>NC_133814.1:990000-1346666 GCF_043250625.1 Sebastes fasciatus
CTGTCTCCCTCCTCTCAGGCTCGGTCCAGTTGAAGGTGCATCTCATGCCTGCCACCAGCAGGTTTGAGGTTTCAGAGAATGGAAATCTGGCTGTCAGTGGTACGTAGTTTTTGTTCATGTAGACGGGTCAGATATCCATATCTTTTTATTATAATATTTTAGTTGTTGTTCATGTAGACGGGTCAGACATCCACATCTTTTTATTAAAATATTTAACAAGTATTAGAATGGTATAATGATAATAATAATTTTAAATTGAACATCACTTCTGGTCTGTGTCATGTCATCAACATCATATAGGACCATTACATCACCAGAGTCTCTGTCTCATATGTTGGACATGATATGGAACAGAAGATGATTATCCAGGTTTCTGATGATCAGTTCATGATTGTGTTTAACGCCTCAACATGTCAGACTAGATCTGTCTTTTCTGTACTGAGGTGCAGGTGTTAGTGTCTGACTATCACTGTTGGAAGACCATGTTTTATGATCGTGTCTTTATTTGAATTGCATTTTTGAATATTGCTTCTACTTAATACACAGTGCATTCTTTAGGCCTGCATTAAAATGACTGAAGCATGTACGTAGTATTGGTATGCCGGTTACAGGTATGAGTCTTGTCTTGGTGTGGATCACGTTATGATGTTTCCATGGAACATCAGTAACCAGGTTTATGCAGCCAAATAAGCAGCATCCAGCAGTTCCAATGAATGATAGTGAGCCCAGTAGAGTGTCCCGCTATAACTGTAGACTCCCTCAGCATCAGCTGTAGTATATAAGCTGCAGTGACTCATGTTTCCACCCTGGCAAAGTGTAAGGCCGCTAGTTAGTCCAGAGCCCCATTACATCAGTGAACATGTGAAAACGACTCTCTGCCTTCTGATCTTATTCCACATGTGATTTTCAGGTAAGGTGAGCATTCTGGAGGACGCGGCCCTCGATTCATTCCGTAATCAGATAAGTCAGCAAGCTGCCAGCGTTGACGGTGACCCCAAAATGAAGCTTACTTCACATGATATCTACAAAGAGCTGCGGCTGCGTGGCTACGACTATGGAAAGACCTTCCAAGGCATCTTGGAGTCCAACAATGCAGGTAACAGTGGTGTGTGTGTGTGTGTGAGAAAGACAGCGGGCTACCGCTGTACTGTATGAACAGTTTTCACTACATGGCTCAGAGTAATGCTCTTGTTGCTGATTGGCTACTGGTCATGTGATTGGCTGTTTTCCAGGAGACAGCGGGAAACTGCAGTGGACAGGAAACTGGATAACCTTTCTGGACACCATGCTGCAGATGATCGTGGTGGGGCTGTCGGGGCGTAGTCTGCGTCTGCCAACCAGGATCCGCTCGGTGTGTGTCGATCCAACCGTCCATCTGGAGAAGGTCTGCGAGTACACTGATGGAAAGCAAGGTGTGTGTATGTGCTGCACATGAATCTAACCAGACATGCTTTCCTGTTTCTCATGCTGTCTAGTCCAGCTGATCCAGCGTCAGCAGTATGTGGCTGGGTGACGCTCTACATGATCAATGGTTCAGTTTTAGTGGAGACGCATGGTGATGATGTTTTATAAATAGATTTGATATATGTACATATGCTGCCTGGGTGTCACCATCACACTAATGATAGCACAGTGACGGTTACTGTTTTACTTCCATTAGCGCTGAGTCAAACTATGCTGCGTTGATTTGCATTTCCGTTCCCGAGATGGACCATCTCACAGACGTTTTCATGACAACCAAAAATAACTTCAAAATATGAATGTGTCCCTTTTAATGTTTCATCTGATCAGAGACCTGCTGACCTTCTGAAGGGGCGTAATTCCACATTGAACTTGTCTCTCTTCTTCCCGTAGCCACGGACGTCCACGTAAGCCGCTGCCTCGACAACATTGTCGCCGGTGGAGTCCAGATCTGCGGCCTGCACGCCACCGTGGCCCCCCGCCGACAGCAGCAGCAGAGCCCCCCCACCCTGGAGGAGTTTGTGTTTGTTCCCTATGTGGACACAGAGTGCCTGACAGCCAATGGGAAACTAGCAGAGCAGCTGATGCTCTGTAAAGGTACGACAGATGAACCCGTCACTTTCCATGACTTTACTCGACCGCTATATGGATCATATTTGAAGAAAAAAATAGTCCTTGCTGGCATCATTTATCTTACAAAGCCACAACCAGCCCATGGCATTAGCAAACGTATAACTCCCACAGACACCAGGGGGCTCCCAATACCTAAATAAAGACTAGGAACGCTTCTGCATGACTTTGCTCTGATCATCGGCACCTGGAGTCTGCAGGGTTTTCAGCATCGTCAACTTTTGTGGGGGGGGAGAAACAAAGCAGTCATTAGTGTTGGTACAGACACAGACACAGACACAGGTACAGGTACAGGTACAGGTACAGGTACAGACACAGGTACAGATACAGACACAGATACAGACACAGACACAGACACAGATACAGATACAGACACAGATACAGATACAGACACAGACACAGATACAAATAGCTTTATTTTTCCCCGAAGGGCAATTCAGTTTCTACAGTCCACTGGGACGTACAGTATACACATTCATACTGCACAGTCATCAATGACAGAGGGAACACAGTAGGTGGCATATGGGGAGGTGCAAGATCAATAAAAGTACAAGAATAAGAAAATATTTAAAATAAAAACAATAAATACAAGAACAAAAACAAGACAAGATAAAAGAATAAAGGAACAAATAGAATAAAGTGCCAAGAGTATTGCATATTTCAAATTACATTCCACGAATGTACCTATCTGCAAACACGGACAACCATTATATGGTTAGTGCAAAATAACTTGACATTCAAAGTAAATCAAATTTTTTCGTTCATTCAAGATAGATACTCTGCGTTCAGCAGTTTAATGGCGGAAGGAATGAACGACTTGGAGTAGCGGTTTGTCTTTCAGGGAGGTGGCAGATAGCGCCGTCCTGAAGGCGTTAGTGTTAACTCACTGGACAGGATGTGGCCGTGATTTAAAAACTACTTTTGGCCTTCTAGAGAACACGTTTCTCCCAGAGAGAGTTTAAGTCGCTCTGCTGGGCTCCAATGATTTTGGAGCAGACTTTCACCATATTGTTTAGGCAATTCCTGTCCTTCATAGACAAACCATTAAACCAGCAGATGAATGAAAAAGTTAACAGGTTCTCAATATAGGACAAGTAGACAGTACACAGGATAGATCTACACACACCAAAGGAGTTGATTTTTGGTGTTCTTCATCTTTAGGTGTCTCAAAAGGGTCTGGGCCTTCAGAACTATAGTGCTGAAGAATCTATTGAAGCAAAAATACTGATAATAGTGTAGCCAAGTGAAACTTACGTTTTCGGGGGCATTTGGTGTTACTGGGCCTGTAATTCATTGCGCAAACAGTGATTGGGCAACGAGGGGCAGCTGTTGGCGAGCCGCAAGTTTATTCTGGGCTTTGTCTCCTCAATGAAGGGCTGGCACGACGTGTGAAGTGTGTTGAACACGCCGGACCATGCTGTAGTCTGGTGTGGCAACGGGAGCAGCATGCTGAGCAGAGCTACCTGCAGCAGGCTGACTGTGACTACGGGTGTTGTTGCTGGGTTAGGGTTAGTTCAGCTCAGTGTCTGTGTGCCGGTGGAGCGCTTCTATGAGAGCGTCTTGAGCAGTTGTATAAATCCAACCAGGGTTGCTGTAAGCTGGCGCTCTCAACAGTCTATAGATTGTGTTAGTCTAATATAGGCTTAGCTAGAGAGCTAGGTGCCAATATAGCATTGACAATAAGAGTCAAAAAGTAGTTTTCTTGATCATATCCCTTCTTTAATATTGATGTCTACAGAAAAACAGGGGTTATTATGTCATTACTAGGACATACAGTCTTATTGCAATGTTTCTTTTCTGTAAAGCACTAAAAGACATGAAAACATTCACCTGTTATTTCTGTTCATTCATTGAAAACTTCTTTTTAGTATCATCTGCCTCCACATGTCCTTCTAAGTCTTCGTCCCACTGTCTCCATCCAGGTTTAATCCACAGACTGCAGCGAAAGTTGGCCCCTCACGGTGTCAAGCTCTCCATCCCCGGACTGCAAGGAGAGTCAGACGGCCCTCTTCCCAGCCCCGAGCCCTCTGAGCCCGGCCTGGTGCGGCTGCTGGCCCTGCTCTGCGGCCTGGAGCTCAACGGGAACCTTCGATCTGAGCTGCAGCAGACTGTGGAGAAGGAGAGGACGTGTCTGCTGCAGGACGGCCTGCTGCGGGGCCTGCTGGACAACCCGGCCCTCAGACACTGCCTGGACACCACCATGGAGAACAGCACGCCCGGCAAGATCAAAGTCCTGGAGGTAACGCTGAATACTTATCCATCATTCTTTTACTTCTATCTATCTATCTATCTCTATTTATTTTACTTTATTTGATCGTATTCTTTTTTAATCTTGCCTTAATTTGATCTGCACCCTGACTGACAGCCAGCCACCCCCACCCCTCTCGAGCGCACACACACTGTGCACAGCCACATCATATTGATCTTTGCCCAGTTATGTTGGCTTTTTAAAGTTTTCTTTATTTTTATTTCTTTATTTTTTTATCTATCTATTTATTTTTCATTTATTTATTTTATCCGTTTTTTTTGTGTTTTTTTTTCATTTAGTTTTATCCATATTTCATTTTATTTTATTTTGTTATAAGAGGAAAAAAAAAAGAAATATATATATATATATATATTACAAAAAAGGGCAAAAGCACTGAGCTATCAACCAGGCTCATGAATTTACGTTACGTTACGTTACGTTACGTTACTGAATACTAGATGATAGTCCAAGAGAAGAAACGAGGCACATTATTCTATACAGTCTTCCTCTCTGACCCCTACCAGGCTCTCTCCAACGATGGTCAGCTCTTCTCTCGCATGGTAGCCCTCCTCAACATCCAGCCGATGATGCGTGTGGACTACACTGCCACGGCGACCAACCTGGACCTTCTGACCCCCCACCAGGCCACCCTAGAGGAGCTGGCGGTTTCCTCAGCTCAGTGGGACCCCCTGACGGGCCCAGCTCCTGGAGGCGCAGTAGGACAGGCAGACCTCGTGGTGTGCAACCACGCCTGGGGCCCTCTGAGGACGGACCCTGGACTGCTGGTGGCAAACCTGGCTTCTGGAGCCAAACAAGAGGGGTTTGTTCTCCTCCACACCCTGCTGAAGGGAGAGACTCTGGGGGAAACCATCGCCTTCCTCTCTAGCAGCGCTCAGAGCGACAGCCAGCAAGGACTGCTCACACAGGTCAGTGGAGACGGAGCTTCAGGATCGATAGCTTCTTTTTAGCCTTCTAACCAGAAGCATCATTGTGTCTGTCTGTGTGGTTTTAACACCCCTGAAGCTCATCAGTCACATGCTGAGTGGGAGGTGATGTTGTGCTGATGTGATGTGGTTCTTCTCCCCAGGCTGAGTGGGAGAAGGTGTTCTCTGAGGCCTCCCTCAGCCTGGTGGCTGTCAGGACGTCTTTCTACGGCTCGGCCCTTTTTCTGTGTCGTTGTCGGTCTCCAGCCAAGCGGCCCGTTTTCCTACCTGTGGACAGCACCGACTACCAGTGGGTGGAAACACTCAAGGTGGGTTCCATATCCAGAGTCCTGAAATACCATTTTCATTTATCAAGTCAGAATGACAGCAGATTGTATTATAGGAACACATGGAAACCATCCGTGGGTCAGAATACAGTCTACGTGTGACTTCAGTCATCAGTTACTAACGTGACTTTAGTCCTAACTGTGTGGTTCTGTGTGGTTCTGTGCTGCAGGTGATATTGGCAGATTCCTCAGACTGTCCAGTGTGGCTGACTGCCTCTAATGCCCACTGTGGCATTGTGGGAATGGTCAACTGTCTACGGCAGGAGCCAGGTGGCGACCGAATACGGTAGGACACATCTTCTACCACATTAATCACAATAACAAGTTAACCACACATGCAATATACTGTTCATATCTACAGACACACAACATCCAATACTTAGCTGAAATAGAATATAATAATGTATATATATATATATATATTTGTATTGATTCTATGTGTGTGCCTGTCACAATGAGCAGTTCATTCAGTTAGTGGCGCTGCAGCAGTAAATACTGAGTATACTTGTGTATTGTAACATGTCAGACATCCCATCATTCTTTGTGTGTGAGCTTGTTGTACGTTGGTATTGTTTCACTTATTCATCATGTATCGGGTCACTGTGATGTTTTCTACTGTGTTCCCCTCCTTTATGTTACCAGCTGTGCGTTTGTGTCCAATCTGGACGAGTGTTCAGCAGCACCGATCCTGCAGCCGGCCCACGAGTCCATGCAGTCAGTGCTGGAGGGGGATCTGGTGATGAATGTGTTCAGACACGGACACTGGGGCGTCTTCAGGCACCAGCTCATCACTCGAGGTACCAACATATCAATATTGTCACTTATTGGGATTCCAGTGGTTCTGACCCATTTGTGCACCACACAACCATCATATGTTAGTTCATTGATTGGGCTTGGACTAAAATAAATGCGTAGGATAATAGACTTTCTTCTTCTTGTGGACTCAGGCCCTTATCAGACCTGGTATTAACATGTGTCCTCAGTGATCGGATCACAAGTGGACAGCTCTAAGTACGTCTGTTCACACCTGGTATTAGAATGCGTCTCCAGTGACCACTTGTGATCAGATCTCACTTCCCCGCTCTATCTGCAAATAAACACGTAGTAAACACACGGCTACTACAGCAGACGTTGTGACGTAATATTACATGAGTGTCAGTAGTAATATCCTACATATCCGTGAATTCTGGTAAATGTACCAGAATTCACGGATATGTATAAACATTAAAATATAAGGTAATTGTACCGGCGGTCCCCGGGGACCTCTGCGCCACCAGTGCCAGCACCGCTGCTTTTGCCAGATAACAGCGGGGTACAGCACTCCAGAGAGCCGGGGAGGACAGAGAAAAGGCGGGCGGTCGGGTGTCAGCTCCGCGCAAAGCAGCCGACCAAAAACAACGACACATCTCCGACAGTATGATAATAATGCTCTTTGCGTGCCTAGTCTGATAGTCTGTAGATATGTAGCCTATAAACAAGATATATTTGAATAAATTACAGTTGTACTGACAGGATACAGTAGAGCACAGAGGCCGTTTCCATGGTAACAAGCGCCCGTGTCTGCCTGTTTATTCACCTGAGGGGCGCGGTGATTCCGCGGATCCCAGCTGGACATCAGTAGAGTAGGTGGTCCTTAATGTGGCCCAGGACGCATTCACTACACACTGCTAAAAGAATGTGACCATATGTGGCCCAGACCACCTCTGAATGTGGTCTGAAAGATCCGATCTCAATGCGTCTTCAATGCGTCTTGTGTGTTCACACCTGTACTCAAAGCTGTCCACTTGTGATCGGATCACTGAGGACGCATGTTAATACCAGGTCTGAACAGGGCCAAAGATACATGGATGTACTTTGCCTGTTAGAAGTTGTGATCTTTGACATCACATTGAATTAACTCGATTGTTTAAAATGATTTTAGAAAGTGGAACATGTTTGTAACTTCAACCATAGATATTTGATATGACAGAAGGGAGTTGAATGCGTTGACGTGCCCATGTCTTTGTCTATGTCTTGTGGTTGTCAGATCTCAATGAAGAATTGACCGAGCAGGCCTACGTCAACGTGTTGACTCGAGGTGACCTCTCCTCTCTCCGCTGGATCGCCTCCCCGCTCCGCCACTTTGTGACCAGCGACCCCAACGTGCAACTGTGTCGCGTCTACTACAGTTCGCTCAACTTCAGAGATATAATGCTGGCCACCGGCAAACTGCCACCGGACGCTATTCCAGGTAGAGAGCGTGTAGAAGACACACAACAGAAATCTAACACTTGGATCTTTGGTCTTATAACAGTAGTAAGCCACCGCATGTTGTAGGCTACTATTGTTGTAGGAAACTACACAAAATGTGAAATAACAACAGGTCCAACTGTACATCAAGCGCCCACAAATAAACAACTTACTTCTCCTGTCCAACATACGTGATGTAGGTGACCTAGCTCTGCAGCAGTGCATGTTGGGTATGGAGTTTTCTGGTCACGACGCCATCGGTAAGCGTGTGATGGGGCTGCTGCCTGCCAAAGGCCTGGCGACAAGCGTGGACGCTGACAAACGCTTCCTCTGGGATGTTCCCTCCAGCTGGTCAGTCACATTTCTGTATCTGTGTGTGTGCGTGTGTGTGTGTGTGTGTGTGTGTGTGTGTGTGTGTGATCTATCTTTGTGATGTATTTGTGTTTTAAAGCTTCAGACTGGGGCCGTCACGGTATCAGATTTTTACTACACTATTATTGTGGCTGAAAGAATTCATGATACAATATCTATAGAAAAATTCAAAATAGTAATAATAATAACGCTATCAGTCAAATTAATCTTTGACTGTGTTTGTGTGTTTTGTCTCTTTTTTTTGGCAAATGAATTACAGTCAAGTGTTTATGAAAGTGAAGAGAGAGTCTGTAACCAGAACTGTATATACACCGATCAGCCATAACATGATGACCAGCTGCCTAATATTGATATTGCGTTTGTGCGTGTGTGTGTGTGTGTGTGTGTGTGTGTGTGTGTGTGTACAGGACACTGGAGCAGGCAGCCTCGGTGCCGGTGGTCTACGCCACTGCCTACTATTCTCTGGTGGTGCGCGGCAGGCTCCGGCCCAGAGAGACTGTTCTCATCCACTCAGGGTCGGGGGGTGTCGGCCAGGCTGCCATCGCCATAGCACTGAGCAAGAACTGTAAAGTCTTCACTACAGTCGGTGAGTATCGAACAGTCAGGGTTAGCCTAACCCAGGGGTCAGCAACCTTTACTATCAAAAGAGACATTTTAGGCAAAAAATAAATAAAAATCTGTCTGGAGCCGCAAAACATTTGATCATTGTGATGAAGGTAACACAGTTTATAGTCTAAGCATATAGTATATAAGTCTAATGCAGTGAGGGCCAAAGAGACAATGTACTACAGAGTATTAGGACCACATTGAGGGAAAGAACATCTGAGATTTACAGAATGGTAAATGGTAAATGGACTTGCATTTATATAGCGCTTTTCTAGTCTAGTCTTCCGACCACTCAAAGCACTTTAAGAGTAAAGTCATAATATTATGAGAATATAATAATAATAAATAATAAAGAAAATAACACGGAAAATTACAACTTTATAATATTCTGGTAATATTATGACTTTATTCTCGAAATCTCAGATTTATTTTTTTTCCTCAATGTGGCCCTAATACTCCGTCGTGCCGTCGTACCATAGACCTACAACAATAATAAATAACAATGAAAATGTAAACATAAAAACAGTTATTCATTTCCATTTTTAGAAATCCACAGGGAGCCACTGGAGAGGGGCTAAAGAGCCATAAATGGCTCCAGAGCCGCAGGTCGCTGACCCCTGCCCTAACCCTAACCCTGACCCATTACACGCCGTCATAGTGACATCATTTCTCAGTCACTGTGGTAGCTCATTTCTTTTATATACAGTAAAAGTCTGTTTCTGCCACTGGAAATGTTTTTTTCTGATAAGTATGATCTCATCTTGCCGTAATTATGACATCTTTGGTATAATTATGATGTGGTATCTAACACTTATGAGTTACTGAGTCCTATTTGTACTGTGTGGTATGACCAGGTTCAGCGGAGAAGAGGGCCTACCTGCAGGAGAGGTTCCCTCAACTCTCAGCAGAGTCCTTCGCTAACTCCAGAGACGTCTCTTTTGAACAGCACATCCTGCTCCACACACAGGGCAAAGGTCACACACCTCTTTCTGTTCCACACACCATGCTTCACACAATATTCAACATATTCTCTTCTAGGATTTCTAAAATAAGAAGCAGCCACTCAATTACACTGTGTGTGTGTTTGTGTGTTTCAGGTGTGGATGTGGTGCTGAACTCTCTGGCTGAGGAGAAGCTGCAGGCTAGTATTCGCTGCCTCGCCAGACATGGACGATTTCTAGAGATCGGCAAATACGACCTGTCCAACAACTCCCCGCTGGGTCAGTAGGAAGCCTCAGGCATTTAGTAACAGTGCAAGTGTCTCCTTTAAAGCAGCAGTAGGCAGAATGTTTTTGGCATCATTGGGTAGAAATCCCATAATAACCTTTCAGCATATTGTAATTCAAGTGTTCTGAGAGAAAACTAGACTTCTGCTCCTCCTCATGGCTCTGTTTTCAGGCTTTAGAATATCTAGCCCGTGACGGGAGACTTTGACCAATCACAGATAATTTCAGAGAGAGAGCGTTCCTATTGGCTGTGCTCCGGCTGGTGGGCGGTGCTTGGTATTTCCTCAACTGATCTCAACATGGCTGCCGGGTCATAAACGTTCTCATTACAGCTAAACAGTACACTACAAGATGATTCTGAGAACATCTTAGAGAAATGGGCATTACAGTAACAAAATATTGATTCATATTTGATCAGCGCTGCCTAGTTTGACCGTTTGGTTGGAGTTCGCGAGTGATTGACAGCTGCTCAGAGACGGCAGACTCCAGATCAGCTCTGATTGGTTGTTTTCCTCCGGTCTGTGAAATCCTGCATATGCCGTTAGGAGCACCGGAGGACACAGAAGAACATGATTTTTTTCAGGTTACCTGTCTCATGCACTACTGTCAGGATATAGCAACCGTTTTATAAAAATAACCTTTTTTAATCATAGTTGCTCCAATCTCACCTACTGCTGCTTTAAAAACATTTTATGTAGACAAATATTTAAAAAGCACTAATCTATCCACAGAGCCTTTAGAAAGGTGCTGAACAAAAGTATGGCTTTTCCTAAAAAAAAAACTGATTATGATTGTGAATTAATCACTTTAAAAAAGTTGGCGGGTCCACAATGATTGTTTTGTTTATCTCTGTGGAAGATATCTGACATTTGGTTCCCACTTCTAACAAGGCCTGAGAGCCAATAGTAAAACGCTGTTGGTATCACGTGGTGTATCTGTGTCGGCAGTTAGTGTGGAAAAAAGGGATAAATGGCTGAGATTGACGGTAAGTGCCTGGCAACGACTTGTTGTGAAGTAAATGCAACAGACCGGGGGAGGGAGAATGCGGCATCTAGAGGCTGAATGTTATCAATGTTATCAGTCGCAACTTTAAAGGGACTGTTTGTAACTGTTTCTTACATGTATAAATCAATCCGGGTCGGTGTCCCATGCGCGTGTGGCTACACTGTTCAGACAAGACTCCAACGGAATCACCAAAACCTCTTGGTTGTATCTAGTGAAGCCCGTCTGTTCAACAGTGTTGGCCGCGGTCGGAGGACACGGGGGAGACCGTAGCTTTGGTCTCCAGGACCGGAGTCTCTGCTGTACTCTGCTCCTCTGCCTGCCTGCCTTCACTCACACACCGCGCTCATTCTCACTCTTTCGCTCCACTTTCACACTCCACACTGCAGAAGAGTTAGTTCAGCTCTGAGAATATCTAGTGAATGTTCAGTGGACGTTTGTGCAGAAATAACTGCTGCAGCTCCTCCAGACCAACAGAGGTTTCCCGTGTCTTGTGAAGTGACGGAGCGCCGCAGAGAGAAACGTTATCGTCTCCGACCAAAACTCCGTTGTCTCCCCTGTTCCCTCCGGCCGCGGTCGGGAGGCTGAGGCAGGAAAAGCCAACACTAGGATCAGCATTGATTCATGGAGAGACCTTCGTCTGGTCAGCTAACATTACTGCCAAGCAGCTGAAATATAGAGTGATATTGTGCTTTTAGCTGACGTGTGTCTCCTCACTGTGTTGAGTGATGCTCCTTCATGTCTATGTAGAGCGAGCACAAGTGCGAGCAACAGGACGCTGACTTTAGTTGACTTAACGGCCACAGGTGTCGCTGTTAACAAGCAATTTCTGATTCTTACAAACAGTCCCTTTTAAGATTCAGTGTAATTCCTGAGGATATATTATCTTCTCTGTTGAAGCTCTGCACACATCCACGTAAAAACACACAAAGCAAACACAATGTGTCATATTCATCTCGGCTCATCTTCAGCTTCATGTCGCTGTGATCTCTGCAGGCATGGCTCTGTTCCTGAAGAACGTGGCGTTCCATGGCATCCTGCTGGACGCTCTCTTTGAAGAGGGCAACCAGGAGTGGGAGGACGTGTCCCAGCTGCTGAAGGAAGGCATTCTGGGAGGTGTAGTTCAGCCTCTGAAGACCACAGTATTTGAGAGGGACCAAGTGGAGAAAGCATTCAGATACATGGCTCAGGGCAAGCACATTGGCAAGGTCCTCCTGCAGGTCAGTTTTCAGTGTGAGGAGACAGAATGGACCAACCCGAAAGACTTCACAACTCAAGTGCTTGTTAAAAAATGAATAGAAACCTAGTCAAATGAAAAGTGAATAATCCTAGATGTTTCTGTGACTTTGTGACTATGGCTGGAGAATCCTCCAGTACACCAGTATGAATCCTGTGACTGGTTCTTGTCTTCACACAGGTATGTCACGAGGAGAGGGGTCCAGCAGTCCAAACTGCTCCCCCTTTGTCTTTTCCAGCTATCTGTCGCACCTTTTGTCCCCCTCCCACTCCTACATCATCACCGGTGGACTGGGGGGCTTCGGTCTTGAGCTGGCTCAGTGGCTGACCGAGAGAGGAGCCCGCAAACTGGTGCTGACCTCCAGATCAGGCATCCGGACCGGTGAGGCACAATGACACTTATCTGCAGAAACCTGTAAACATGTTGTAGTTGAAACCCAAAATACAAGTATGAACCTGAAAATGAGCATGATATGTCCCCTTTAAATGGGTATGTAATTTTTTCAAAATAATGGTCATTTTTAGAAGAAAAAAAACCCATTTCACTCGAAGGCAAATCACATGACACATAACGGCCATTAATAACACATTTATTACAAAAGCAAATATAAGTACAATGAATAACAATAATCACTGTGACCTCACAAAAACACATTTTTGTCCATAACTCAAGAACTTATATGGTAATTATTACAATTTCACACAAATGTCTAACAGGATAACATGATGAAGGGATGACATTTAGGCCAGACATGGATGTAAACTGACACTTGACTGGTTGGCAGAGGCGTACAGCCGCGTGGCGGTAATTCAAGTTAACCAGTGACATTGCCCTGTGTTTGTGGCTTGTCACAGAATCGGTAATGACTTCCTGTAAACGTTTGATTGGGCTGCCGCAGGAACAAACATTCACATTTTTTAAATCTGTCGTACTGTAAACAATACAAACCTGAAGCTATACACTAGTATAATAACTTAGTAGTTAGTTTATTTACAGCTTTACTTTGTAATTGTTGCTAGGTTACCAGGCGAAGCGGGTGCGTGAATGGCAGAGCGGAGATGTGAAGGTGCTGGTGTCGACCAATGATGTCAGCACGCCAGAGGGAACGGAGCGACTCATCGCTGAAGCACGCGCACTGGGCCCAGTGGGTGGTGTCTTCCACCTCGCCATGGTAACCGCTCATCACCAGCTCACTCTACTGGTCACACCACCACAAATCATCAACTCCTGTTGCGATGTAGAAAATACTGGCTATGAACTTTACTGTATGTAAAAACTGATTTTGACATCTTAAGAACTGTCCAACTTTAATA
The DNA here is from genome assembly GCF_043250625.1 of Sebastes fasciatus. NCBI lineage: Eukaryota > Metazoa > Chordata > Actinopteri > Perciformes > Sebastidae > Sebastes > Sebastes fasciatus. The sequence continues at coordinate 1,003,595 of NC_133814.1, forward strand.
GCAAATTGGACCAGTGATTGTGCTGAAAACTCTGAAGGTTAGCTGGTAGCTAAACTTTATTGATCTGTTGTGTTTCCTGCTGCAAGAGGACATTGATCACTCTGAGCTGTCCTTGTTTAAAGGGACTGTTTGTAACTTCTTACACGTATAAATCAATCCGGGTCGGTGTCTCATGCGCGTTCTGCTGTACTCTGCTCCTCTGCCTGCCTTCACTCACACACCGCGCTCGTTCTCACTCTTTCGCTCCACCTCTCACGTGCATACGCGCACACTCCACACTGCAGAAGAGCTGGTTTAGCTCTGAGAATATCTAGTGAATGTTCAGTGGACGTTTGTGCAGAAATAACTGCTGCAGCTCCTCCAGACCAACAGAGGTTTCCCGTGTCTTGTGAAGTGACGGGGCTCCACAGAGAGAAACGTTATCGTCTCTGACCAAAACTCTGGTGTCTAGAAAATAAATATCAGTGTGTTAGCACTGCAAAAAGTATTGTTAAGATCCAATATTCACACAGATGGCTCGATGGCGATGTCCGTCTGTCAGTCAGTGGGTGGGTCAGTCTGACTAAAATATCTCAGCAGCTATTGGATGGATTGCCATTATTTGTGCATACTTTCAGAGAAGCCTGATGAAGCCTACTGACTTTGGTGATCCCCTCACTTTACCTTGCCACCATGAAGCTGGTATTTTGGGGCTTTAGTATCACTAGTGCAGTTTCAGAATGGGCTGTGGTGTCGCTGCTTGCAGCTTTCTCTAGAACCGCTCATACAAACAATTTCACACTGGATAGTGTGCTTCCTGTTTTGTACTTATTTTCTCACCTGCCATGGCATAGTTGCGTCACACACCCAAGTCGCTGTTACTCGTGGTCAGAAACACCGATGAAATACACGCAGCGGAGGCAATTTTCCAAATAACACGAGGCGTATTAGTCGCTTGCTTTGACATATTCACTGCTGTCATAAAGAAGAGCATGGATTTAAGTAGTGGAGGTATTCTGCTGGTGGTGTAGTGTTATAAGATAGTATCAAGTCTTACACCGGGGAATACATTCTTACTGACGGGGGGGGGGGAGGGAAACTCACGCAGGTCGCGGGTTACAACAGTGAAATACACTCTGGTTGGATTCTGCTTCTAGTTGTCTCTTTGCATGTGTTGTCTCCAGGGAGGTGAAGAAGAGTTCAGTTGTAAAGCGAACGGCGGTCAATGAGCTGCTGAACGATTGCTTGGCTCCCGGTAGGCTCTCGGTAGGCTCCCGGTGTTGCTGCCTGCAGCATTGTCGAGGGCTCGTCCCTGTTGAGAGTGCAGTCTGCCCGCTGCAGACGACATGCTTCTCCCAGTCTACAGAGCCCTGAGGCTCCTCCCATGCTGCCACTTCAAAATGTATTAATATTGAAAGCGTTGCATGTCCAAACTAGGGATGCTCATTTTAAAAAATTTTCTTAACTGATAACCGTCCCTCGTTAACCGATTATTAACCGTTAACCAACAAGGTTTGTGCCTCTCATGCAGCGGTGTACCAGCTGCAGGAGCACAACAGATATTGGTTGATGGGAGTCTCCAGTTCACCGTCCGGGAGAGTTAACTTAGCAGCTACGATGCTGCGTTCACTGTCTCCAGTTCACCGTCCGGGAGCGTTAACTTAGCAGCTACGATGCTGCGTGTAGTGTCGCGGACATGCAGCCACTTTCCCAGTAAAAGTCTCCACCGCACATTTAGTTTAGTTTAGCAGGTTGTCAGCTGTCTGTCTGCCCGGTGTAACTTTAGTGAGTGTCCAACAGACTGTGTGTGTGTGTGTTGGTGGTGAGTGTGAGGTTGTTGATGGCGTTCTAGCTGTGATCGTAGGTGTAGCAGTGTGTGTGCAGTTTATTTGTTGGTGAATAAATGCTATGAAACTACAACTCCTCCACTCCAACCAAGCGAGCCGGAGACCGGAGCCGACTTCCTGCATCCTGCAACTCCGGCTCCGCCTCTTAAGGTGGGCTGTTAAGGTGGACCAGCTTTTCTCCTCAAAGTGACGAGCCACTCCTCTGAGCCGCTCAGCTTTTGAGTTAATTATTAACATTTCTGTTAACCGTTTTAACCGATAGCATTAATTGGTTAAAATGCTTAATGTCCATTAACAGTTAAATATTTACATCCCTAGTCCAAATTGCACCAAATTCACAGCACGTCCATCCCACCCCAGCAATACACCCGCCAAGTGGGAAGTAGATCAGATGAACGGTTCTCGAGATATGCGGTGGACACACAGAGGGACTCACAGAGGGACAAACTGAGATTTCTGGCTTTAGAGTTCGATGTCTTGACAACTTTACTATTAGGTTCAGACATTCATTCATTCAAAGCCCCACCGTCCCTAGGAACATCCTCACAGAGCCACTAGCACGGCAATAAACTCTTGTTTCTGTTTGTCTGCTCTTATATATTTATTCTAGAGTTGTTTCTGTCTACAGTTTGCTTTTCACATTCATGCTTGAATGTCACCTCACAGAATGATTCCTTAGTATGTTCTGGTACTGATGTGGTACCACTGACTGTGATTGTTTCTATGGTAGCTCTGCTATCCCAGTTTAGACTGACCTCTCTGGAGTTACTGCTTCTCCACTTCACTTCTTCCACTGTGATCTAAACTTCATGTTTGGTTTGTCATTGTCAGGTGTTGAAAGACGGCATGTTGGAGAATCTGACTCCTCAGCTCTTCCTCGATGTTAACAAGCCTAAATATAATGGCACCGTAAACCTGGACAAGTAAGACACACACACACACACACATACACACACACACACACACACACACAAACACACAAACACTCAATAATCCTTCTGTTTCAGTTAAACCTCATCCTACTGACCGGGGTCCCTGCAGACCCCACAGGTTTTACTGTTTGTCATATCTCACAGGTGCTTACTGTATAATCTATCATTCCAATTTTTCAATTTGTTCCTAATGACTTCATATCATTGTTTTCTGTTTCTATTTGAATTAGTGCTTTTTAAAAAGACCAATGTATTGGGGTCCAAGGGAACCCCAGTTAAAAGCAGCCTGTGAAGTTAAAATATTAGAGAATAATATAGGATTGATAAATTGGGGGGAGGGGGGGAGACCGAACGTCAGGAGCGCGTGGTGGTTGTGTGGCGTGGTGGCTGCGTGATTCACGCGTCGGGTGTTCACACCAGCTGTATTTCAGCTGCGTGTCTGCTGCTGCTGTCAGCTCTTTATTTCTACATAGAGTTTGCCTTTTAATGGCCATTTCATTTCATTATAAATATCATTTATATTTATTTTAGATGGAGATGTTAAGAACCGTAAATAATAGTGATAATCGACAATTAAAACTCCGTACTATATTCATTCATGGAGCTCTCCAAGTCACTGCATGTTCTAGAACACTGTCCGGCACATAATTATGTCCACAGAAAAAACGCTTGAGGGCTTTTATTTTGAAATGAAAGCAGGAAGTGTTGATTTAAATCCCATACTTTAGCAATTCATGGAGCTCTCTAAGTCACTGCATGTTCCACAGCACTGACTGCTCATATTTCAGAATAAAAGCCTTGTGTTAACAAATGAAGGAATTCTGTCCACAGTAAAAACGCTTGAGGGCTTTTATTTTGAAATGAAAGCAGGAAGTGTTGATTTAAAAAAATAAGTCTTTATTTTTTCTAATCACTGTAACATATTCTACAGATAGACATATAAACTGTAGTAATGTGGCTGATATGATGTTAATATACAGTCAATAGATCACCTTCACTGTCTGTTGTTGCTGTGAACCGCACGCGTCACGCGTCAAAAATAGGCGAGACCTCTATTCTCTAGAAGAGACGCAGCTCTCTCTTGCAGCTGTGAGACGCGCGTGTGACGTGCGTCTCACGTGGGCAGTGTGGCTGCTCTAACCTGTTAACACTGACGCCGAAATAAAAAACAACAGGTAACGCAGCCGCCACGCGCTCCTGGCGTTCCTGGTGTGTCTCAGGCTTTACACAATATGCAAATTCACTGTAACTTTCCTAAAATAATAATAATCTGTTGTTTTTCTTCAGATGACATTAATTAATAACTAAGAAATAAGTCAACATTTACCTGTGCTGGTTGTTGATTCAGTCAGTAGTCCTGGTGTGTTAGATCAGTTGGTAGGATGAGGGTTAGTTAAGAACTATCTGCTTCTCTCTAGATCTTGATGCACTCACTTCCGTTCTCTCTCCAGGATGACCAGAAAGTTGTGTCCAGACCTCAGCCATTTCGTGGCCTTCTCTTCCGTCAGCTGCGGCCGTGGCAACGCCGGCCAGAGTAACTACGGTTACGCCAACTCGGCCATGGAGCGCGTGTGTGAAAAGCGCCGCCACGACGGCTTACCCGGACTGGCGGTCCAGTGGGGCGCCATCGGCGACGTGGGCGTGGTCCTGGAGACCATGGGCGGCAACGACGCGGTGATCGGCGGCACCCTACCGCAGCGCATCGCATCTTGTCTGGAGGTGCTCGACCTCTTCCTGTGCCAGCAGCGGCCGGTGATGTCGAGCTTCGTACTGGCAGAGAGGACGGCGGTGAAGAGCGAGGCAGGAAGCCGGAGAGACTTGGTGGACGCTGTAGCTCACATTCTTGGTAAGAGCCGAGCTATTTAAAGAAAAAAAAGAATGTAACTTTTAGGAAAAGCAGGGCTGCTCATCCTTCACCCTCTCACCCTCTCATCCTTCACCCTGTCACCCTCTCATCCTTCACCCTGTCACCCTCTCATCCTTCACCCTCAACCCTCACATCCTTCACCCTCTCACCCTCTCATCTTTCACCCTCTCATCCTTCACCCTGTCACCCTCTCACCCTATCACCCTCAGGCGTGCGGGATGTGAGCAGCCTGAATGCTGATGCCTCCCTGGCTGACCTGGGTCTGGACTCCTTGATGGGTGTCGAGGTTCGCCAGACTCTGGAGCGTGACTACGACATCGTCATGGCGATGAGGGAGATCCGCCAGGTCACCATCAACAAGCTGCGAGAGCTGTCCAATAGAAAGCCAGGCGGATCAAATGGTACTGTGAAGAGGGCTCTTAAATCTGCAAAAAAACTTGTAGAGCTTCTGATGTATAGATGAGTCTAAATCCAGCTGTTTAATGGAGAACCTGCTGAGCCACTCAGCAGAGAGAATGAGCTTTCTGTCTTTGCTACTTCCAACCATCCAGACTCTAACGCTGCAGCTAAGAGGGATGCCGTTCGCTCTTTGTTGGAGTCTGATCTGACCCAGCTGCTAGTCGACCCCAGTGGCCCCACGGTGACGCCACTCAACAAGGTTCAGAACCAGGAGAGGCCGCTGTTCCTGGTCCATCCCATCGAGGGCTCCATCGCTGCCTTTAAGACGCTCGCTTTCAAGCTCAGCATTCCTTGCTACGGCCTGCAGTGCACCAAAGGTATTAACAAACACACTCCTTTAGGCTCATACAGAACATACCAACCAGTATATCACTGCGCTGATGAGGAGCGAGGGAACAGAACTTAGGCTGTATTCAAAACATACTACTGACGAACGCAGTATACAGTTGTGGCGGTACTGAGTACAGTACATACTGTAGTACATACAGTACATACTGTACACTGCATTCTTCAGTAGTATGCAGTATGTGACGGTTAAAGTGATGTATTTAGCAGTATGCTAGACAAGGTTTTAGTCTTTAAACCAGCTCTTAAAGCACAGTACAAAAAAACAAACTCGTACCACTATTACAATATTACAACTATCAAAAACACAACTTTGATTAAGTTGTTTATGTTCTGCTTGTTTACTTTATAAGATACTGCAGGTTTAAACTAATTATTCTAACAGCTCATAATGAAGTGAGACAAACAGGATCATCAACGAGGGGAGACGGGAAATTATAAAACATTCATCCACAACATTTACTCAAACTGCTTTTTCAGTTCCAGCAACTAAACAGAGGACTGATCTCCCTCCAGATGTTAGAGTCATGTTAAAAAGGGTCATGTTGTCTCAGCAGGAATCTCTCTGAACCATCAGAAGCTGCTCTTCTCTCTCCTCTCTCCTCTTCCCTCTCCTCTTCTCTCTCCTCTTCCCTCTCCTCTTCTCTCTCCTCTTCTCTCTCCTCTTCTCTCTCCTCTTCCCTCTCCTCTTCTCTCTCCTCTTCCCTCTCCTCTTCTCTCTCCCGTCTGCTGCTCTGTAGCCGTCTCTCCAGCGAGCTACGCCGGCAGGCGATTGTGGAGCTTCTCAACTCCAAAAGACAGATGATCACAGGTTCCTGTTAATTTATAACGGACATCTGTGTTCTGATATTTAAACAAACTATCCGTCAACTAGGAAATAAAAGCCTCTGGTCTACAGACTGGTCTCTAGAGAGAGCTCCATCCAGCTCATAGTGGGGTCTCTGGTCATTACTGATCATGTGATGCTCACCCACTATTCTGTTTCAGAATCATCAGCTTCTTGTTTTGGCCTAATGGTTCTGTTTGCTTTGATTATCCCAGTTTAAGTAGATGGTAGTAGATGGCCTCCTCCAGGATCCAGGATCCCTCCTGGCTACTCCAGCACAAACGGGAGCATTGATGGCGAGTGTTTCCATTGAACTGATCCAATGTCCAGCCGAGCTGATCTTAGTTTGTCCCGTCTCCCCCCCAGCTGCTCCTCTGGACAGCATCCAGTCCCTGGCAGCCTACTACGTGAACTGTATCAGACAGGTTCAGCCAGACGGGCCGTATCGGATCGCCGGCTACTCCTTCGGTGCCTGCGTGGCGTTTGAGATGTGCTCCCAGCTTCAGACCCACAACCTGCCTGTGGAGTACCTCTTTCTGTTTGATGGATCACACTCCTATGTGGCAGCGTACACGCAGGTTAGAGGAAAGAGCTGACACACACACACACACACACACACATACACACACACACACACACACACACACACACACACACACACACACACACACACACACACACACACAGTCAGTGGGCATGTGCAGGGTTCCCACCAGTTTTGCAAGGAAACAAAGGAAAAGTGAAAGATTGGGATTTTTCTTATTTCTGTCTGGGAATATCAGGGACACACATCAACTATTCATTCATGTATTTCACACATTTTATTGCAAGCGTGAACAATATGATTTAATGTTTCGATACATTGCAGAAATGAAAAGATGACTGTGCATTTAATGATGTAGATTTGGGACAACTGTACTGTCACGTCTAGTTAATTCAGCATTTGGTCTGCAGAGCTACAGGGCCAAGTTGACACCAGGCAAGGAGTCTGAGGCTGAAACCGAAGCCCTGTGTGCCTTCATCCAGCAGTTCACTGGCATCGCATACAACAAGGTATACAGCACACACGCACACACACACACACACAGATGCTCACCGAAGATTTTATTCAGTCACATCACGTCAACATTCTAGCGAGTCTCCGGGTGCTGGAGCAATGTAATAGACAGAATGTTTAACAACCCATGAAACCTTGTGTTTTTAGTACACTGGCCATTTGGCTGTGAACATTGTGGAGGTTTTAAAGGTCCCATATTGTAAAAAGTGAGATTTTCATGTCTTTTATATTATAAAACAGGTTTAAGTGCTATATAAATACTGTGAAAGTATCAAAACGCTCAATATACGGAGAAATACACACAGCCCGTATTCACAAACTGTGCGTTTGAAACAAGCCGTTAGGATTTCTGTCTATTTGTGATGTCACAAATCTACAATATTTAGACCATTACACGGTTTTAAAAGTAAACATACTAACTGTGTCCCAGTTTATTTCCTGTTGCAGTGGATGTGAATGACATCAGCTGACAGGAAGTAAACATGGACCCAAACTGTTTCCTAGCAACGCAATTCCGTTGAAATGCACTAAAACGGAGCGTTTCAGACAGAGGGTAAATACAGGTATATTCCGGCAGACACTATGAGGAAAATAAAGTTGTTTTTTTAACATTACAGCATGTAAACATGTTCTAGTAGAAACACAAAATACAAGTATGAACCTGAAAATGAGCACGATACGGGACCTTTAAAGTTATGAGTCCTGATGATCAACGAGGGTGAACCAGCACTAATTTGTCCTAGTTGCAGCCTTGTGTGGAGACCTGATGACACCACGTAAACATGGCTGACTTCAGAGCCACGCTGATACAAACTCTCCACCTGAGAGGAAGAGAGTTGTTTGAATCTGAGCTCGGATTTAGGTCCTCGACTACAAACAAGAGACACACAAGAGACACACAAGAGACACACAAGAGACACACAAGAGACACACAAGAGACACACAAGAGACACACAAGTCTCACGTTTTCTAATTGGCAGTGAAATTCTGATAAAACAATTGAATGGCAGTGAATTTAATGTGGCATGTTTACATTTCCAGCCACAATAATTCATATTCAGCTATGGGAGGAGAGAACAGGATTGCATTTGTTACAGAAAAAGACTAATTGAATATTAAAGGGTAACTTTTTCCCCATGTTTTTGTGTCTCCATGACTAATGGGGACAACAATTTCTGAAACTGCTCCAGTATTGAGGGAGAAGCAGTGTTGATGTAAAGTTACGTTCACTAGAAGTGCTTGTTGTTGCCACCGACAGGCTCAGACTGTTAGTAGAAGTGTCTGACTACATTATGGAGAGGACCCTACAGAGAAATAACATGTCCTCTTGATCAGGTCTGTTTGTTAGTCTGTCCAAGTCCCGCTCAAAGAGAGAAATCTGAATATCCGTATATTCTGGCTTAAATAAATCTGATTTCAAAAACCTCACCCACATGGTGGGAATCATCTAAATATTCAGCCATGACATTGAAAATCTTTTAGCGAAGCTACTCTTTCTGTCCTCCAACACAACTCAGTGCCCGGCTGGCTCTCTTGTTTCCACCATGGATGTATTCCACTATTCCACCGTTGTCTTCCAGCAACACGTCGCCTCGCCACATTTCAGAAGGACACTTCTTCTTGAGCGAGACTCTTTCCATGATGTCAGACACTTAAAATAACAATCGGAGGCAAAAACGTAAATGACGGTGCCAGCTTGCCCCGATAGCACCGTCGTCTACAGCGCTCTCCCTCAATACTGGACCAGTTTCACAAACTGTTGTCCCCATTAGTCAGTTAGACACAAAAACATGACAAAATAGGGTTCAGGTTGAAAAATATCAAAGTTATCCTTTATGTTTTGATTATTTCAATCTGCTCTGCCCCATGCTAAGGACAAGAGTTTTGAGTTTGCTTGTACAAGAGCTTAAAACTATAATGTCAAAAAGATTGAAATGAGGAAGAAGGGTCATACATCAGAGGATATAATGTAGATGACAGACGACGGTTAGGCAGACGAGAGTGATGTGTGACATCATGTGCTACCCTCCTATGTGGTTTGTCCTTGTTTCCATCTTGTTACGTGGTCTGCTCTATCACTATATATCGCTTCAACAAGTAAATTCCTCCAGCAGTTTCCATCCAAATCTCTCTCTCTGGTGCTTCTGCAGCTCGTGGAGACTCTTCTCCCGCTGTCGGACCTGGGGGCCCGTGTCAACGTCGCCGTGGACCTGATCACCTCTAGCCACAAGAACATCAGCCGGGACTCGCTGCTCTTTGCGGCCTCCACCTTCTACTACAAGCTGAAGGCTGCTGACAGCTATGTGCCTGCAACGAAATACCACGGCAACCTGACGCTGCTGCGTGCCAAAACCAACAGCGAATATGGACAGAACCTGGGAGCTGACTACAAGCTCAGCGAGGTAACATCCACACGTACACACTTGCATGAATTTCAAGATTATTTTTAAAATTGGAATTTAAGATTAGTTTAAAGGGCCAGTGTGTAGCATTTAGGGGGATTTATTAGTAGAAATGGAATATAATATTCATAACTAGGGATGCACCGATACCACCTTTTTTCAGACCGAGTACAAGTACTTACATTTGGGTACTCGCCGATATCGAGTACCGATACAAGTACTTCTCTGAGCCTAAAGACCCTCGTTAACAGTCAGCTGGAGGGTGTGAGCGACACACGGCAGGCTTGGGAGTCCCGCATACGAGGCGGTGCGCCGCGACCGGCTCTAGGTCGGCTTGGAAAGGCTCGGGGCAAAGGTGCTTCCAGGGGCCGTGGACAAAGTGCTCGCTGCGCCCTCTCTCCCCGTTGGGGAGGGACGAGGCTCCCTGCTCCCGGTGCGACTGTTGACCGGGGTGGACTGTCCTCAGTGCGCCCCAACTGCGTCGTGCTGCCAGGGCGGGGCTCGGCCCACGTAAAAGGTGCCAGGGGTCTGAGGCGATGTCGGCAACCCACCCGACCCGTCTTGAAACACGGACCAAGAAGTCTAACGCACGCGAGAGTCAGGTTGCAAGCAAAGCCCTGTGGCGCAATGAAAGTGAGGGGTCGGGCGCACCACCGGCCCGTGACGGTGACGAGAGGTTAACGTCACGCTGCCGTAAATTGGTATCGGTGCCGTTGTGTCGGAGCCAAGTATGAGTACATGAGCACAGTATCGGACCCGATACTGGTATAGCTTAGATGAGTCCTTCATATTTCCATAAGGAGCAGGTCCTCTTCACAGAGTCCATGTTTCTACCGTAGCCCGGAACGGACAAACCAAACTCTGGCTCTAGAGAGAGACTTTCACGTTGTTACGTTACCTGAAGGCCACCGTAGTTCTCCGATACGCTTGTGAAACCGTGCTGAATGAGTTGTGTCTGACTGGCTTTGTGTCTTTCTCTAGGTATGTGACGGCAAGGTGTCTGTCCACGTCATTGAGGGAGACCACCGCACCTTCCTGGAAGGGGAGGGGGTGGAGTCAATCAGCAGCATCATCCACAGCTCACTGGCTGAGCCACGGGTCACAGCAAGGGAGGGCTAGACGTGCCCCACCACACCCTACACCTTCACACTAATTCCACAACATTCCCCAAATGGGTCTCTTTAGTTCAGGATGTGTACGTTTAACTTTGTTTTATACAGTGAGAATAATCCACTAAATGTTTACGCCGTGTGCCATTTTGCCCTGATATCCTAAATGCATCTCATTGGTCAATTCAAGTGAAGGCCACTCTCCCTGACCTATCAGAGCTCTTGGCTGCTATCTTCCTGTTTGCTACAGTAAATAAAATGTGCTCTCAGTTTGATATTCTAAGTTACGTCTCACTATGTGACCACGTTTCATTCAACCTCATTTTGGATTGTAGTAGAGATCCCAATTTTGAGCAATTTCTCTAATTAAAGGGACTGTTTGTAACTTCTTCCACGTATAAATCATTACGGGTCGGTGTCCCATGCGTACTCGCGTGTGGCTACGTTGTTCAGACTCAGACTCCAACACAAACTACAGTGAAGCACCAAAACCTCTTGGTTGTATCTAGTGAAGCCCGTCTGTTAAACAGTGTTGGCCGCGGTCGGAGGACGCGGAGGAGACCGTAGCTTTGGTCTCCAGGACCGGAGTCTCTGCTCCTCTGCTCCTCTGCCTGCCTTCACTCACACACCGCGCTCGTTCTCGCTACACTCTCACGTGCATGTGCGCACACTCCACACTGCAGAAGAGTTAGTTTAGCTCTGAGAATATCTGGTGAATGGACGTTTGTCGCTGTTAACAAGACATTTGTGATTCTTACAAACAGTCCCTTTAAGAAAGTAAATGAACAAATAGAAGTAAAACCTCTGCATTATGAATTACACAACACAAAACAATGCATCACTTAAAGTTGCTGCTTGTGCTGCTCCCACTCCATCTGTCAGTATTCAACAGAGGACACGCATTACACTCAATTACAATTCTTACTGGTTTCACTGAAGAAATTAGCTCATTGTATCTCCATACTATGTAGTCTGCTGTTCACTGTAGCTAGTCCAGCGGCTAAATCCTCTGCTCAGGTAGAACCAGTGTCCCAGGGATGTCCAGAGAAATGGGTTTTACATCCAGAGGAGGTTGGATGGTTACTGGCTTGTGTTTCAGATGGCACTGGACACATGTGTAAAGAGCTCATCTACAGGGAGTAACATAACATCGTAGCTTAGTTTGACATTAGCATTAGCCTCGGGATAAGTAATTCCCCTTTGTTACTTTGTTCTTCAGTCCTCATTGACCATACAGTCATCCCAGTCTATATCCCAACTCAAGTGGTAGGATTTAGACCACTGAATATCATACGCACACCAACCTGCAGGCAAACCCAGTCCTGCAACTCAATCTGTTCTAACCCCACTCTGTTTCTACTGTTACCGTGTGTTCAGACCCAGAACAGCACTGTGTCTGCGTTAGTGTGGACATGTTCTGGAAGGAAGAGGTGAGACGTGTGACTAAGTCCAGTTTGAACAATAGAGACATGTTTTAGAGTCATCAGATGCCAAAATAATAAAATAATCCTGCACAGCCGGTTTTAAAACTGTCCCTATTCCACAACTCTGGAAGATTGTGTCTCAATCATCGAGATGATCACCGGGTAACGGAACAAATACCATATTCACGTTATAAAGTAATCTATCAGGAATGTGCACTTGCACGTATTTGACTGGCCAGTGCAGTTCATTGCTGGATGACGTAACACTGAGTTGTGGTGGAAGATGAGCCGGGCTCAACTTTTGCTCGACGACCCGGTGCTTTTATGTCTGAGCATCATTTTGGCATTAATTGAAGTGAGGCGTCAGTAATGTTTTTATCAAATCAATTAACTATTATCAATTATTAACATGTCTTGATTGTAATAGAATGTCTTCCACGCCATGTTCCACCTGTACGTCTAACATCCAAACAACTAGAACATAATGTAGCTTAGCCTAGCATGAAAGGCTCAGTACCTGAGATGAGCTATATATACACCAAGTCAGCTGTTGGTCACGTTTATGCTGCTCAGCCTTTGGCAGCCAGACGGGCTATTTCATAACCGTACACTAATGCAGGTTTCCATGTGTCTTCTACTCACCCAGTGAAACCCCAGAATGAATGAAGCTGTGCTCGTGTAGACGGATGGCTTCTCTCTCACTGTATATGCACACAAAGCTGTTAAACTGCCATGCTCAAATTACTCCTGACTAGCACTATTGCAAAAGTTGACCTGATACTGTTGGTAATATGACCATTTGGAATTTGTTTTATTTTTATTTGTATTTATTGTTTTGTCAGAAAGCAGTTTGTTTCCATGTGTTTCAGAGGACACGGTCTCATTGTGTTTTTCCGTGTGTTTCAGAGGACACGGTCTCTTTGTGTTCTTGTTCTTGTTGTTTTCATCATCTTTTGACTTGAAGCAAAGCAGAAACTGTCCTGTTGTTCTCGTCAACTGAGCCGAACCAAAACTCACTACAATTATTGGAAAGCCTCTAAAAACAAATGACAAATTCTGTGTTCGGCCAAAGTCTCCCGTCACGGGGAGCGAGATGTTTTAAAGTCTGAAAACAGAGCCATAAGGAGGAGGAGCAGAAGTCTAGTTTACTCTCAGAACACTTGAATTACAATATGCCCAATGATGGCAAAAACATTGTTTTCACAATGGATTATAATTAAGAGTAATATTACTGAATGACCTGTATATTGATCTATAAGACGGATGCGGAAGTGTAAAGACCGATCAGTCCCCTTAAAATACCCAGATACTAATGAAATATATTTAGGAATGTTTGGAACCAACGGTTATTATTATTTTTATCCTGCAGTACTTCAAATACAATTTGTAAGAAGGAAGATGTAGCATTTGCCCGACGGAGTACTTGTTCTAGGCTTAACCTGATTCATGAGGAACTGTTGATGAATTGAGATCACACAAACCAGGAGATGTAGATATCTGATAGGTGAACGGATCAGTCTGTGCCATTTCTCTCAGCTGACCAACGTGTTGAAGCCAACACATTGTTGAGTTTACTGGTTTGCTCCGTCTCATAACAAGGTGATGTTCTGAGGGCCAAAACTAGTGACAGTTGCAGTATTTTGATAGACCCGTAGTGATGCACTGAATAGGTTCGGTACTAAATGTTGCATACTTTCCCCAATCGGCGTTTAGGTTGAGAATGACTACTAAGGTGTCTGTTGTATGTGGACATAACTGATCTGAACTTTCCTGTGATAAGATTATCCCCGAGAGCTGTCTCTGACTCCCATGACCCCCACAGCACGCAGTCCAGTCCCACTATAGCAGCAACATATAACAGCCAACCTGACCTCTGAGACCTCCAACCTGGTCTATGAAGAGTCAAGTGACTGGAGGCTAATGTGGTGATTGATTGCAGTGAAAAAGGAGAAGGAAGTGACAGTATGCTCATCTCTTATATTGTAATATTTCCAGTATGTTTGACTAATAAAAGTTTCTCGCTAATCACTTTATGACTATTGATTTCATGTGAAAGATAAATCAATGTCTGTATAAATATCAATGTCTGTCTGGGCAATCTTCAGGGCTTCCTCTGTATGTATGCTATGAAAACAGCTCGGATGTTCTGTATGTGTGAAGGATACAGTGGGACTCGAGGGGGGAGAATATTCTGTATTAATCTTTTCATAATAAAAGTTATGGTCGAATGAAGTCATATATCAAGAAAAAGAATTGTTAGTTTAGAAGTATATTTGGGAAATAAACGTTCAAGGAAAAGATTGGATTTGTTATACAAGTAAATGGTAAATGATCTTTCATTTATATATCTCCTTTCTAGTCTTCCAACCACTCAGAGCTCTTTACACTACATGTCAGCATTCACCCATTCACACACACATTCATACACTGATGACAGAGGCTGTCATGCAAGGAGCCAACTTGCCCATCAGGATCTGATCTAAAGACTCATTCACACACCGATGGCTCAGCCTTCAGGAGCAGTGTCAGTTTAGTGTCTTGCTCAAGGACACTTCGACATGTGTCAAGTTAGAATTATGTATAGTTTTCACTATAATACAGGATTGATATTAAAAGAGGTTTTACATTAGATGGTATCAGGTAGTCTGATATCTGTTTGACATTGGAATGACCCATAGGAGACACGTTATGGTAACAGTGTAGTAATATACACTGAACATGTTTAATCACCATCACTTCTACTTGCACTACACTATTCCTCCACTGGATGACCTCACATGTTAAAGATTACTGTACTGTAATTTAACCTCTAACATAGCCACACTGAATCATTCATGTACCTCAACCAGGGAATGAAATTAACACCTGCCACCTGCCAAATATAGGCTAAATGTTGGCTGTGGCAGGTAAACATTTCAGGCCAACTGCCACGATGGCAGATAGGTTTTCCTTATATTAAGAAATATTTATTATTAAAAAGCAATTCCTAAATTAAAAATAGTCAGGTATTAATGTTACATGATCCATATTTCTACTGTCTGTTACCGCTGACTCAGTGTTTACTAGGGGTGGACAAAAATATCGAGTATTATGTTTTGTGATACTGTATCAATTCTCAAAAACTCTGTATTGAATTCTAATTAATAGTTTACATGCAAAGATTAACTCAGTCAATACTTTATTTTATTTGCAAAGATATGCGTTGTCTGTGATAAATGCAAATGCAGATCCTACAATTCTGATTGCATAAAAAAGTTAAACAAATTTTGCTCAGATTTTATGCATATGGCGGTGTGTTTTTTATACTATGACAGTTTTCCTAAAATTAGATTAAAAAAAAAATTGCGATATATATTGTCTTGCTTACAGTACCGCAATATATTGAATGGTAACCCTTGTATCATGATACATATGTTATCGCCAGATTCTTGCCAATACACAGTCGTCTTGTTTACAATTCTAAAGCGTTCTACATAGATTTCAGAAGTGGCAGACAAAACAATTGTGTGGCTAGTAGAAATGTTCAGTGACCTGCCACAGTGAAAACTGACTCAGGCAAAGGCAGACTGAGTGGTCATGTGCTGTGAGATGTAGGCTGCATCCCAAAGCTCTTAATGCATCCACGTTTCCTTTACTTGCGTCTTAGTCCCTCCCACCATGGAAGCATGGAGA
Source organism: Sebastes fasciatus (assembly GCF_043250625.1). Lineage (NCBI taxonomy): Eukaryota > Metazoa > Chordata > Actinopteri > Perciformes > Sebastidae > Sebastes > Sebastes fasciatus. Next base: position 1,019,514 of record NC_133814.1, read on the forward strand.
GACGCAAGGAAATCATGCCAGGAGAGAGGAAACAAGGAAATATGTTTTGAGAGAAATGAGACGTCGTTTCCTCTGAAGCGTCAAGTGAAGCGACGTCCGTTTCTGATGATGGCGGCAGCTGATCACAGCTGGATCCACTGACAGCTGTGTTATCTGTTCCATGTTCACTCACAAAAGATAGCCCCCGACAACTGTGGACTCTGTTTAACACATTTACTTGTGTTTACATTTCTGTTATTAATTGCAGACTGAAATAAGTGTATAAATGAAGAGTTAATTTGCAAAAACAGATAAAAGACATTTTTATAATGAATAAGCCAATTTCATCAATATTCCCTTAAGTATACAATAAAAAAATACAAGATTCATGAGAAGGGTTCTGCAGGATACTAGATTTTGGGTGACGGTGGCTACCCCTGCATGGAAAGACATGTGGCCATCATCACCCCATATAGAGAACCACTACGAGGGGGGGGGCAGACCTGCTTCAACCAGCATCATGCCAAGGCCCGTTCCATTATAGAGCAGGCCTTTGGCATGATGAAGACTCGGTGGAGATTGCCCTTCTTCAGGGCTCTGGAGGTCGACCACACCTTTGTCCCCTCCGTCATCACTGCCTGTGCGGTGCTCCATAACATCTGCCTCACAGCCGGGGGACATCCTTGAGCCCATCGAGGATGCTGGGGACACTGGTGTGGTTCCACCACGTCCTGTGAGGGGGTAACGATTCGGACATGGCCAGCGAGACCGACTGGCAGGGCTGCTCTCTGTTCCACGTGTGCACCATGTGGAGCTGCAAGAGCCTGATTATCTGTAGACTTTGGGGACATGAAGGCCTGGGACATGGGCCACCACACTGCATGATAAGCCGTGTGCCTTGAAGCTCCTTTTCTTTTAGTTATGTATATAAGCCAAGGTTGTCCAGAAGGAGCTGGAGAAGGAGCTGAGGGCGGCCAAGGACAGCTATAAAGACAGACTGGAGGGGAGATTACAGGACGACAGCTCCAGGGAGGTGTGTGTGTGTGTGGGGGGGGAGTTCAGGAAGATAACTGGCTACAAACAGACAAGCCCTGGTGTTGAGGGGACCCAGGAACATGCAAACAAGCTAAACCTGTTTTTTAACAGGTTTGACCAACCAACCCCCATGAGCTCAGCAGGACAGCCTGGGTCCCCACTCACCAACATCAGTGCCCCCCCTCCATACTACCCCTTACCCTCCTCCTCCTGCTTCCCCCCCTTCCACACCTCTCCTCCTCCCCCCAGCACTTTCCCCCAGGAGGCAGCAGCAGCTTGCCCCCCCCCCCATACCTACCCTCAGGATCACAGCCCCAGCATGTCCTTTACACCTGGAGACATCACAACACCCACCCTGATCATCACAACCAGCCAGGTGAGGAAGCAGCTCTCCAAGATCAGCGTGAACAAGGCCAGGGGACCAGACAACATCAACCCCAGGGTGCTCAAGGCGTGCGCTGGGGAGCTGGCAGCAGCGTTCCAGCACCTCTTCAGCCTCTCCCTGAGGCTGAAGAAGGTGCCCCAGCTCTGGAAGACCTCCTGCATCGTCCCGGTGGCCAAGAAGGGACACCCCAGCACCCCCAATGACTACAGGCCAGTTGCTCTGACGTCACACGTCATGAAGATCTTTGAGAGACTGGTTCTGCAGCACCTCAAGCCCCTTGTGAGCGACTCCCTGGACCCCCTGCAGTTTGCATACCAGGCAAACATCGGTATGGATGATGCCATCACCTACATGCTCCATAGAGCCTACACACACCTGGAGAGGCCGCACAGCACAGTTAGAATCATGTTCTTCGACTTCTCCAGCGCCTTTAACACTATCCAGCCACTCCGGCTAGCTGAGAAGCTCTCAGCGATGCAGGTAGATCATGGCCTGGTGGCCTGGATTACGGACTACCTCACCAGCAAACCACAGTATGTCAGACTGCAGGGCAGCCTGTCAGATGTGCTGGTGAGCAACACCGGCGCCCCCAAAGGAACTGTGCTGTCACCCTTCCTGTTCACCACCTACACCTCCGACTTCCGCTTCAACTCGGGTACGTGCCACCTACAGAAGTTCTCCGATGACTCCTCCATCGTCAGCTGCATCACGGATGACAACGAGGAGGAGTACAGAGCCCTGGTGGAGAACTTCATAGGGTGGTGTGATAACAATCACCTCCAGCTCAACATTGGAAAGACCAAGGAGCTGGTGGTGGACTTCCGGCAGAGCAAGAGGCCCCCAACTCCCATCACCATCCGAGGGGAGGAGGTGGAGGTAGTGGACACCTACAAGTTCCTAGGAGTACATATCAACAGTAGACTGGACTGGACTGACAACACCAAGGCCCTCTACAGGAAGGGACAGAGCAAACTGTTCTTCCTGAGGAGGCTCAGGTCTTTCAATGTGTGTAATAGGCTGCTGCAGATGTTTTACCAGTCTGTAGTAGCCAGTGTCCTCTTCTTTGCCATGGCATGTTGGGGGGGTAACACCAACTCAAGGGATGCCAACAAACTAAACAGGCTGGTGAGGAAGGCTAGCTCTGTGGTTGGATCTGAACTGGATGATCTGGATGTGGTGGCAGAGGGGAGGATGAGGAGGAAGCTGGACGCTATCCTGGAGAACCCCTCCCACCCCCTCCATGATGAGCTAGTCAAGATGAGGAGCACCTTCAGCCACAGACTCATCCCCCCTCGGCACAACACAAAGCGCCTGGGTCAGTCCTTCATGCCATCAGGCTCCACAACCAAGGCTGACCCCCATATGAGAACTAGGAGGACTTTAAGAAGTTTAAACATGCACTATCTGCCTTTAAACATGCACTCTGCAACCATCTTGGACTCTAACCACTGGCGCACTTTACACTTACTTTACACTATACATCCTATATACCACTTTATAGACTGCACATATGTACATATTACATTTATTTATTGCACATATTACATTTATTTATTTATTGCACATTAAATAAAAATAACGCTCATGTGACTGAATGGAAATGAGGATAAAGGATGTAAAAGGTGTTTGTTGCTGACAGACAGACTCTCCTTCTCTCTCAGACTTTAATAGTATCTTTAATAAAAGTTAACGGTGGAAATAACAAATCATGAAAAGAAAAATCTTTCTAATAAATGCAGAAAGTTATTTTAATTCAGTTTGTCAGGTGCTCTAAAGCTCTTTCAGTGTCAGACTGCTTCACTGCCGGTGTGTGAAGGAGAGATACTGCAGGTCCTTCTGCTGCTGTTCAGAGCTTCAGTTAACACAGATTATAACTAGATGGTGAATCAGAAGACAACTAAAATATAAAACGTTCACTGTGATCTGTCTTCACTCCGATATGAAACTCCACTGATGTTGAGAGGTAAAGTTATCAGATCAGTCCGGTCGGCAGCAGCGTCCAATCAGTAACTGATATCCAATAAGGGGCGTGTCTATCAGCAGCAGCGTCCAATCAGTAACTGATATCCAATAAGGGGGCGTGTCTATCAGCAGCAGCATCCAATCAGTAACTGCTATCCAATAAGGGGGCGTGTCGGTCGGTAAAAGACTTAAGTGAAGGCTGCTCTGTGTATCCTCGCTCATCGCTCCTCAGAGATCCCTCCTCGCTCATCGCTCCTCAGAGATCCCTCCTCGATCCTCGCTACTCGGTGCAGAAATAAGAGCTTTGAGACGGTCTTCAAGATGGTGCAGCAGAACAATTTACAGTTCAAGCGAGGAGCGAGGAGCGAGGAAACGACAAATAAGAGACTTGGGATGCACCCGTAGGTGCTCTTCCTTTGAGCCACGCCCACTTTGCACTCTTGTTTAGAGTTGCTTTTACTTTATTATTTTTTATAGTACTCTGAATTGAGTTACATGCACAAATTAGGATTATTTAGTACTTTGCTTGGAGTTACATGTGTTAAAGTAGCAGTAGGCAGTATATTTTTGGCATCACTGGGCAAAAATCCCATAATAACCTTTCAGCATATTGAGGAGAGAAATAGACATTACAGTAACAGAATATTGATTCATATTTGATCTGCGCTGCCTAGTTTGACCGTTTGGTCGGCTTTCGTAGGTGATTGACAGCTGCTCAGAGACGGCAGATGAACAGCAGACCTCAGATCAGCTCTGACTGCTTGTTTTCGTCCGGTATATGTAATCTTGAGGATGCCGTTAGGAGCACCGGAGGACACAGAGGAACATGATTTTTTTCAGATTACCTGTTTCATGTACTACTGTCAGGAAATAACGATCGTTTTATAAAAATAACTTTTTTAATCATATTTGCTCCAATCTCGCCTACTGATGCTTTAATCAGGACTGTTTTCATACTCGGTATTGAGTTTGGAATACTAGGACTCTGTGTTGAGCTGAATTAATATAAACTGTACTCTGATTTGAGTTTACTTTGATTGTTAGTATATTTTTATGAAAATGGGACACACTTCCACAGAAGCTATCAGACATATCAAATATCCTATCGCAGATGTATTCAATGAATTTAATGTCTATGGGTAAACATAGAGGTTGTTGTCTGTTAAATCAAACCACTGACTTTAGCTGCAACAAGAAAACGGTTTTCTAATCATAATGCTGTGTTTATATGTGATGAACAGACATCTAACTCTCAGACAACCATCTCTATTTCTGTCTTTTGTTACAGATGGTGCTGCTTGATCATGAAACTCCATTTGGAAATGTGCTATTTTTTTTTTAAGAACTGCTGTTAATTGTTTGTTAGATCACCACAGGTCAGACATGGGGAAATGTGACGTCACTATTTTGGTGTGAGCGCCATCTTTTGGCCAACTTGGACTACTTCAGTTTTTCCTTGAGTCCATGAGGAGAAACCACAGAGACATGGAAACATGATGCATGTGACTGTTGTGGAAAAAAAACAAAGGAGATTTTGTACAGTCTAATAAGCTGTCTATAATTATGTGTCTTCTGCTGATATCTACTGTACATATTTACTGCACAATACAGCATTACTAGAGTATCTGAAGCACTGACGCCAGATAGGCTCAACTTTGGAATTGGTTAGTAACCCTGAAGTTCACAACTGTAGACTGCTGGTGGTTATAGGATGTGTGATATATGAAAGTTAAACTACATATAAATGTACTATAAGCTCCTTTATAGATGGTTATGGTAACTGATGAAACCTGATACAACAAAAAATGATGCATCATCAAGGAAGAAATGCAGTTGATTTCAGGATATAAAGATGCAAGTTAGCTATGCAATTACACTGCCGTGACACCAATGAGATCATGATACAAACAAAAATGACAGTTCCGATTTAAAAAAAAATGAAATACAGACTTTTTTTATTAATATTTGTATCACTTTTTAAACTAAATGGTATTTTTTAACCCAGCTAAATTTAGGTGCTCAGTAAAGTTGAGATCTGGTTGTGATGGATAATCTCAACTCATTTTGACTGTTGGGGGTTATTGTTGTAATGAACAGTGGTGACAGCTGACCTTGTGTTTACACTGTGATGTGTGGAACCAGTGATCAGCAATTACGCTATTAGATAAAAAAATGTTTTAGAATTGCTGTATTAGGGTATTATTATAATTATAATTACAGTATTAGATTCTTTTTATTTTTTTTAATTGCTGTATTATCAGCATCATTTCAATACATTTGACAATACAATACAATCATCATCAGTATCTAATTTATGATCTAGGTTGCTATCATAATGTTATAAAAAGTCCCCCCCCCTCTCTCTGTTTCCCCTGCGGTAGGCTACAGCACCGTAAAACGTAGCGCCGAGTTACATTAGGCAGTGATAGGACTGATAACGTTACCTTCACGTTTCTGTTAAGTATCAATACTTCTGCCAGTACTATATTGAATTTATTACCAATCTTAGATGAGTTATAGCTTCATATATAGCAGACTTTACAATGATATGATGTTACTTGCTTTAGCTGGTTAGTTTATCCGGTCACTCACGGAAACAGCTGTTCAGCTGGTTCTCACACAACTCCATTTCTCATATCCATTATTTCCCCTTATTCTTTGCTGTCCCTGGTCTCTTAGACACATAACAGGCTCATAATTAAAACCCATAAGAACCCACGGTGACACAGGTGTCACACGTCCTTTAAATGTTCTGGAAAGTTCCTTATACAGCTTTATCCTTGACTTTAACTCATGAAGTCCCTAAGTGACACATACTGAACATCCTGGTGGGTCATGTGACAGGTCATGTGATTTTGTGTTCCCATAACAACATTTCCAAGATGTCTGTGTGCCAGGTTAACACATGTGACAGAAACAGCTAAATTAAAAAAGCTTGTTTTTTGTTGCTAAAGGTAAGATTCAAGCCATTTATCAATTATAATGGTTACATCACAAGTTCTATATTACATTTAACCTATTGTGAACACATTTCTTGAACAAATTGATATAAAACAAATCAGATAAATATCGTTGTGACATATATGTCACATCGGGCCTTTAACCTTAAAATTGTCACAGAAAACCTGATGTGACATACTGTATATGTCACAATAAGAAAAATGATCATGCTCAGTTAATTTAGCTGATTCAATGATCTTTAGTAAATATATTTTATATTGTTCAATTCAAAGTATATTAAAACAAATGTAAACAAAAAAATCATGTTATATTAATTAGATTATTAATAAAATGTATAAGGAAACCATTTTCGCCTATCAGTAAATAAAATAAACAGATAAACCAGATTTTTCTACCCCATTGCAGTCATATTTCAATGCCATTTTATTTGTTTCTGTAGTATGGATAACAAGAAGCAATACAGTGTTCAGGTTGCACTGGCAGTAATCCAGGGAAACGACAGTGAGTTTGAGGGTTGTGAAGGTAGCTCAGATGAAGACCCTGAAGACCCTGATTACACTCCCAGCAACAAACACATGGAGAATGATGAGTCAAGTGAGTCTGGTGATTCAGACTGTAGTGAATCAGGTGATTTAGATGAAGTACCTCAACCAAAGATGAACCCTGGGCAGCAAAATACATCTGCCCAAGGAACAAAAACAGTTTTCTTGGAGAAAGAAACCCTTTGAAGCCCCTGAGTGTCACACCCCCAGACAATCTTCATACTTATATTTCAGGAAGTTCATCACAGCAGAAATGCTTGAGTTACTGAAGGAGCAAACTAATTTGTACAGTGTACGAAAATCTGCACATCACAGCAATCTTTTTCAGACTCTGCCATCTGGCAGGAGGTTAAGGTCCATCAGGACCAAAACCTCACGTCACAAAAACAGTTTCTTCCCCATGGCAGTGGGGCTCTCCAACAGCCCATCCGCCCCCCTGTGACTGTCTCTCCCTCACACACACACTACTGCCCCCCCCCACGCCCCTGCCGACACTGACTCTCCCCCCTCTCTCAATATTTGCACTATCTTTATATCATGTTTATAGCTTATTTGTAATTTGTAAATTGTACATTTTTATTATTTTATTCTAACGTTTTTATCTATTCTTCTGTTTTTATCTATTCTTTTGTTATTATACAGTTTGTCTCGCACCAATAATGCCAAAGAAAATTCCTAGTGTATACCTCTTACACCTGGCAATAAACACCATTCTGATTCTGATTCTGATTCTGATTCAATGTTAACACCACTGTTAAGGAGCTGGAAATATTGATTGGCCTCTACCTGCGCATGGGTCTTTGCCAATTGCAGGGAAATCGAACTTTAAGACTGTGCTCCATCATATGCATATACAAATGATTGATCAACCTCTTCTGTGTCAACACTAACATTATGATCCATGATTATTACTATTTTTTATTTTTTTATTTTTTAAATTTAACCTTCAAGCCGCATTTTAAAAAGGAGAACAAATATTATACATCAATCAAATCAATGTTTGGGTTTCAGAGGGTTAATCAAATAGTTGATCAAAACAGCAATATCAGTCATATCGCCTGCAATCCACAAGGGGCGCTGCAGGTGACCCTAGTGAAGGTTGGGTGTGGCGGGTTGGTCCAGACAGAGCAGAGCACCAGATGACCAGAGGACACATGTTAGTGAAGGTTGGGTGTGGCGGGTTGGTCCAGACAGAGCAGAGCAGATGACCAGAGGACACTACTGCCACATCAGCGAAAGCCAGTATAAATTAGTGAGTATATTGCTTTTATACTAGTTTATATGTGTGTTATGTGTCTGTTGTTGTTGTTAAGAGAGTGTGGCTTTGTTTTTCCACTGTGTGACTGCCAGTTTCAGGAATGCATTTATTAGGGATGCACAATACAGGTAACGGGGAATTTGGTCAAATGACAGTGCACTTTTAGGATTAGCTAGCTAGCTAGTGTTTCAACGGTGTTTCTTACCACCAGTGGCTTTTGCGGGACCGCCTGCTAAATAGTGATAGTGATAAATCCCGCGAACCGGACTATATTTCACCGTGTGTCGGACATCTATTCATCCGCTATAATGTCATTATGACAAAGGGTACAGCTGTCCCCGGGCACAAGGCCATGGGGGGGCATGCAAAAGTCCATGGTTGACCCTTGATAACGCTTAACTTACTGACCTATATCACTGACAGTATTATGTAAATAGATTTACATGATAACTACATATATTAGTATCATTAGTATCATCAGTTAGTGCCATTATTCAACATAAAGATTATTTTGTGGTAGTTGATTGTGGCACACGTGATGCGTCTGGGTTGGCAACCAATATTGGCACGCCTGTGGCTGTTTTCAACACATGCCTTGATGACCTGATGCTTCATATCAGGAATCCAAAGGAGTCTTTAGAGGCACAGTGGTTTAGCATTAGTAGCATTTCTGTCAAGGCAGGTCAAGTTGATCCTGACATGGAGGATGGAGCTACAGTGTTTACAGACAATGATGTTGCAGCTGAGCTTAGCAGTTCTGTCAGGGGAACATTTCCAAGTGATGCTTTTGAGTGTCTTGATGCTACAGGTGAGGTTGTAGAAGTTCTTTCTGGCAAAGTGGCAGGTGAACATGTTAATTTGGAAAACATTCAAATTGCAGCTGAGCCTGAAGACTGCACTTCTACCAGGGTTGAAAACAGCGTAAGAGGATCATTTCATCAGGGGAATGGTCGGTTTAAGTGTATGTGCCTTCAGTGTATGGCTATAGGTTTGGTAGGCATAGTAAAGCATACAGTTGGCAGTGTGTTTTCATGGCATTCTAATGATCTGGACAATGGTGTAGTTTTGGTTGACAGGTTGTATACGTCTTTGTGTGACAACAACATGATCACTGGCTCTTCCGAACTCTTAAGTGTGTCTGATTTGCCAAAATGGTCATTTATTGATGGACAGCAGTTTGAGTTTGAAAAACGGTGACTTTGGTGTTGTAGGTGTGGTTGACGGAGACCTCATTGAGGGCGGTTTATGCACCAGTCTGTTAAATGGATTGGAAACAATGTGTACTAAAAATGCCACATGTTTCCTGACAGTGAGTAGCAGTACATGTACAGTCATTAGTCAAAATGGAGCGTATGCAGTGGTCGATTCCCGTGCCAGTGTCAGATGGAGATGGTCAGAGCATCGTCGTTTACTTTAGTTGTCTTAAAGACTTACATGATCACGTCTGCAGTTTGGCTGAATCGCTTTCTAAAAAGCAAACGCTTTTTGAGATTGCTGGTGTTCGCGTTGTGCAGATGCTTTCAGATGAACACAGATATAGCTGTATTAGTCCAGCAGTGAGATGTGAAGACTCTGTAAAGGCTGTTGAAACCGTTGCGTTAGGTTTTGGTGCATCACTGGACTGTAGTTAGGTTTTGGTGCATCACTGGACTGTAGTATTGCATCAGCAGTCAACAATGTGAGAGGTTCCAAGCGTAGCATGTCAATGGGAAGTTGTGCTTCGAAGAAATTGAAAACCCATGATGTTATGACTGTTAATTCAGATGTTGAGTTTGTCAGTGATGTGACTATTAAAAAGATGCAGTTTGATCCCCTTAGTAAAGACGTTGCTCAGGCTTTATGCTCACAGTTAAATATGGAGTTTGAGAAGCCTGATGCACCAGTGTCTACAGCTGGTATGTTGGGGACTCTGTGTATGAAAGAGAAAATTGTGGATGATGGTAATTGTTTCTTTAGAGCAGTCTCCCAAGCTGTGAGTGGCTCACAAAAGAACCCCAGAAATGTGAGGCTTGCAATTAGGCAATTGGAAAGGAATGCAAGGGAACATAATAATATTTTAAGATGTGAATATTATTCAGTGGCGGAGTACATTAGCACTTAAAAAATGCGTTATGTTGGCAACTGAAGTGGAAATCCAAGCTGCAGCAGATGTGTTAGGTGTGAATATCTTCACATATTTTGGTGACCGATGGCTAGAATATAGTTGCAGGAATAGTTGTTTGTCAAACCAGGGGATCTACTTGGAGAACTGCAATGGTAACCATGATGAGACAGTTGTTTGTGTTCATCAGCCTCAGTTGCTGCGTTGTTATGGTTTCTGCAAAGTGAGTAGTTCTTATTCTAAAGGGTACAGTGTTAGAGGGCAAAGTGCAGAGAACACTTCAGAACCTAACACAATGAAGTTACAACTGTTCCAGTTGTAACTTCAAGTCTTGTGAACGAGGCTGTTGAAGAAGTAGTGTATATTGCCGATGATGTAACGGATCAGCAAACAGATTGTGATGTTGTCGATGAGGTGAGTGAAACAACACTCAAATTTAGTCCTGTGTGCACTGACGTTGCAAAAACATTATGTAGTAAATGCAACTTGGAGTTTGAGAGACAGGATGTACAAGTACATACAGAATTTGGGTCTTTAGGTGATGTGTGCAAAACAAATAAAATCCCAGAGGATGGTAATAGCATACAGATACATATCAGTATCTGAAGTCATCTGTGGTTCTGATGAAAGTCATCTAAAAGTTAGACGTGCTGTTGTAAACTACATGGAGAATCATAGTGCAGAACACATGAAGATTTTGGATAAAGAATATGTTTCAGGTGCAGAGTATATTAACAAGTCAGGAATGAGGTATGTTGGCAGTAGAGCAACCAAGATGGAAATTCAAGTGACGGCAAATGCTTTTGGAGTGGACATATTTACATACAGTGGTGCAAGATGGTTCAAATTCAGTAGTGTTAGTTCAGTGTTGACAAATGAAGAAATATACTTGAAACATGAGAATAATCATTTAGAGCCGAGAGTCTGTGTCAAGAATGTTGATAAGCAGATTTGCTTTGATTTGTGTACAGTGGGTAATTCATCTGAGACCCAGTTCATGTGTAGAAGGAATACAAAGGTAGAGGCTCAGAGTAATGTTACTATCTGTAGCTCAAAGAGTAATTATTGTTTTTCTAAATATTTCAACATTAGAAAAATATTCCAAAATAAATTTAAATATATGGGCAATGTGTTGCATAGACAGGAAGTTAAGGAAATGAATAGAAGGAAATATCAGCAAAGTGTGTTGCATAGAGAGAAAGTTAAAGAAATTAGTCAAATTAAATACCGTGAAAATGAATTCCACAGGCATAATGTAAAAGCCAAGAGTACAAGGAAGTATGCTTGAAATCCTGAGCATAAGAAGCGTGTTGCAGGAGGTAACAAATTGAGGAGACAAGAAGTGAAAGAAAAGGCAGAGCAGTTGATGTTGTCATGGAGCAGTTTTTGGACAAAGTTAAAGACGAGCCAGATTTTGTGTGTTTCGTCTGCCATAGATTGTTGTTTAGACATCAGGTTGTAAAATGTAGCAGAGATCATTATAAACAGAGGAAAGAAACAGCTTCAATTGCAGATAAATGTATAACTGAAGACTATTTACATAAATGTAATAAGGACTGTGTAATGCCGTGTCAGTGGTTGAGTTCAGCTAGAGGTCAGATGTGGATTTGTTGCACGTGTAATGGTAAGATTAATAGAGGTGTAATGCCATTCGAATGTGCAACAAACAATTTAGCGGTTCCTCCCATTCCGGCAGAATTGGCATGTTTAAATAGCTTAGAACAACATTTGATAGCTTTACATATACCCTTTATGAAAGTATTAGCATTATCTAAAGGTGGGCAGAATGGAGTACATGGACCGGTGACATGTGTTCCAGCAAATATTGTGCAGACTAATCATTTGCTGCCCCGTTCTAACATGGAAGGATCTTTGTTGCCTGTAAAATTGAAGCGTAAATTAACTTATAAAGGGCATTATGAATATCAGTTTGTTGACACGATGCACATTAGGAAAGTTTTGCAGTATTTAAAACAGACAAATGTACATTATAAAGATGTCGAGTTTAATGAAGCGTGGCTAAATAAGTTTTGTAGGGAAGAAGATGATGACGTTTTAGGGAAGGAGTGATACTAATGTAGAAGGTGGCGAAGCATCTCCAGATGTTGGTGAAGATGACCTTTTGCATGATAGACAGCAACATTGTATGTTTCAGGACACGTGTTGATATTGGTCAGGAAGCGCTGGATCAATATGTTGATGATGTATTGAATGTGGCACCGGCAGAAGGGAATAATCCTGTTAAATTGCTCTCTGATCATGAAAATGAGGCCAAATGTTTTCCAGTGTTGTTTCCACAGGGATGTTATGCATACCATAATAGTAGACCGTATGGATTGACATTGTCGCGTTATTTTAATAACAGGATTTTACATGCTGATGATAGATTTTCACAATATGTTGATTACATCTTTTTTGCTCAGTACATGTCTGATGTTGAACAAGTTGTGTCAAATGTATCCATAGCATTACGGAAAGGAAAAGGAGGTGCTAAATCTCAGAAACTTAGTGCAGATGTGTTGCATAATGAGGAATCTTTAAAGAAGTTGTTGGAATTTGATGATGGGTTTCGTTTTCTTAGACCTATTAGAGGTACCCCGGCTTTTTGGCAGGGAGCACCACGTGACTTGTTGGCTTGTGTTTGTCAGCTTGGTGTCCCTATGTGGTTTTGTTCATTTTCTTCTGCTGATATGCGGTGGAAAAATCTTCCTGATAGTATTTTGAAACAGGAAGGTAGAACAGAGACGGTTGAAGATTTAGAATGGGCAGACAGATGTGAGCTTTTGCGTCGCAATCCCGTCACTGCAGCGAGAATGTTTGATTTTCGTTGGCATTGTTTTTTGAGGGAGGTATTGATGTCCCCAGCGTATCCAGTAGGCAAAATAAAGGACTACTTCTATAGGGTAGAATTCCAGCAACATGGTTCACCACATGTCCATTGCCTGTTTTTGATTGAGAATGCCCCATTAATTGATAAAAACACAGATGCTGAGGTAATTCAATTGATTGATCAATATGTGACTTGTGAATTACCATCACAAGATGAACCGTTGAAGGACATTGTGACATCTGTGCAACAGCATTCAAAGCGGCATTCAAAAACGTGTAAAAAGAATAAAACTGTTTGTCGTTTCAATTTTCCAGGCCAGCATCAGCTCGCACATTTATATGTCGCGAAAATGTTGAAAAGAAAACATGCAAGTGTAAGGTAGATGAAACAAATAGCTTGGCACATTGTGAGAGCAAGAATCAGGGGCAGAAAAACTCTGCAAAAATGGACAAGGAGGTTGCATCGAAAATTCTGAAAGCAATTAAGGATGCTCTTTCAGAAGAGCATGCTAGTTATGATAGTGTAGAACAGTTGTTTGAACAAAGAGGTATAAATCAAAGAATTTTTGAAGCTGCATATAAGTGTTTTGGTAGGAATACGCATGTTGTGTTGAAAAGGCAGGCTAATGAAGTTTGGATTAATCAGTATAGTAAACCTCTATTAAAATGCTGCAATGCTTTTTTTTGTGTTTTCTCTCTCCCCCCTGTTTTAAGTTGTAAGATTTTGTGTAAAAACAAAGAGACAGCTATAAAATGAAAATACAGTGGTAAAGAATGTGATGATGATTGTATAAGTTGCTGAAACTGCAATAAAAACTAAGTTAAAAAAAAAAATGCTGGAATGCAAATATGGACATCCAGTATGTGGTTGACGCATATGCATGTACATCATTTCTTATATTTCAAAGGCAGAAAAAGAGATGGGACTATTGTTAGGGAATGCACAAAGGGAAGCAGCTAAGGAGAGAAAAGATGTGTGCAAAAGATGCTTTGACAAATGTAGGGAGTGTGTATTTACACAACAGAGATGTGTGTGCTCAAGAGGCTGTGTTTAGGTTAACTAAGATGCATCTGAAGGAATGCTCAAGGAAAGCTGTTTTTGTGCCAGTAGGGGAATATGTTGTTAAAATGAGTTTGCCTTTAAGTGTGTTAAAACAAAAAACGTCATCACAGGATCTTACCACAGAAGACATGTGGATGACTAGTTCTGTTGACAGATATATGAATAGGCCGAAAGATTCCAGTTTTAACGGCATGTGTATGGCGACATTTGCATCAGAGTATCATGTTTTGTCTAAAAACGAAAAGTCTGATAATAGGTTTAAACTAGACAATGATTTAGGTTTTGTTATGCAAAGAACACGTACACAACCTGCAGTTGTTCGGTATGTGCGATTTTCTGAGACAAAGAATCCAGAACTGTTTTATCAGAGTATTCTACAGTTGTTCATGCCGTATCGTGAGGATGTGCAGCTAAAACCAGCAGGTTTTGAGACGTATGAGCAGCTTTACAGTAGTGGTCGTGTGAGATTAGGTGATGGGTCGCTACATTTGGTCAAGTCTGTTGTTGATTTAAATAGAAGCAAATTTGAAAAAGATGCAGATGAGTTGGATAATATCCAGAATGCAATTGATGGTGATGGTGTTGTAGAAGACGCCTGGTGCGAGCTGTGCCAAGAGCAAGAATTAGAGCGTTTAGAATGCAAACAGCTACTCAGAGACGAGGAACAGGTAGTGGATGAGCAGTTAGAAAATATTCCTGATTTAGGAGTGAGTAGGGAGCAAGTTCCACATTTAGAAAAGAAAAATAACATCATGTGCAGAAGTGACGGTTTGGCGTTACTTCGATCTCTGAACGAGACACAGATGTGTATTTTTTATCAGATTAGACAGTGGTGTTTGGATAAGGTAATGGGGAAAAAGCCAGACACATTACATGTTTTCATTACAGGTGGTGCAGGGACCGGTAAAAGTCATTTGATAAAGGCTGTTCAGTATGAGGCTATGAGGTTGTTGTCGCCAGCGTGTTGCCATGCTGATGACATTTGTGTTTTGTTAACTGCTCCTACAGGGATAGCTGCATATAATTTACATGGAGCGACTATTCACAGCACATTTAGTATCGGGAAAGATGTACGCTTACCTTACACGCCATTGGGTGAAGAGAAGCTTAATTCTTTACGTGCTAAATATAGTAGCTCGCAGATTTTAATAATCGACGAAATCTCCATGGTTGATCATTTACTGTTGTTTTATATCCATGGAAGATTAAGACAGATTAAGCAATCTGGTGACTATTCCCCGTTTGGAAATGTTGATGTCATTGCTGTTGGAGATTTTTTCCGGTTGCCTCCAGTAAAAGGAAACCCCTGTATGTTGATGATGTAGGTGTTGATTTGTGGTCTAGCTTATTTAAGGTTGTAGAATTAGAAACTATCGTTCGGCAAAAAGATCACGTATTTGCCCAGTTGTTGAACAGAGTGAGAACGCGTTCAAGAGGGACCCCGATGCTACACAGTGACATTGAGACATTGAAACGTTGTGAAACCGGTGAAGTTAGCTCAGCTTTACACACATATTTCCAACAAATAAACAAGCATAATGTTAAGCAGCTATTTAAGACTTGTCCTGAATATATTAAGATAGACGCTCAAGATTTTGTTAATAATAAGAAAACAGGCAAGCTTGAGTTGTTGAGTGGACATCATGCCAAAGCATATGATACATGTTTGGTTGAAGTGCTGCATTTGGGGATAGATGCCTGTGTAATGTTGTGTAAAAATGTAGACGTAGTGGATGGTCTGGTTAATGGGGTATGTGGCAGTGTAAACCATATAGCTTATGCCAATGATAATAATAAGTTTCCTCAAACTGTGTTTGTCAAATTTGATGACAATGAAGTGGGTGCACAGAGGAGGAAACGCTCAGCTAATTCTGCAGCAGTTGTAATGGGCTCTACAGGTATTGAACCAGAAGAGGAAAGGGTTACTAATAAAGGTGGAATGCGCCGGCAAATTCCACTTAAACTAGCTTGGGCCTGTACTGTACATAAAGTACAAAGCATTACTGTTGATAGCGCTGTGGTGTGTCTTAAAAAAATCTTTTGTGCAGGACAAGCCTATGTGGCATTAAGTCGTGTTAGAAGTTTGTCGGGGTTGGTTATTCAAGAGTTTGAGGATAAAACCATATATTGTAGGGATGACATTAAGGATGCACTTCAGAGTATGGCACCATTCTTGGTTGAAAATATAACAAGGCACAACATGAATACACATGGTTTTACAGTGTTTTTGATGAATGTGCAAAATGTGAGTTGACATGTATCAGATTTGGCATTGTGTACGCAGCATTTGCAGCTTAACTGTATTGCTGTTACAGAAACATGGCTACCTGCTATTTCCTCATTTGACTCTGTAAAGATCAATGGTTATACTTTTGATAGTTGTCCTCGAAGTTCATCATACAGCAGCAAAAACCCCACATTGGTTGCATTGCAAGGCCAACAACATGGTGGTGTTGGCATGTATAGTGCAGATGAGTTGACATGCAAAATACTTAAAGTACCAGATGTAAATTTGGAATGTTTAGTGTACAACTGTGTGACTTACAACATAGTTATAGCAGTCATTTACAGACCACCATCTTATCCTATGGCTTTGTTTAAAGAATATCTAGGCAAGTTACTTGATTGGCTAGATCCAAAAAGTAACACAATAGCTGTAATGGGAGATTTCAATGACAACATCCTAAAATCATCCACAATCTCCAAATTTATACCAGACAAAGGTTAAGTTCAGCTTGTCACACAACCCACAACAGAGAAAGGGACCTTAATTGACCATGTGTATGTGAAGACAACACAATATGATGTAGAATCAATAGTGTTGCCAACCTATATCAGTGATCATGAGGGGATTGTATATTCCTTTAAATGTAAAACTTCCCAAAATGACATAGCAGAATAACTTCTTAATAACTTGTGACAGCTATAGGTGTAACTCATGTGTTCAGCTTTGGCAACCGAGGTGGGGTTGTTGCTGCTGTATGTGTCATCCTGGCAAAATGTAGTCCTGGACACGCCTACTGTAGCGGGAATTACCATAGAAGTCATTTTGAGTACTTAGCCTGGGGCCTCATGTATAAAACACTGCGCAGCTTTCACACTGGAAGATGGCGTACTCACAAAATTGGAAAAGTACGTAAGCACAAAAATGTCCACATGTATAAAACCGTGCGTACGTCTGTTCCTGCGCACCTTTCCTTTATACATCCCAATTAACGTGAAATTGAGCGCAGCTGCACGCGCCACTTGGCCCGCCTTGTCTCCTCCCATTAATAACTATGCAAATTACTATAAACACGCGCCATGCTGTCACCTATTGTCCAAATAACGATGACAAATCGTGCTGAAAAAGGTACAAAAAAGAAGAATTTCACTGAGTGCTTGTTACTGAGGTGGAGGCTCGAAAAAATATTTTATTTGGTGGTCTTTCCTCGGGAATCAGTAACAAACGCAAAATCACTGAATGGCAGTGTGTCACAATAGCAGGTAATTCAGCAGGATCGGAGACACGGACAACCGCTGAAATAAAGAAAAAATGGTCATGGACATCAAAGTCGATGTCAAGCGAAGGGTAGTTGCGCATTGGCAGAGTGTTACAGCCACAGGTGGGGGCCAAGGAATGCCGGAGCTGACGCCACACGAGGAACAAGTGGCTGCCATCGTTTGAGAAACCACACTTTCTTGCATCCTGCCGGCAAATGAGGGCGATTCTGATATGTGTGTACTCCTGGTAAGTACATAAAATACAGCATGACTCAAACCTTGCTGCTGAATTCACACACCACGTACAACATCACATCTGTTAGTCACATGTTATATTCCACTTTAATAAGCAGGCTGGAGACATTGAGTTACAGAAAGTAATGTCCTTTATTGTCATAGATAATGTGGAAACGGGGAATGCAACGTCAGGAGCGCATCTCCTTCCGCCAACCTGAGCCAGGCAGAGCCGGGAGGAAGAGAGGGAAGCCATGGATCTGAGGCCAGCGTCTCCACAGCAGCTGACCGTGCGCTCCCGGAGGCGCATGGATCCGCTGCGCCCCGGGCCTCGACTGCTGAGGGGCGCCGGTCTGGCCGCGTCCTCACCAATGCTGTGCTGGAGTCACAGAGAGAGATTGTACATACAATGAAGGATATATGCATTGAATTAAAAACAATGAATGACATTCTTGGTGAGATAAGTCAGACATTAAAAGACCTTGTTAGAAAATAAATGTTTGTCTCAACTTACCTCGTTGCTTCACATTGTGTGTATCACATCCAAACGGTGCTGTATAGCTGCTGCATTTGGCTCATTGTTAGGTGGGCCAGGGTCCGGTTCATCCATCTGTAGCTCCTGGGGCACCGTCACACCACGGTGGTTTGCCACATTGTGCAGCTCGCTACATGCTTGCACAATGCCACAGATCTTCTGTGGTGTGTATAGCAGGACGCCGCCATTGCTATCCCAAGCAGCACCAACGGCCTTTCAGCTGCCCTATGGTCTATTCAATAACTGACCGTGCCCGAGTGTGGACGTCATTGTCTCGCCGCTCTTGCGCTGTCTGGGGGTTGGTGAGTGGGGTGAGGAACCATGTTTTGAGCGGGTAACCACGGTCACCTAAAGTCATAATAACAACATGCTCAAATGAAATTACAAAACGCACCATCATGAATGTTATGAATGCCATGTCCGACATAACAAATATACTGTTACCACACTTACCTATTCCATTGAAAAATATCTGTGAACAGAACCTACTACGCTTAAGCCTGACAACTCACACAGGGGGCTCTCGGTGTTCAAGTACTTTGAGTGGAAACAAAGTAGTCAAGGTAAACACTGATAAGAATGTTGTTATGAAAAGATCTTAACAGTGTACATAAGATATGAACAGTTTTCAAGTTAAATTTGTACCTGATCTCCAGCATGTTGGTACCTCCCAGACAGGAAATCAGAATTCCTGATGTAAAGTTGGAAAGATATTGACAGATTCAAACTTCCTCGATCAATAACTCATAACCCAAACGTAATATTTTTCCCATTAAAAATTCACCAAAATTATGCAAAAACATATTTTTCCAAACTAACCCAGATAGCAAACTGATTCCACACCGGATCCGGTCCGGAGGTAAATTAGGCTCCGGAACGGATCCACAAAACAGATCCGGATAGGAGTCTACTTGCACGGCGGGACAGATATGGCCCGGACCCTGCCCGTATCTGCTCACAAAGCAGCTCATCCGGCCGAGATCCGATTTGGACCCGTTCATGAAGTGGCTCATTCGGTCCGGACCCGTTACGGATCCCTTATTCAAAATGGCTCTGGCCAAAACTAGCTACAGACATATCAAAGCTTACCAACATTTAGATTGCTCTATAAAAGCATGAATACTTCCTATAACCAGTCTGCCTTTATTAATATTAATAAAACATTAAATTCATTCAAGACTTGAAAAAATCTGAACCTATCCTTTAAGCCACCCTGCGGTTCTCCAGGTAAATGCTTTTAGTGTGAAGCAGCAGCAGTAGAGAAATTGGGTTATTAGCCGTAATGTAATAGCTCTGCTACTGTTGTAAAAGAGCCAGCAGTTATCAGTGAGACTCATGTCAGATAAAATTAGTTACGCTTTGAGCATAAATGCATAGTTGACTATCTAATTAAGGCAAAAAAATAAATAAAATACAGTAATCTAAAAAGCAGAGGTCGTTACAGACTGTAAATACATTGAATAGGTATTTCTGAACAAAGGAAATGCTACCATAAATATCAAAAACAGTTTTTTATTTAATGAAAATCTTAAGGATTCTAGAACACATTTCAAGACATGCAGATACTCTGTATACCAAAATACTTTTTATGCCTCAGCACCAGTGACAGCTGTGGCCGGAGGCATGATGTTTCCGGGTAGTCCGTCCCATTCTCGTGACCACAATATCTCAGGAACACCTTTACGGAATTTTATTACATCTGTACAAACGTCCACTTGACCTTAAGGAAGAACTGATTACAATTTAGGGCTGCAAGATTATGGCTAAAATGATAATCACGATTATTTTGATCGATACTGAGTGTTGTATCATCTGGTGGTGTGTCATCTTTTTTCGGCGTTGCACTTTGTAGACGGTCCCTGACCATCCGTCTCACGGCCAGCTGAACACAGAGACCGATGTTATGTGTCCAGCTCAGAGGATGGCTCGTTGTGATTAAAATGAGGTTGTAGCTCGTTGTCTACCTTACTACGGTTAGAAAGAGCCCTCGTTGGTGTTTTAACAATGTTTCTCTTATGAGTTATGGATCCAGGAAGTTTGAATCTGAGAAAATCTTTCACACTTTACTGAAGTACATCTAGTGGGGCTCCGTACATCAGCAATGCGTGGACTGTCAGGAATGATTGGAGGAAGTGCACTATGAAGTAACTTCTTCTCTCTCGAGTTACTAACTTGAATGATTAATAAAAATGTTAATATTTGTTGAATGATTTATTTTTATTATCGTTATTTTGTGTTATATTTTATTTATATTGTTTATTAGGGGTTAGGGTTAGGGAGTATGGGGTTTGGATACGTGGTGGCAGAATAAATGCACAGTCCACTATTAATATTACTTTTAATCTGGAAATGTTCTCCTATGTTTTTGGCTGTTTTTCCTCCACAGGACCTGAAGTGCCCCAGAACTGGGGCCAGTACATAGGGGGGTGAGACCACTGCCGCATCATGGAAGTGTTACACATTGATGGATGAGGCAATTGGGGGCAGGCCGTCGATGACGCCGCCTGTCCTCATTGCCTCATCCTCCCAGGGTGCGGTGGTGGTGTACTGACCCCAGAAGGGGACACAGAGCCAGACACAGACTCCACAACATTCACCCCAAAAGGGAAGCGGGTGGATATTGTGGAGTTTGTAAAAGAGATGCAGGCGAGAGACACGCAAGAGTTCAGGAAGGCGCAGGCGGAGGACAGGGAGAGAGAGGAGACAGGTGAGAAAGAGGCAGCAGAGAAAGAGGAGAGGCGTCATCAGGAGGTCCTAGAGAGGGAAGAGATGCGGTACCATGAGGCTGTAGAGAGGGAGGAGAGACGGTGCCGTGAGACAGCAGAGAGGGAGCAGCGTCTCTTCGTAGAGATGAGAGAGAGGGATGAGAGGAGGGACAGGGAGGTTAGGTTAGGTTAGGGCTGCTAGGGAGGAGCTTTCCTTGCAATTCTTGGACAATTATTAAATAAATAAGTAGTACAAAATAAATACAGAAATATAATTCAATCTGTTTGTTATTGTTGTTACTCTGATTACTTTATTACTGTTTGTTACTCTGAGGTTTTAAATCATTGACAAAGAAATGTTCAGACAAGAATTTGTGTTCAAATTAGCCAAATTATTTAATCAATTAAATGTAATCATGGTCTGGTGCCCCGTGGCGTTGAGGTGGTTGGTGAGATCATCAGGTGAGGTGGGTGGGTGGGTGGGTCCAGATGGAGGGCAGTAGATAGCAGGTCGGAGAGATGGAGGGGATCGATGGACTTGGTGTTGCGGAATGAATGCTTGGTTGAGGGAGAAGAAGTCATTGGGTTGTTGCCAGGTTTCAGTGAGCAGGAGGAAGTCGAGTGAATTGTCCAGGATGAGTTCATGGAGGATGGGAGCTTTGTTGTCAAGTGATCGGGTGCTGAGGAGGGCAAAGTTGGATGAATGGGAGGGTGGTGTGATGGGGGCACGCTGGAGAGGTTCGAGGTTGGCCAGGTTCACAGTGCGGCGGGGTCCAGTGGAGGGGGGGCGGCGGGGGTGAATGGTTTGGATGTTGTAAGTCTGGGTGGTGGGGGTAATGGAGGACTGGAGATGATGGTTGTGTTTGGGGCCACGGTGAAGGTAGCGTTTACAGATGAGGATTCCAGCAGATTGAGCAGAGGAGAGAGCAGTGGAGGATAATCTGAAGTTTTTCCTGAGGTGGAGGAGTTGACAGCGAGAGTAGGGGAGGGGAGGGGAGGGGAGGAGGTAATGGGGGGACAAAACAACTGTGGGAACCAGGGGAATCCTTTGAATAGCAGGGGGGGTAGTGTAAGAAACAGCAGGAGAGGGGTGAGTAGGGGTGAGTAGGGTTGATGGTTCCATGGTTTAGCAGACGGGTTAGCGGTTAGCAGGCGGTGAGAGGGACGGTAGAGGCAGCACAGGGTAGCGTTAGACAGGGGAGGGGCGGGGGGCGGTGGTACTCACAATACAGATGGATACAGATGATAAGGAGAACAGCCAGATGATTATGGTAATTCCAGTGGTGGAGTGTCCGGGAGGAGTGGAGAGGGACAGAGAAACATGCAGGGCAGTTCCGCTAGCGAGTTAGCAGCTAACCAGTTAGCTAGCGAGGAGAGTGGAGCGCACGGGAGCAGAGGGAAAAACCAAAAGACGGAACACAACAAAACTCAGGAGAACAGTGAAGAAACAGCAACAAAACAAAACGAGAGGAAAGACAGCTGACAGAGGGAGAAGCGGCAGTCAGGAGACGCCAGCAGTGCTCACCCACCGGCACAAACATAAACAAACACACTTGCGGGAGGCAGCGAATAGACAAACAGCCGACCCTGCTCCTACGGCAACCAGATCCTCCTTTGTTGGGTGGCAGACGATTTGATAGAGGAGAGCCAATATCTCCCCGCCTGTTTTGTGCTGCCCGATGAACTGTGGTTCGGGGCATGTCAAATGCCCTGGCCACAACACGGTAGGAAGTTCCACTTGCCAACCAAAACAAGAATACCAGGGACTCGATAACAGGCCCCCAACCGTGATCTGCATCCTCCCCGATGGCTGCCATCAGGATGACTGCTTGTTCATGTGTGTGTTTAAAGTAAATTACTGCTGCTCAACAATAGTCTATGGGCTACGTAGATAACAGAATAAAACAATACAATACGTAAATATACCGGTGCCTTTTCAGCCAATAGGAGGACATATTGTAGGCATAGGCGACAACGTTGGAAACATAATTTCCACTTTGCTTTCATTTTTTTCTTCAACAAAGCAGGCAGATATTTTGGCGGGTAGTTGACGGGTAGAACCTGAAGGAGGCAGCAGTGCAACACAAAGGATGCCAGCTGCCGTAAAACCCAGAAGAAGATATTTTGGCGGGTAGCGAGCAGCGGGGAAATGTTGCAATCGTCATTTCCGGTAAGTGTGCCGCAGAGTATTTGATTTGAGACGACCCAACCCCGTTGAAATTTAGGCACTACTCAAGTGACTAGAGTGCACACGATGCACTACATTGAAGTGTACTGCGTGGATTAGAACACACTGTGAGTCTTACCTCTGTTGCAATGTTTCGGAATAGTTTGTCCTTTATCAAGCAAAGGCAGACTGACTGATCCTGTGCTGTGACCTATAAAGATGCTCCTCCTTTGAACCACGCCCACTTTACACTCTTGTTTAGAGTTGCTTATTATTTTTATTAATTTCCATAGTACTCTGAATTGAGTAACATGCACAAATTAGGATTATTAGTACTCTGTTTGGAGTTACATGTGTTAATCAGGACTGTTTTCGTACGCGGTATTGAGTTTTGAATACTAGGACTCTGTATTGAGCTCAATTAATTTATATTGTACTGATTTGAGTTACAAATATAATGTTCCAAATTCCTCAATGATTAAAGGTCACCTATTATGCAAAATGCACTTTTCCATGTCTTTTAAACATCAATATCTGTCCCCAGTGTGTCTACAAGTCACCATAGTATCATAAAAGACCATCCTCTCTTTTTCTCCTGCTCCGTTTGTCCGGAAATGGGTGTCGAAACAACGCTGCGCAGCTTTTCTTTTCTTCTAACGTCGTTAGAGAATTAGCCATATAAGGGTTTCCTGGTCGAACCAGAGAGAACCTTCAGTAGCTGACCCCGCCCCACAGCGCGTCACTGTCTCTCCTCCTCAACCGAACTTGAGCAAAGTAGCTCCTACTGTTAGTCTGCAAGAACCAGCAGAACAGGCTTCATGTACTCCCATCATCTAAATATAACATGTTCTTTCACAAAGGCTTTATGTAATTACACTGTTTAAACAGATGATATTTATATATTATATATATTTGATGTCATGCATGTAGCAGAGTACAGGTAGTAAATAGTGACTTGTAAGCAACACAACACATTTCTGTTTCACAGTCAAACTTTATTTGAGTTGACAGATGACAATATTAATTATTCACAGCATTTGTAATCATCTCACCTGTTAGTTAGTTATGATGACATGGTACAGGAGAAAGTCTTCAGCTCTGGTAAACTATGATAAGCTAAGCTCCGGTGGTCTGTAGTCATGGTAACACAGAGACAGTTACTACTGTAAATAATATACCATTACTCTGATCTTCCATACATTTATCTTTTAGCAGAAATAATGAACTGACTACTGTTTCACATCTTCTATTTTCTACCCTGATGGTCGCTGTGTTTACACACCGTCTCATAGCGGTAGCATGTAGCTACATGCTAACGGGTTAGCTACATGCTACCGGGTTAGCTCTGTATCTCCATGTAAACAGAGCCATCTGCTCTCAGCTGTCTGCTCTCCTCTGGGATGATTCTGTCGGTCATTTCTCACAGATGGATCTGTAAAGACAGACGTAAAACAGAGTGTATGTTTACGGTTTACAGAGTTGATGCATGAGGTAAACACTGAGCTAACTAACAGAGATATAAATAGTATTATTTACCTGAGAGAAACCGTCAGGAAAACCTGGAATCTGGACCGCAGATGTTGATCATGTGTCGCCGATTTCTGATCAGATTCCTCCGGTAACGTGCGCTGGGTGAAGTTTCTGGTTTATAAACTTTAAAGTGGTTTATAAACTTTATTCTAGCTGCTATCTCTCCACTCGTCTCTCTCTCTCTCAGAGAGAGAGAGCGCTTCTCTGGAAGGGAGGGGGAGGGTGACGCTGTTGTTGAGGACGTTTGCTTGACAGAAAACGCTGACCAATCAGAGCAGAGTGGGAGGAGACAGGCTGTGAATCAGAGGTTTTCAGACAGAGGCTGAATTAGGCTCTGAGGCAGGCAGACTCAGGCTGCAGTATGAGAAGAATAAAGGGTTTTTTGAACATTGCAGCATGTAAACATGTTCTAGTGCAACATTAAAATACATCTATGAACCTGGAAATGAGCATAATATGAGACCTACAGAGCTACAGACACAGAAATCAGCACTTTTGGAAATGGGCTGAAACAGAGGTTATAGAGACATGCTGGAATGCATGATCTGATTGTTTTTTTGGAAAAAAAACTTCAGAGACATGGTTTGGAGGTGTCTGAGACCTATAATAACTAGTTTAAATGGAGTATAATATGTGACCTTTAAGTCCTGTTTAGAGTCTTGTGGTTGTGATTAATTCCCCGCACACCGAGGTTAGTACATCATGGGGTTCCGCGCAGTGGGTCCGAGGCAGGAAATGACCACCTCAATCCCAGCCTTCCACAGTGAGTATAGTCCAGGCACAGGTGAGTTAGGGAATATGGGGTTTGGATTCGGGAATCAATGCACTGTCCATGAAAACTGACTCTGAGCTAGGACAGAAGCAGCCACTCCGTACCGCGGTCCTGTTCCATAATGGAGTATCCCTTGTGTCAAATGCAGGATGTCGCCACCCATGGTACATGCACAAACCACACAGTAATATACAACAATTAATAAATCTGTCCCTAATTGGGATCGAGGGTTCAAAAAATGTAATTCAAAATATATCCTCAAATACTAAATCTTGCCTCTGTTGCAACGTTTCGGAATAGTTTGTCCTTTATCAGGCAAAGGCAGACTGACTGGTCCTGTGCTGTGAGATATAAAGATGCTCCTCCTTTGAACCACGGCCACTTTACACTCTTGTTTAGAGTTGCTTTTATTTTTATTAATTTCAATAGAACTCTGAATTGAGTAACATGCACAAATTAGGATTATAAATACTCTGTTTGGAGTTACATGTGTTAATCAGGACTGTTTTCGTACGCGGTATTGAGTTTCAAATACTAGGACTCTGTATTGAGCTGCATTAATTTATATTGTACTCTGATTTGAGTTACAAATATAATGTTCCAAATTCCTCAGTGATTTAGTCCTGTTTAGAGTCTTGTGGTTGTGAATAATTCCCCGCACACCAAGGCTAGTACATCATGGGGTTCCGCACAGCGGGTACAAGGCAGGAAATGACCATCTCAATCCCAGCCTTCCACGCAGTGAGTACAGTCCAGGCACGGGAGAGTTAGGGAATATTGGGTTTGGATCGCAGTATCAATACACTGTCCATGAAAACTGACTCTGAGCTAGGACCGAAGCAGCCACTCTGTACCGCGGTCCTGTTCCATAATGGAGTATCACTTGTGTCAATTGCAGGGTGTCGCCACCCACGGTACATGCACAAACCACACAGTAATATACAACAATAATAAATCTGTCCCTAATTGGGATCGGGGGTTCAAAAAATTAAACTCAAAATATATCCTCAAATATTAAGTCTTGCCTCTGTTGCAACGTTTCGGAATAGTTTGTCCTTTATCAGGCAAAGGCAGACTGACTGGTCCTGTGCTGTGACCGGTCCTTTGAGCCACGCTCACTTTACACTCTTGTTTAGAGTTGCTTTTATTTTTATTAATTTCCATAGTACTCTGAATTGAGTTACATGCACAAATTAGGATTATTAGTACTCTGTTCAGAGGTAGGTTTAGGTTAAAACATTGCACCCTAATTGGGTGCACTAAGGGGCACAGGGGGATTGTGTGTCTTGCGGGCACTTTAAAAGGGTTACTTATTTAAAACCATAGTTAAAATCCCATGGGAGGAATAAAAATCAATGGAAACAAATAAAAAAATAAAATAAATGTGTAGATTGTTTAAAGGGGTACCGTTATGTTCTGGTTCAACAATAGCGTGGACTCAAATGCAGACAAGTCTTTAAAAGGTGTAACAAAGATAATTTATTACACTAATATTAAATGTACTGTGAACAGGGCTGGGGTTCCTGGAGGTCCGAAACGTGGCAGTAAGAATGTCAATACTTAAATCACGGAGCGGGGTGCACGGGGGCGGGTGGGTGTCCAGGAATCCTTCCAGAGGAACAGATGAATCCACTTGAGCTCCGAGCAGTGGAATGGCGTCGGAGTGAACAGGCAGGTAAGTAACTAAGGTAAGGATCCAGGTCGAGGAGGAGCAGAGTGTAGGAGTGAGCAGGCAGGTTGGAACCAGGAAGCAGCAACAGCTGGCAGGTGAACAGACCTCAGCAAAGAATAAAAACAAGGTGAGTCCAAAAATCCAAAAACACATGCATGAGCAAAGTCAAGAGCAATAAACTAAGAGGGCCTGAATGTGTGTTTTACCACTGAGGGCGACGGAACGATCTGGCGATGACTGGCGGGAAAACCGGGGTAATATACTGCAGGTGTGTGTGATGATAGGATAATTGCTGTCAGCTGCTCCAGCAGTGCCCGCCCAGGAGAAGGAGGAGGAGGAGGAGAAGGAAGACCACACCTCCCAACACACTGACAGACTAGACAAACCGGGAAAAACACACAGGAGACAAAGGGGCGGGAAACAGAGGAAACGCAAGGAAAACTATACTGCCAAGGTGAAATCATGACAGGTACAGACACAGTTGGGGCAGCGGCAACGTCATTTTTCATCAAAATTCTCCTGACTTCCATGGTCTCTCCCTTGGTTGTAAAAGGGATGAAAGAGAGGCATGTTGAAGCGACCGTTCACAATAAAACCCATAGAAATAAAACAATAATATAATCTTTTAAAGGGACTTTATTATTTATTGTTTAAAAAGAAAGGTTAAGAATTATTTTGTGCATAGAATTGACAGGATTAATAGACATGATACATACACCCACATATTTATATAAGAGGTTAGTCAAGTTCTTAAGCAAAAGTGCTTAAAACATGACAAACAAACAAAGAGTTTATGAATTATAAGTACTTAAAGAGTATGACATTATGAATAAAAATAATACATATAAAAGATTTTTTAAAAGATTTTTTAAATGGCTTCATGCTTAAAATACACAAGGGTTAGTAAAAACACAGTAAAATAAATGTATTATATGTATGCTGCTCAATATCAATCAATTCAGTGTGCCGATAAAAGAATATCTTAAAAGATAGTTTATTTAAAATGTTCAACACTTAGGGAAATACCACAAACAGTCGTAAAAACATCACACTCAGGGCATTCAATAAAATACTTTTAATTGATAATAAATACTGCTAAAAGGAGCCCTGTCTGCAGCAGGTTCCTGTGAATAAATTAAATTGGTTATTCCTGTAATTCTAAATTATGGTTAGACAAATGTTAACCCTCCCCGTAGATCTAAAAGTGTTAAGAATAGAATAAAATGCAGTCCGATTGTTGTTCGACTGTAATTAATAAAATATGGGAAAAATTAATAAATAGGAGGTAATAAGGTTACTAAGAGCATATAAGAACACAACACACTGTTAGTAGAAATAAAACGTTTATTTTTATTAAAAAGGCTTAAAATAATTGATATGATCTTAGGGTAGAAAGGTGCATTACTTCAGAAATGGCAATGTACAGCAATAAAAGGGAGGTAGCCGTACTGCGGAAAAGGCCCCGGTAAAATACCAATGTTCCAAATTCCTCAGTGATTTTAGTCCTGTTTTAGAGGCTTGTGGTTGTGAATAATTCACGTTTGAGGTACAGTCATGGGCTGGTTAGGGAATATGGGGTTTGGATTAATCAATTCACTGTCGATGAAAACTGACTCGGAGTTGGGACCGAAGCAGACACTCTGTCCTGTTCCAACATAGAGTATCCCTTGCGTCAATTGCAGGGCATCACCACCCACGGTACATGCACAAAGCACACAATATAATACAGAACAATAATAATTCTGTCCCTAATTGGGATCGGGGGTTAAAGAAATTAGACTCTGTTATCCTCATATTAAGTCTTGCCTCTGTTGCAACGTTTCGGAATAGTTTGTTCTTCATCAGGCAAAGGCAGACTGACTGGTCCTGTGCTGTGACCTATAAGTGCTCTTCCTTTGAGCCACGCCTACTTTACACTCTTGTTTAGCGTTGCCTTTATTTGTATTCATTTTCATAGTACTCTGAATTGAGTTACATGCATAAATTAGGATTATTAGTACTCTGGTGGGAGTAAAAACTCCTTTCAGTACCCCTACTGAATTCGATAGCTCGGGAACGGAAGGTCTTTAAAGACTCGTGACTAAGTTCTACCAGGGGCTGATACTGACTTCAGTATGGGTAACAAAGTATATTCTTTTGGACTCTTCAG
The DNA here is from genome assembly GCF_043250625.1 of Sebastes fasciatus. NCBI lineage: Eukaryota > Metazoa > Chordata > Actinopteri > Perciformes > Sebastidae > Sebastes > Sebastes fasciatus. The sequence goes on from NC_133814.1 coordinate 1,048,876, forward strand.
TCTGCCCTCTCACCAGATGGCTTTCCAGCATTGTTCCACATATCAGGGCACACTCCTGCCTTACCAAACAGGAATATATCTTGATAGGTAGAACCATGTTGCAGAGTCTCTTGGATCCTTGAGGCACACAAGCCCCCACGCAGCGACAAGGCAGATTCCATGTGGAGTTTTTTTTTTGTTGTTGTTGTATTTTTTGTAATAATTAACAAGAGATATACACACAAACCAAGTATGAACTATGAATTGATTTAAAACATGCAGAAGTTTTAACTACAAAGTATGTAGTTCTATAAAACGCTATATCCTGACAGAAGTACATGAAACAGGTAACCTGAAAAAAATCATGTTCCTCCGGTGTCCTCCGGTGCTCCTAACGGCATCTGCAGGATTTCACAGACCGGAGGAAAACAACCATCAGAGCTGATCTGGAGCCTTGCCGTCTCTGAGCAGCTGTCAATCCCTCGCCAACTCCGACCAAACGGTCAAACTAGGCAGCGCTGATCAAATTTGAATCAATATTCTGTTACGTTAATGCCTATTTCTCCCCTCAAATGTTTTCAGAGTCATCTTGTAGTGCATAGTTCAGCAGTTTAAAATTGTTGCTTTAAGTATAGGTGACATCAGAGTACTGCATACTATTTCAGTTTTTTAATGAATAAATCTTTATATTTTGAACTTTTGTAATTAATAAAAAAAAAAAAATTCAGTTCCATGTTCTGTCATCTATTATTCCATTACTTTCTTTTTATTTTTGCCATGGTATCGTTTCAGTATTTGGTATGGAGATATTTCGGCAGGGTATTTTGGTATCGTGACAACACTAATAGGAACAAGTGTAAATATGATTTTGTACATTTTATAATAAAAGTGCCTTTGGAGCCAGAAGAGATGCTGTGATGACCTCCTCCGGTCAGCTGACCTCTCATTGTACATGTTTAGGTGTAACTCTGTGGATCACCTTGTTTTGTTTGACCTTTGTTTGCATGAACTTCAGCACATTCTTACATCAGTTTAGGCAGTAAAGAGATGTTATTAAATATAAGGCAATGAATAAATAAAGCCTTTGTACACATACCCTGCTACATCCAGATGTGTTGATTCTTCTAACACGTTAGCAAGCAGAAATAACCCCCTAATAGTCATAATTAAATACCATGTCTGGTTCACTGTGGTCTGATTAGTCTAATTTCTTTAACGCATTAACACAACTTGTGATTTTTAGGTTGTAGCGGCTCAGTTTTAAAGCTCGAGTGAAGATACTGGTATCATGAAACTATAAAATCTAATGAATCCATTGGTACCAACTATAATAATATAAATATCCAAAATACACATTTAGGTGATTATTTTACTATTTTGTCTACGCTGTAGATTTCTCCTAAATTCACCTCTGAAAGTTTCTACAGAGGGTTTTGTTCATGTATCATTCACAGCCTGATTTACACATTTTATTCCTAAAAACATGGTGGAAATGGATCTTTTTATAACTTTTTATGACAGTATTTTCTGATTTATGGAATGATAAAAAGAGATAAAACCTTTGACTCTAATATGTCAACAACATGAAATCAGTATGTTGATCTGGCTTTATCCAATGTTCAGCACATATATAATAAGATAATGCATCATTTACATATTTAAACATAACAAAACTTGTAATATAAAAAATGATTAATCAACTGGGGAGGTTTGATGGTGGTATTTATTATTTAAAAATGTCCTCTGTTCACCTCGGGTGTCTCCCCTTAACTGAACATTAAAAGAGCATCCTTGTTCTTTTTGCAAAAACAAACATTTATAGTTGTTTAGAAAAGCAAGGATACAAGATATTTTAGCTTTTTTAGCCACGCTATGGATGGAGCTCGATGGATGCAGCTCGATGGATGCAGCTTGATGGATGTCGGCCTCAGTTGGTCGAGTACTTCAGTTCAGACTGAAATATCTCAACAGCTGTTGGATGGATCTGGTGCCCAGAGGATGAATCCTGCAGACTTTGGTGCCCTGAATCCACCAGCTGGTCAAACCTTTTATTTTTTCAGTGCAACCTTTTCAACAACTATTTGATCGATTGGAGTTAGAGTGACTTTATAACAACAAAGCGAGAATATTGGAGCAACTGGGAGCCTCCAGAAGGTTGGCTGGTTCTGTAAAAATTAAATTAAATGAGTGTTGTAAGCGCATGTTAGCTGAACAGCCCTAACCCTAACGGATCTACTCACTATTCTGGGTTAGGACTAGAACTTTAAGGCTGATGCAAGTCGTTTTAATGAGATAAAATACTGTTACAAAACAACACACTTTTAATTGTTTAATTTTAATTCACTGAATCAGCATAACTTCAGTCTGAGTTGAATATTTACAGAGAAATGAGCAGAATAAATCATGTTTTTTTTATTTATTTATTATTCATGAATACATGTTAATATATATACATTTGTTATTATTTATTTTATTTAATGATTTATTAGATGTTTCTTTTGCACTGAATGTGGGAGAACTGGATCACCCAGTTCAAACAAGTGCGTACCACAGCAATAGACAACACTGACTACTGAGGTGGACATAGACATATATACATATATATGTATATGTATATATGTCTATGTCCACCTACATCCATTATGTCCACAACCACATCCTGAAATACTTCTTCTTCTTTGGTGAGATAAAATACTGTTGCAAGACAACACACTTTTAATTGTTTAATTTTTATTTTATTATTATTATATAAATAATATTTTTTAATCTTTATTTATAAATAAAATATATATATTAATACATATTAATACCTTGATTTTTTTAATTATTTATTTTATTCAATTAGATGTTTCTTATGCACCAATTGTGGGAGAACTGGATCACCCAGATCAAACCCGTGCGTTCCACAACAATAGACGACACTGACTACTGAGGTGGCGCCTCAGTCAATTTTTCCTTCAACATGAATGACACATTCAAGAGATTTTTTTTATCTATAGTAAATCACATTGTGTGGGATAAACCGGAGCCCCCGGAGAAAACCCATAAAGCACATCTATACCACAACAATAGACGACACTGACTACTGAGGTGGCGCTGAGAGCTCAAGTCCTCGTAGTCATTTAGAAGGAAAAAGTCAATTTTTCCTTCAAGATGAATGACACATTCAAGAGATTTTTTTTGTCTATAGTAAATCACATTGTGTGGGATAAACCGGAGCCCCCGTAGAAAACCCATAAAGCACATCTACACCACAGTAATAGACGACACTGACTACTGAGGTGGCGCTGAGAGCTCAAGATGAATGACTCATTTAAGAGATTTTTTTATCTATAATGAATCAGATTGTTCACTATATGTGGTATCCCACATATAGTGAACAACAACAACAACCGGAGCCCCCGGAGAAAACCCAATAAACCACCTTAACGCCTCGTCACGGCGTTGAACATAGAGGTGAAGAACCTGCACATGCAGCAACACTCTCTCCGTGGTGCCCTCAGGTGACTTTTGACAGCGTAGGCAATATAGTCTCCAATTGCTGGATCATCCACTTTCAAGGACATCATCACACATGATATATTGCACCACTTCTTACAAAGGTCCCGGCAAATGGTCTTTTCGAGGTTTTCGAACGTTGTCGGGTCGGAATCAAAATGGATACCCTCGAGTTCGGCCGATGTTCTCTCAAGAAGACCCTCGATGAGGTCCTTGACGTTTGAAAGTGTCCAGGTGACTTTGGCCTTCTTGTAGAGCCTCGACACGAGCCTCTCCAAGAAGACCTCGACGCACAATCTGTTTTGTTTGTCCCGCGCTTGCCGTGCGGAGTCTTCACGACTTATCGTCATGCTTACTTGGCGAGGCGGTGCAGCGATGGCCAAAGGTTTGTTGGCCCTGGACTCAGTGGCCATTATGGCGTCTTTCACTTTGTCGGCGAGGTCGCCAGCCTGAAAGATCTGCCACCATCTGGCCAGAGACAGGAAGTTGAGCACCTTCCGCCGCAAGTCAGCGAGAATGTTGGCGCGTATCACCGGCTCGGGGATGATCTCTGGCCCGTGTGCGATGTGCGTGTAGAGGAGATCACTCAAGAGGTTTGTGAATACCAAGACTCGATCGGCGGGAATGTTTAAGCCCGGAGAAGCAAGTCCCAGAAGTTTGCGTGTTTCTTGCTTTTTAAGCAGAGAGTTAAACTTCTTTGTGAGAGCTTTAACCGACTCCCGGCTGGGAACTTTCTGGCCGCGGTGGAATCTCTTCGTTATTTGTGCAACGATTCGATGGAACCACGCTTTGGCAAAACACTTTCCCAAAAGCTTCTTGATTTTGCTCCAGATGCTTTTCTTAGAGCGTTTGCTCCTCTGTTCCGACGGAGTCTGGTCTGCAGCATCTTCAGCGATGGTCCGAGTGATGTCCTCTGCAACGTCTTCAATCTCCTGAGAGCTTTGAGACTGCAGCAACGTATACTCAGAGTCTGGTACGTCAACCAAGAGACGTTGGGTGATATCATTCAGCTCATGTCTGATGATATCTTCGATCGAATTAGTTTTTTTCATCTCAGTCACAACGTCTGATGAAGGCTTCTCTGGACACTCTTCTTCGTATGACTCGATATCTTCTATGACCAGTTCTTTGGCAGCGGTCAGACTTGCCCTGTGCTTGCGTGGTCGAGGTGAAAACACAGACGACATCTTACCAATGAGCGCCTGGAAGACTTTGCAAGCATCCAGGATCATGCTGTTAAGTTTGCAGGGAGGAGTGAAGCACTGGATCCTGCCCTCGGGACTGGAGAGGGCACTTTGGACGCTGTCTGAAACCTCTTGAGAGATCAAGCTCGTCAAGCTTCGTGAGCTGGGACACCGGACCGAGACGTCCACGCCCAGAGCTTCGGCAAAACACTCCGAGATCGTGTCGCCCAGATGGGTTTTGATGTCGTCCTCAGACACCACGGTTGTGCTCCCGAGAGATTTCATGAAGCTTTTTAGCACCGTTGCTACGATGTCCAACATCAACTCTCCCATCATGGTCATGGCGGTATCATCGGGTCGGCAGATTTTAAACGATACCCACTGTTCTTCTGTCATCCCTTCAAAAAAGGAGCGGAACAGCTGGGTAACGGCGGGACGTACATTGAATGACATGGTGATGATTCAATGATGCTGATTTATCCTCAGTTATATTCGCTGCCTCGTGGAGTTGGAGATGAATTCCCTGCTTCTTTCAGTGGATGTCTTGCTTTCTGGTTTGGTCCTACAGGTTAATATCAGCTTCTATTCTTAAGCTCTCATTTCACACATCAAAGCCACTTTCATGACGTCACCTATGATGTCATAAAGCATTAAAGCCATTCGAATTGCGTCGTTCCATTAGGGCCCCGCCCACTCCAGCAGCAACCGTTGCTAGGCAACAGCTGCACCCTGCAAATATCCTCAGAGGGAGTTCAAACAACCTTTTTAATTATAAACTATAACCTATAAACTCCGCGGCCGGCGGGAACAGGGGAGACACCAGAGTTTTGGTTGGAGACGATAACGTTTCTCTCTGCGGAGCCCCGTCACTTCACAAGACACGGGAAACCTCTGTTGGTCTGGAGGAGCTGCAGCAGTTATTTCTGCACAAACGTCCACTAAACATTCACTAGATATTCTCAGAGCTAAACTAACTCTTCTGCAGTGTGGAGTGTGCAGCATGCACGTGATAGTGGAGCGAAAGAGCGAGAATGAGTGGTGTGTGAGTGAAGGCAAGCAGGCAGAGTACAGAAGAGACTACGGTCCTGGAGACCAAAGCTACGGTCTCCCCCGCGTCGTCCGACCGCGGCCAACACTGTTTAACAGACGGGCTTCACTAGATACGACCAAGAGGTTTTGGTGCTTCACTGTAGTTTGTGTTGGAGTCTGAGTCTGAACAGCGTAGACACACGCGAGCGCGCATGGGACACCGACCTGGATTGATTTATGAGTGTAAGAAGTTACAAACTGTCCCTTTAAATGCTGCTGCCACAAGGAATTGTGGGATGTTATTCTCTCTTTTCCTTTGGTAAAGGATGGTGCAGTGTATCCTATGCTAAAGGAGATAACAAAGGAAGCATTGAAGCTCCTTTCCTCAGTATTTGGTGAATTCGAACAGCTCTTTTCATGGCTGCTTCTTAGGTATTTCCAGGTCATTTCACTCCGTTGGGAACCTTCCTAAGCAAAAAGGACTATTCGAACACAACCCTGGCCTCCTAGTAAAGAGTGAAGAGGAAGGGGGGGGCCCTTTTGGTCCCCACCTGTTCAACCACAGTTCCAAGGGAGGTTAAACAACAGCAGTCCATTAAATTGTAGGTTTGATAGGTGAGGTAGTGAGGCGAGTGGTCTTTGAGTAAATCTTCAGTGTGTACACGCTCTTCTTCCTTTAGATTTTTACTCACCACCCTGGATCACTGGTGGTTTGTTCCTGTTGTCCAGGGGTCGTTTTGTCTTCCATATAAGTGTATTTGAAAGGGGAAGGGAGGGATTTTTTTTTATTATTAAAAACTAATCCTTGTGCTTTTCCTAAAATATCACAGAGAATTTAAGGGGTTAAGAAAGGAGGGTCTTGACGTTTCGCCTACACGGCTTCATCAGGATATGATATGCCATATTGGTGGAGGTTGGCAGAGGCTGTACACTTAAGGTGGATGTTTTTCTTGCAGGTTGGTGGTGTAGGCTGTAGGTGGAGGATGGAACATGGAACTGCATTTACTGATTTAAAAATTTTTTTTTATTTTTATCAAGATAACTCAATCACAATATTATTTACAGATTTCGTCTGATGTAATTGTTACGTTCCCCCTGTTTAGGGTCCACGGGATGGAGGGAGTAACAATAAAATGTACCCAGGCAGAGAGAGACGGGCAACGGATGAGGTGTAAACAATAATTATACAATTTATTAACAAAAATGAAAAGTGTACAAACACCAACTTAAATCTACTTTCTGTAACAGAAAGTGCAACTAAAAGCACTACAGCTCCACACCGCAACAGTAAACACACTGGATTCACTAGGAAAGGGGAGAACACTGCCGACTCCGACACACACGCCAACCTCTGAAGTCAACCACAAAACACACAGTATGAACCGCTCGATACTGCCGTTTGGCCCGCTGGCAACTTCCACTCCTCTCACCCGTTCTCTTATCCTCCCGGCCCTGATGGCTGATTTGGTGCAGCCGTGTACAGCCATTGATTGCAGCTGCACAGGGGGGGGAGGATGGCACCTGAGGAGACACAGGAGAGGGCACAAAAACATACTACGACACGTAACAGTAACTGTTATGATTATATTCATTTCATAGCTCGTTTTGTTGGTGGCGTCCTCGGCTTTGGTTCTCCCAAAGTGTCGACATCATAAAGGGGAGGATAGACTCTAACCCTGTATGACGCCTCCACCTGAACCAGCCCGTCTTCACTGACTGAGGACGTCAACGTGGGACGATCCAGCCTCTCTCGGAGCTTCTGCTTCTGAACCTGTGAAACAGACATTTAGTCATAATGATTCGTTTGATTAAAAAGCTTTAAAAAATTATTATTATATTATTATTTAGGTTGCAATTTTTTAAGAATATAATAATTATCTGATTGAGTCAAACATACCTCAGCATGTCATCAACCACTTCATGGTTGACCCGCTGGTAGTCTTCCACTGAGCGGTCAGAGGGTCATCGTGGAGCAGAGGAGGGCTGGGGACCACCTTGAGACCACCGGCACCTTAAGTGGTGGACACACTGCCTCTCGCGTGGCATGTTGTTTTTCATTTCGGCGTCCATGTTAACAGGTTAGAGTGGACACACTGCCCGCATGAGACGCGCGTCTCACGCGTTTCAACTATTTATACTTTTTAAAATATTCAGCTTTTTCCCAATTTTTTTTTACAATGTAACTCAATGGAGAAAATATTCAAATCCTCTTTAACCTACTCCACTTTGAAATGCTACTGCTTTCGCATACTTTCAGCTACGGACTTCATTTAAACTTTAAACGGGATACAAGTCTTTGAACTCTTAAGCTATGATTCCGCTTTTTGATAACTTTTACAGTTTTTGATTTATCACAGTTCACATTAGGTGAAATTTTCAGATCGTTTCAGATTTTATAATGGGTGTGTATTGGTATATATATATATATATATATATATATACGTATATATATAAATATATACGTATATATGATTCAAATATATACAGCATATAAAGCATATAAAGCATATAAATATCACATATATATATATATATAAGAAATCCCCCATGAGCATTGCATAGTTGTGGTTACGAGCTGTGGCAAGGAAAAACTCCCCTTTAACGGGTAGAAACCTTGAGCAGAACCGGGCTCTGGGTGGGTGGCCATCTGCCTTGACTATTGGGTTCCCTGTCCTCCTCACTGGAGACGTCCTCAACAGTGGGACTGCATGCTTTGCCGGTCTAAATCAAACACAGGAAGGACAAAAAAGTTATGTAATAAATAAATAAATAAAATATTAAAAGTATATTAAGCTAACTAAAGGTATATCAGAAAAGCAGCCACAAGCACTGAAAAGTGAGTGCCTTGTTAATAAGATTTAAAAAGTGTGTTCAATTTTGTTAAATGTTCTGTCCAATCTGATCGATGCTTGTCCAAAGTTTCCTGTTTGTTATCTGAACTTCTAACAATGTATAAACAAGTGAATCGGCTGGAAAAAAAAGAAATGCCTCAAAGATGAGAAAGGCCTACCTCCTGGAGAATCTCCACCAGTTGTCTCTCCAGCTCCACAAAGTAGTTGGGCCTGACCAGACCGTTCTGCAGCATGTTGCCAAAGTCTTTGGCCAGCTCGACCAGCTGGAGCTGGATGGACATCAGGGACCAGGTGGCCTCGAGCAGGTCATTGCTCGGGCACTCTTCCACTGGGTCCATTTGGACTGGAGAGGCGTGGGGGGGAGGTGAAGGGGCCGAGTCACATTGACTTTCGTCCCTTCCATTTAGTTGGAAAGAGGCTTCACTGAAATGCTTGTTGCTGAAGTCCTCCCCATCAGAAGCACTGTCAAAATATTCAGAGTCCTTTTGGACTGGAGCGGCGTGGGGGGGAGGTGAAGGGGTGGAGTCACGTTGACTTTCGTCCCTTCCATTTTGTTGGAGAGAGGCTTCACTGAAATGCTTGTTGCTGAAGTCCTCCCCGTCAGAAGCACTGTCAAAGTATTCTGAGTCCATTTGGACTGGAGCGGCGTGGTGGAGGGGGGGGGGGGTGTAGGGGCGGAGTCAGATTGACTTTCGTCCTGTCCACTTTGTCGGAGACAGACTAATCTGAAATTAAATTTGCTGTAGTCCTCTCCATCAGAATCACTGTCAAAGTATACTGAGTCCATTTGGACTGGAGCGGAGTGGTGGGGGGGAGGTGAAGAGGTGAAGTCAGATTGACTTTCGCCCTGTCCACTTTGTCGGAGACAGGCTTCACTGAAATGCATGTAGTCGGAGTCCTCTTCGTCAGAAAAACCTTCATCAGACACCTCAATTTCCTGCTGCTCCTCCTTTGCCTCGCTGTCTCCTGGCTTTTCTGACAACAGGCGCCGATTCATCGGCGTGCAGGGGGACAGGGGCATTGGGCTGCCGTACACCTGGAGTTTTAAGAGAAAACTGCTGTCAGTTATTTACATTCAATGTGTATTCAACAGTGAGAAACCGATTTAGACAACCTCAAACAGCAGTGAGGGGTGAGGAGCTGGAAAAGAAACTGTAGCCTACCTTGTTGAAGCGGAAGGCAACAGTGCAGAAGTCTGTTTGCCTCGTAGGTGGTTCGTAATAGTCATCATCAGAATCAGAGGATGTGAGGCACAGCTTTGAGGGGCACACTGCAACAACCAACATGCGTTAAGTCATGGGAAAGGCTGACATATTTATCCTAATTGAAATTCACACCAGACATTACTGAAAAATCAAGTCTACTCCTCATGTCAGACATGAGTCTTTGGCTGCGGTCGAAAAGTCCAAAAATAATGTCTTTTCCTGTCCACTTTTCCTTGACCTCCATGGAAAACGTCATGAGGTCAAGGAAAGATGTGAAGGAGAATTCATGAGGACTTAGGGAAAAGACAACCGTGGTGTTAAGAGAATCCGACTGCACTTCACTCGGCGCCGTGATTATGATGCGACGGTGGCGGATGTTAGTAACGCGGGTGGTGCCGTGGTGAAACTACAATGTTCCAAAGATGGACTATAAATAGCTCCTTCAGTGAAAGAGAGATACAGCAGCTCCTTCTGCTGCTGGAACACTTTACATCAACATATAATAGAGGATTATCTGACCTAACGTGGACAACCGGTGAAAAATATCACCTCATTACCAAATTGGAATAGAAATAAAAAAGGAATATATGAGAGATAAATACATGAAAAGCCGCTGGTGTCCAGCATCTTTTCCACATCAGGGACATATGGAGGTGTCTCATAGGGGAGCTTCTTCCAGTCCACACCCTGGAAGAACGGGTGTCTTTTCACCTCACTGGCTCCTCCTGGATAAAAAGTGACACAATCAAACAGTTAGTTTGTACATCTACACATGTTGGGCCTGGCACCTGATCCAAACACTCCACACTACGTTCAAAGGTCTCTGGAGGTCTCAGCGTCTAGTCTCGCTATGGACTACATTTTCCCTTTATACAGTATGTAGCGCACCGCACCTCTAACCATGACACCAGTTAGTATTCTAATAAAAATGCAGTTTCTCTGTTTCTCATACTGTCTATCATTAGTAAAGCTGTCACTTACGTGTACCCAAACGCCTCACAGGGTCCTTCTCCAAGAGACGACTGATGAGCTGCCTGGCAAACTCTCGGTTGGGATGTCCCGCATCTGGAAAGTGGATGTCATCTGGAAAAGAAGCACATATCAGTTGATCTGATCAAGGAATTTACATTTAATTGACATCACCAAAGGGACTGAATGACATAATTCTTAGAGGAAAACATCATAAACCTAGAGTAAAGAAATAAATCCCAAATTTAAAAGAAACAAGAAATGAAAGCTACTTTGTGCCAGATTTTTAAAGTTAAATCACAAAGTGGGTGCATTTTGAATCATTTTTAAAATACAGAAAGATTCATTCAGAACTGCTAGAATGACAAATGTGTAGAAAGGTTGCATGTTCTGGGGCCATGAAGACAGGTGTGCCGCATGTCTGTAGGAGGACATGAAAGAGGGGAGGAAACGGAAAATTAAGTACGGAAATACATATAACACAGGATTTACACAAGTTTAAAGAGATAACCTCTGAGTCGGTGAACTCTCTGGCATTTCGCCGACAGTCTGCTTCAGTCATCAAGGCTGCCGTGCTGACTGACCCAATCTTGGACAGCCCGAAATCAGCCTTGATGTGTCCCTCTTTGCTGATCAACAGACTACAATGGAGGGAAGCAGAACATGTCTCATGTTAGACTATATGCCAGGACTATTCCACTTCAATAGCAAGTGGGCCAAATAGGAAAGTCATTGGGGGTTTTTGGGCTACACAGAATACTTTTGTCAATTAAACAGGTACTGCATTTAGCATAAAAAATATGCCTAAATCATTACATGGCAAACTGCAGCCCAACAGGCAACAACATCTGTCAGTGTGTCAGTGTGCTGACTTGACTATGACTTGCCCCAAACTGCATGATTATCATAAAGTGGGCATGTCTGTAAAGGGGAGACTCATGGGTACCCATAGAACCCATTTTCATTCACATATCTTGAGGTCAGAGGTCAAGGGAACCCTTCGACCCCCTCGCCAAAATTTAGCAGAAGTTTAGGAGCAGTATTTAACCTCCTTCGCGACAAGCTATGACATTGGTACCAATGGATTCCTTAGGTTTTCCTAGTTTCATATGATACCAGTATCTTCGCTGTATCTTTAAAACTGATACCAGTACAACCTCCAGAATATCAATTGTGTTAATGCGTTAAAGAAGTTAGTGACGTTAAAGTGAATTTGCATTAACCCGTTATTATCGCTTTAACTTTGACAGCCCTATAATAGATACATTACTACATAGAATACGGCCTAAACTAGTTACGCACATTCTGACTTAAGATTGTGTAAAAAATATAAAAAATATCAATACTGGGAGAGTTTCTGTAAATTCTGCTCCAACTTAAAAAAAGATTTGTTAAACCCCTCCCCTGAACAGCAATCGTCCAATCATAGCTAAGCAACTATATGTAGGCATGTCAGTTCTCTCAGGCTTTGAGTTTCCTAAACCAAAAATATAAGAGCAAAGGAATGTCTTTAAACAGTGTTTATATCTATCAATTAAATGTATAAATAAATTACAAATAAACAGGGGAGGTCTGCACTCTCCGAGTGCCTTTCTTGCTTTAAAATGGGTCAGTTGGAAATAAAAAGTCAGCCAGAGACTGTGTTTTCAACCAACTCATGAAATAATGTCAGCTTTGTGAGCTAGCTAGCTAGCTACGGCTGATATATCTGCCAGCGATAGAGTAGCAGCTTCTAATATCCAGCCGACAACCGAGAAATTAGAAATCTCAAATGGTATATCTGCCACCGATGAAACTGTACCATGCAAGAATGAAAAGCATGACGAGCGTAGTAACAGTAACTAAGGAGGGCCTAAAACCAGACATCGAAAAATAAAACAAAATGTTCAAGATGTCCTCTCTTAAGAGACAGGTTGAGAACTCACTTGCTGGGTTTGAGGTCCCTGTGCAGGATGCTGTAGCTGTGGATGTACTCCACAGCCAAGACAAGCTCTGCCATGTAGAAACGGGCCATGTCCATACGAAAACGCCTTTTGTTTTGCAGCAAGTCTTCAAGATCCCCACCTACAAGGTCAGAGAGAGACATAACAGATCAGATGCTATGTTTAGGTCTTCTTAGTGTGTGTCAGATGTGTACAGTGGATATAGTGTACGTGCATGCATGACCAATCCAAAAAAACCTCCTTACCTTTCACATACTCCATCGTCATGTACAGTTGGCCTACTGTCTCAAATGAGCAGTACATGGGCACGACGAGGGGGCCTGTCCAGGGTGTACCCTGCCTTCGCCCAATGTCGGCTGGGATCGGCTCCAGCCCCCCCGCGACCCCTAACGGGATAAGCGGTTGCAGATGGATGGATGGTATATCAGAAAAGCAGCCCTGTTTTGAGCTTGACAACCCAGCCTTTTTTCAGTTTATCCAATGGGACTGTGTATTACTTTAAATTTAAATTCACCTTCAGTGGAATTATAAACAATAATCATATTACAACTCTATATTGTTTTGCAGTATATAAGTGAACAAATACAAGTACAATGATATTATTTTTTAAAAAACACAATATGACCTTTTGGAATTATAATACCTTAAAGGGCATTAAAAAATAATCTGCTCAAACAGACTAAAACCAGTGACCTGACAGACCTGGCTTTATTAAGCTCATGTTTATTTAATTCAGTGGAATTCTCTTTTTGGCACTTTTAACTGAATGGCTGTTTTGCTATTACAATTACTGCCTGCACTGTATGTTGATACACTGATCAGAAGTGTCTTATATTAGTTATGGCCTATGGGCCCTATTTTAACCATTAAATGCTATTTTAGCATATAACTGTTAAATAAAGTTTATAATAAAGTGATTTTCGATGAATTGTGAGGTAAATATTGGGGTAATTTGGCAGTGATTCCAAAGAAATTTCAGATAGGTAACTTGCTAATTATCACCATTTATTTTTAATGCTGCATTTAATGACATATTTATTTATTTATCAAGTCATGTATTTATTTATTCATTTATTCATTCATTTTGGCAGGTTCCGTCCTCCATACTTTTGTAGAGTAAATACTATTTTCCTATCCTTTGAAAAGAGGTGAAATTAAATATGTTTCTAGAATTATTTGGAGACCAAATGAAAAAAATGTAGAGTGAAGTATCATCTTTAAACTCGTCATAAGTCAACTCACACAATGCTGTTCCACCTCATGTATTCAACACATATACCAGTGATTCACATTTAGAAAGAAAATATGTTTACATCTGTCTATTAATAATCAAATGTTATTACCGGTAAATAATGATAATATTACAAATAATCATAAGCCCGTCAGTGATGAAGGTCATATGGTTTTTCCTGCAGAATATCATTATTTATTACACAACTAGTTCCTAAAATACCATCTTTTATTATGTCACATTGATCATTTTGTTGATCAGCTTCAGCTTTTATATCATAACTTAAATAGATACCAGTACTTCTACTTTAAAGTCACCTAAATACAATAATGTATTTATATTGTATGTGTTTACTCAGCGTGGCAGACACATTGAACTTTTGGCAAAAACTGAGCACCAGCAGAAAACCCTGTATGATTGAATATTTATTTTGATTTTGATATTTAATCATATATTTGGACTGTGAGAGAAACCTGAGCACCAGGGGGAAAACTCCATGATTGATTGTATTTGGTTGATTTAAGTAGAGTGTCAACTCACTTGACACTCTAAATATATTACCAATTAGTTCATATGCTTCGAGTGTCAATTCACCTTAAACACTCTAAACATATGTACAATTAGTTCAATATATCAGGGAGGAGACCTGAGCACCAGGGCTTAAATCAAATACAATCAGTGTCCAAATAATGTGCATATCTTTTGATATCGTGGGAGGAAACAGGGAAAAACCCACACAGACACAGGGAGAATATGCAAACTCCACACAGCTGGACAGGTGGAGGTGTCTCTGTGAGGCTGCAGTGCTAATCACTAATCACTGAGCCACTGTGCTGCCCTGAAATTGAAGGGTGGAGGTGGGATGGATGGAAGGTGGACAGAAGGAGGAGGGATGAAAAGAGAGGAGGTGATGTGGATGGAGGAGAGAGGGTGGAGAGGTGAGGGGGGGAAGAAGAGGGAGCTACTGGTGTCAACACCCAGCAGCATTCTCCAGCCGACTGTCCCCGTCACGTCTCTCTTTCATCTCTGCTTTCTCCCTCTTCTCTTTCTTTTTCATCTCCTTGTTGTGCATTTTGGTTTTCAACTCCTCCAGTTGTGTCTGTCTATCCTCTGTTTCCCTCCTGCGAAAGAAGAAACCCCACTTCTTCTTCTTCTTGTTCAGTTTGAGACAGAGATCCTCAAGGACCTTGTTCTCGTCATGCAACTGGCAGAACTCCGTCTCCCGGCGATGTTGTTGTTGGGCCAGGTCGTTGTTCTTGTCCTCCACGACTTTTAATTCCTTCTCCCGGCGTTGATGTTTTCCGGCCAGGTCGTTGTTCTCATCCTGCAGTTTGTTGAACTCTGTCTCCCGGCGTAGATGTTTTAGGGCCAGGTCATTGTTCTCATCCCGCAGTTTGTTGAACTCCGTCTCCTGGTGTAGATGTTTTAGGGCCAGGTCGTTGTTCTCATCCCGCAGCTTGTTGAA
Source organism: Sebastes fasciatus (assembly GCF_043250625.1). NCBI lineage: Eukaryota > Metazoa > Chordata > Actinopteri > Perciformes > Sebastidae > Sebastes > Sebastes fasciatus. The sequence continues at coordinate 1,064,231 of NC_133814.1, forward strand.
CTCCGTCTCCTGGCGTTGATGTCTTAAGGCCAGGTCGGTGTTCTCATCCTGCAGCTTATTGAACTCCGTCTCCTGGCATTGATGTCTTAAGGCCAGGTCCTTGCTCTCATCCCGCATCTTGTTGACTTCCGTCTCCAACTCTTTGTCTTTGCCAGCTCCTTTTGGAACCTTGATTCCAAAACTTGCATGTCCAAAGTGAATTTGTCCACCAGTTTTATCTTCTCAATCTCCACCTGATTGAGTTTACTCGCCATCGCTTTGATTCGGGTCTCCCAAGCCTGTTCTTTGGCGGCCAGGTCCGTTGCCAACCTGACCTCCAGAGCTTCATATTTCTCTTGCCAAGCTGTGGGATCCTCCTGATGGATCTGCTCTTGGCTCTCGAATGTCTCCTGGTTGTTTTGGTGTAAGACTAAACTACTGTGTAAAGCATCAGCATGAATACTTTATAAACCTTGTTATCATTATAAATATTTATTAGGATTTTTATATAAAGCCTTATAAATACATAAATATATATATATATATAATTGTGGGAATGCTGATTGTACGTTTTTGGGACTTTAATCCTCCTGCATACTTTCAGCTACAGAAACTGTTCAACTATCAAAATATTCAGCTCTTTAAGGGACATTAGTGTTATGACTTTTCTTGTTTCAACTATTTATACTTTTTAAAATATTAAGCTTTTTCCACATTTTTTTTCAATGGAGAAAATCTTCAAATCCTCTTAAACCTACTCCAGTTTGAAATGTTACTGCTTCCGCATACTTTCAGTTACAGACTTCATTTACATTTTAAACGGGTTACAAGTCTTTGAACTATTAAGCTGTGATTCAGCTTTTTGATAACTTTTACAGTTTTTGATTTATTACAGTTTACGTTTTATGAAATTGTCAGACCGTTTCAGATTTTATAATGGGTGTGTATTGCGCTGCTTTACAGTGATGATATCACTCACTCTCTAACCCTCCCTGCGTTTTTCCTTTTTTCAAAAATTTCTGGCAAAAAACCTTGTTGGTGACACAACTTCCACTCCTCATACACAATTAATACATCAAAACGTAGGTATGTAAGCAATAGGTCTTACAGTTTGGGATTTATCTCCTTCAAAGCACCAAGAGATCCCTTCCTCTCTCTCATCCGCTGCGATGTTAATTCATCTCTAAAAGTCTGGAGCAAAAACTCAACTGTGGAGACTTTTTAAACTGCCAGTTCTCAGTCATTTTTAACTTTATCCACACAAATGACACGTCAACATCTATATCAAAGTCTTGAGGTGCTCAAACTGAAGAGAGTTCAGCTATACAACTGGTAGTTTTTAACTGAGGGAGTCTATTTCAGGTAGTACCTTCTCTGTGTTTTCACCAGTCATTCCCAACCATGACTCAGCACTTTCAGACACAAACAGGTGTTTCTGATTGGCTGATTAGAGCTCCATCAGTCTCTGCCTGTCTCTGATTGGTGCATTGCTCTTAAACTCTTTTATTCTGTACAAGTTTAAATTCTATTTAAAGCCTATCCAGTTACTGTCTGTCTGATCAATCTCTGCCTGCACTGAAAACAATTTGGAGTGGAATTTACTTACAACTACAATTTCCACACAGGATTTTTAAGTAGGTTTTACAGATGATATTTCAAGTAAACTCTACTTAGAGTTCTGAAGTGTTTCTATTAAAGGTAGTCAAGTAACCTTTACTAGCAATTTTCTGTATTTGTTACTACATTTTACTCACTATTGCATAGTCATTTTTACTTAGACTACCTTTGCACTGAATTACAAAACTCATCTCAAAATGTTTGGCTTTTCTGTTTTGTTTTTACTTGCTTTTCTTTACTTTCATTGGTGAAATATTTAAGTAATATTTACATAATATTTCATCTACCTTTAACATACTCTAGTATGCATTTGTTAGGACTTTTCAAAATAAAATAAGGCTATTACAAAACATGAAACAACAGATCATTTTAAACAACAGCACCTTTATTATGTTTTAAAACACTGGTGCAAGCCAGGATTATACAACAGCTTACAATGGTTCCGACATATAGTCACAGACAACACTGCACCTAAAAAATACCTTTTGGAACAATTTTTACTGAGAGGCTCAGTCTGAATAAAGGCACAAATATATATATATATATATATATATATATATATATATATATTTGTTTTTATCTCAGTGCAGTTTTGAAGTGCAATGTCTTTGCAAGAAACATAAGTGCAATCACTCGCATATACTTTTCTTTTAGTGTCATACAGAATAGTTACACAATATGTAGTTCTACGGTGGCCCTGAGACATCAAAGCACTGCAAGTTAAGAAAACACAGAAATAGACATAACGCAAGCAAAAGAATACGTCTTCACCAATTTGACAACATGAGCGGCATTTAGCTGCAACTACTTGCAGCTAAATGCCGCTCATGTTGTCAAATTGGTGAAGGCACAACCAATGCTACAACTGCCACCGACAACAAAAGAATCTTTCTAGAAACACTAAAAAGTGATGCACACGGCTGGGACATGCTTGTTGTTGCCATGATTTGTGACTCATTAAGTTATTGAAGTCGACCATCTGTAAGTGGTATTGGAAAATTAAATAAATTGTAAGTTTTTTCAAAGGGACAAGTGTGTCCCAGCCGTGTCTGGCCGTGTCCCTGGAAACAGTGTCCATTGTTGTCTATTATTGTTTTGCTACATGCTATTTTTTCTAAATGCTGCTAATGTGTTGTTAAATTGGTGAATATGTTTTCTTAAGTTGCAGTGCATTGAGCCTTCAGTAGAGCTCTCTTGTTATCACCACCCAATCTGACGTACTCAGCACCCCAAGTTTTTGACCCATTATCAGAACAATATACAAAACATGCAGTTGTACAAAGTTGGCTCAGGTAACACATTTGAAAGAGGACAGAATTATAACTAAAACTATCTTTCTCTTGCATGGCACAATAATTAGCAGGTATTTCCTGAGAGCTGCAAGTTAAACAAAACAAAGCATTGTCAGAAACAGCGTGCATTCACTCACACTAGAAGTTTTTTGTGCAAAGCCTGGACTTTGGGAGTCACCTCAGTTCCACTGATGATGATGGACACATGGGCAGGGGTGGGGCCTCCGTGGGCTGCACTTCCACGAAGGACAAAGATCTTCATGACATGCTCAGCATCGTCCTCTTTGACGGTTTCTTTGCTCACATCCTGTCAAAACATATGAATCGGTGTTCAGATGCAATATAATGTACATGTGCCCAATGTTTTTTTTAAAGTTACTAAATGCAAGAGGCGATTCAGTGGGTTAAAGTGGCCATTTCATTCAGTATTTAAGTAACTATTTATTTTACAGTTTACTTTATACAGATGAACACATTTTGATTCTACTGAACAACAAATTTTGAATTTTAAAAATTGAAAGGGAGAAATTATGAAAGAAATAATGATAGCAGGGAATACTGTAAAATATTTTCTATTATCATTTCAAATATATTAAAGGCCACTTTTCTTAAAAAGGCATGTTTTTTTCCACATACTGGCATGAGTAACTTACCTGTAGAGATATTCATGTACAAACACTTAAAAAAACAGATGTTTAACGTGGACACAACAATCATGTTTTTGTTGTGATGGACATGTTTATTAATGAGGGTGTAGATATGGTCTGTAGTTCTTGTTGTGATGGACATGTTTATTAATGAGGGTGTGGAGGGTGTAGATATGGTCTGTAGTTCTTGTTGTGATGGACATGTTTGTTAATGAGGGTGTGGAGGGTGTAGATATGGTCTGTAGTTCTTGTTGTGATGCACATGTTTATTAATGAGGCTGTGGAGGGTGTAGATATGGTCTGTAGTTCTTGTTGTGATGGACATGTCTGTTAATGAGGGTGTGGAGGGTGTAGATATGGTCTGTAGTTCTTGTTGTGATGGACATGTTTATTAATGAGGTTGTGGAGGGTGTAGATATGGTCTGTAGTTCTTGTTGTGATGGACATGTTTATTAATGAGGGTGATGAGGGTGTAGATATGGTCTGTAGTTCTTGTTGTGATGGACATGTTTATTAATGAGGGTGTGGAGGTTGTAGATATGGTTTGTAGTTCTTGTTGTGATGGACATGTTTGTTAATGAGGGTGATGAGGGTGTAGATATGGTCTGTAGTTCTTGTTGTGATGGACATGTTTATTAATGAGGCTGTGGAGGGTGTAGATATGGTCTGTAGTTCTTGTTGTGATGGACATGTCTGTTAATGAGGGTGTGGAGGGTGTAGATATGGTCTGTAGTTCTTGTTGTGATGGACATGTTTATTAATGAGGTTGTGGAGGGTGTAGATATGGTCTGTAGTTCTTGTTGTGATGGACATGTTTATTAATGAGGGTGTAGATATGGTCTGTAGTTCTTGTTGTGATGGACATGTCTGTTAATGAGGGTGTGGAGGGTGTAGATATGGTCTGTAGTTCTTGTTGTGATGGACATGTTTATTAATGAGGTTGTGGAGGGTGTAGATATGGTCTGTAGTTCTTGTTGTGATGGACATGTTTATTAATGAGGGTGATGAGGGTGTAGATATGGTCTGTAGTTCTTGTTGTGATGGACATGTTTATTAATGAGGGTGTGGAGGTTGTAGATATGGTTTGTAGTTCTTGTTGTGATGGACATGTTTGTTAATGAGGGTGATGAGGGTGTAGATATGGTCTGTAGTTCTTGTTGTGATGGACATGTTTATTAATGAGGTTGTGGAGGGTGTAGATATGGTCTGTAGTTCTTGTTGTGATGGACATGTTTATTAATGAGGGTGATGAGGGTGTAGATATGGTCTGTAGTTCTTGTTGTGATGGACATGTCTGTTAATGAGGGTGTGGAGGGTGTAGATATGGTCTGTAGTTCTTGTTGTGATGGACATGTTTATTAATGAGGTTGTGGAGGGTGTAGATATGGTCTGTAGTTCTTGTTGTGATGGACATGTTTATTAATGAGGTTGTGGAGGGTGTAGATATGGTCTGTAGTTCTTGTTGTGATGGACATGTCTGTTAATGAGGGTGTGGAGGGTGTAGATATGGTCTGTAGTTCTTGTTGTGATGGACATGTTTATTAATGAGGTTGTGGAGGGTGTAGATATGGTCTGTAGTTCTTGTTGTGATGGACATGTTTATTAATGAGGGTGATGAGGGTGTAGATATGGTCTGTAGTTCTTGTTGTGATGGACATGTTTATTAATGAGGGTGTGGAGGTTGTAGATATGGTTTGTAGTTCTTGTTGTGATGGACATGTTTGTTAATGAGGGTGATGAGGGTGTAGATATGGTCTGTAGTTCTTGTTGTGATGGACATGTTTATTAATGAGGTTGTGGAGGGTGTAGATATGGTCTGTAGTTCTTGTTGTGATGGACATGTTTATTAATGAGGGTGATGAGGGTGTAGATATGGTCTGTAGTTCTTGTTGTGATGGACATGTCTGTTAATGAGGGTGTGGAGGGTGTAGATATGGTCTGTAGTTCTTGTTGTGATGGACATGTTTATTAATGAGGTTGTGGAGGGTGTAGATATGGTCTGTAGTTCTTGTTGTGATGGACATGTTTATTAATGAGGGTGATGAGGGTGTAGATATGGTCTGTAGTTCTTGTTGTGATGGACATGTTTATTAATGAGGGTGTGGAGGTTGTAGATATGGTTTGTAGTTCTTGTTGTGATGGACATGTTTGTTAATGAGGGTGATGAGGGTGTAGATATGGTCTGTAGTTCTTGTTGTGATGGACATGTTTATTAATGAGGTTGTGGAGGGTGTAGATATGGTCTGTAGTTCTTGTTGTGATGGACATGTTTATTAATGAGGGTGATGAGGGTGTAGATATGGTCTGTAGTTCTTGTTGTGATGGATATGTTTATTAATGAGGGTGTGGAGGGTGTAGATATGGTCTGTAGTTCTTGTTGTGATGGACATGTTTGTTAATGAGGGTGTGGAGGGTGTAGATATGGTCTGTAGTTCTTGTTGTGATGGACATGTTTATTAATGAGGGTGATGAGGGTGTAGATATGGTCTGTAGTTCTTGTTGTGATGGACATGTTTATTAATGAGGGTGATGAGGGTGTAGATATGGTCTGTAGTTCTTGTTGTGATGGACATGTTTATTAATGAGGGTGTGGAGGGTGTAGATATGGTCTGTAGTTCTTGTTGTGATGGACATGTTTGTTAATGAGGGTGTGGAGGGTGTAGATATGGTCTGTAGTTCTTGTTGTGATGGACATGTTTATTAATGAGGGTGTGGAGGATGTAAATATGGTCTGTAGTTCGATGTTGTGGTGTAAATCCAATCTGACTCTTGCTCATTATGTTCACTGAGGAAGTCTTGCAGTCGGCTGTTCAGGATGCTGCAGAATCATTTTTTCCCAAAAGTACTTGAGTCAATGGACTCTTCAAATATATCTAGTTGGTGCTGCGCATGTTGTTCCCTTTTAGTTCTGAGTGTTCTTCTGTATAATTTCAGTGTTTCCCAATATTGGAGGCGGAGCTCAGGATCATCAAGTTGTCTGTGTTTCTGATTAGATAAACTTCTGAGTGTTTTTCTCAGATGTTTGCAGTCTGTGTCAAACCACTTCTCATTGGCTGACTGTTTTGATCTGTGATGCTGAGACTTTTTCTGATTGGATAAATTTGCCACATTGTCGAATATGTTATTAATATCACATACAGCCGGATTCAGGCTGCCATTACTCTGGTGGTATGAGGTGGAAAGAAAATGGTCTAATTGAGATTGAATTGTTTGCTGTGTGATTGCTTTCTGGTAGTCGTCGTTGCTTTTGTTTGTCCATCTATAAGGTTGTTTTGTATAGTTCAGTTTACTGGGTTTTGCTGCATGAGGGTCTGTTACTGTCTTTCTAATGTAGAGTGTAATTGTACTATGATCAGATAAGGGTGTTAGGGGGCTGACTGTGAATGCTCTCAGACAGAAGGGGTCTAGGTCTGTAATACTATAATCTACTGTGCTATTGCCAAGAGGAGAGCTGTGTGTGTAGTGACCAAAGGAGTCTCCTCGAAGTTGACCATTAACGATGTACAGACCCAGTGTTCCACATAGCTGCAGGAGTCAGTGCCCACTTTTGTTGACAGTTTTGTCAAAGTTGTTCCTGTGGGGATGTGAAGGGAGGGGAATGCTGATTTGGTCAGGTATGTTTGTCTCCCTGTGGGTTAATACAATCTGGTTCTATACCTGTCCTGGCATTAAGGTCACCACAGATCAGTACACTTCCCTGGGCCTATATATATATATATATATATATATATATACACACAAACACATATACATAATACATATACATATATATACATACATACACAATATACATATAATAATAATAATAATTATTATTATTGAATTGTGGGTAGACAAGAGGAATAGCCTCTGTCCAGGCTGTGGTTGAATCCATGGAACCCTGCTGCTGCTGCTGCATTGTTGCTGTTGCTACTCCTTGGCAACCGTTGTTATGGCTTAAGCTTGTTGTTAGCTTTTGTTAGCTAGCTGTTAGCTTTAACTTGCTAGTATTTAGCAGTTATTGTAGCTAGTTATTTCTTTTATAAATTTAAATTCTTATTTAGATTATATTGTCTCTCTAATGTTCTCACTCACGTCTCTGGCTGTATTCCTCTTCTTAGCTTGATTGTCTTAACTGTCCTGCTAGCTAACTGACAGCTGTCAGTTTGGCAGTGTGTTGGGGTTCCTGTTGGGCTTTTCAGCTGGGCAGCACTTCTCACAGTTTCTCGCTTGCCGTTCCTTTTTGTTTTGCTTCCAGGGAGGTAATTCCTCTAAACAGTTGTTTAAAAGTTTATCTCATTTTAAAACAAAAAGTTGAACATATTCAGGAGCTCATCATGATGCTGCTAACTTCTTCAGCTCTCTCTCTCTCTCTCTCTCAATTCAATTCAATTCAATTCAATTCAATTTGCTTTATTGGCATGACAATATTGCCAAAGCATCAATTCAATAATAATAATAATAAAAAAATAAAAAAATAAAAACAAAAACATATATATACACATAAATACAATTCATTAAGCAAATTACAATATATAGATATTTAAAAAGAACATGGAAATGGTAGAAAACAATACAGAAATAATTCAAGTTTGTTGTGTCAGTAAAACAAACAGATAAAAACAATTAATAACAATATATTGCAATATCAAATGTATATATAAAAAAACCCAAATAAAAACAAACAAACCATGAAGTAGAGGAGTAAATAAAAGGCAGAGTGTGAGTTCCATCTATTATGTGTTGTTGTTGTGGTTGTCTCTCAGGCTATGACATGCACTGACATATCCTGCAGCTTCTATGCTGATGACACTATTTTCTCCAAGTAGATGTTGTATTTTATTTTGGTCAGAGAGGGAATCGAAATCTTGGAGTTTACATTTAATTTTTGTAAAGAATTTTTCCCTAATTTCGTCATATGTGCTACATTGAAGCAGGAAATGTTGCTCTGTCTCCACCTGTCTCTGTGAACAGAGCTGACACAGCCTGTCTTCTCTAGGCAGCCAGGTCTGCCTGTGTCGGCCAGTCTCTATGGCCAGGCTGTGATCACTGAGTCTGTACATAGTCAATGTCTTTCTCTGTTTCTGGTCAGTCACGGTGGTCAGATAGTCTGCCACTGTGTACTGTCTGTTTAGAGCCAAATAGCATTGAAGTTTGTGTTGACTTTTTGTGGTGGATGTCCAATAGTTGATGTAATTTTCTTTTTCTTTAGCTCTAATTTGGTTGGTCCAGATAGTGTGAGGGCTATCCTCAGGCCTGGTCCTGTTAGAGGAGGTGAGCCTCAGGACCAGCTGGCTGAGGGGACTCCTCTCTATGTTCTCCTCTTGGCAATGGAGAGCTTTGTAATGGTAGGAGTTGGGCTCACTTGTTTTTAGGTGGTTGTAGAATTTGATGGCTCTTTTTTGTATCCTAATTAAAAGGGGAAATTGACCTAATTCAGCTCGGCATCCATTGTTGGGGGTGTTCCTGTGGACTCTGAGAATGCTCTTGCATATCTCAGCGTGTAGGGTTTCCATTGGGTGTTTGTCCCATTTATCAAAGTCTTGATTTGCAAGAGGACCCCACACTTCACTACCATACAGTAGAATTGGTTCAATTATAGAGTTGAATATTTTGAGCCAGATTCTTACAGGTATATCTATGTTTGAAGACTTTTTAATTGCATAGAAGGCCTTTCTTCCCTTGTCTCTGAGATCATCAATGGCCAGTTTGAAATTCCCTGTTGATGTTATGTTTAGTCCCAGATATGTGTAGCTGTGTGTCTGTTCTATATCAGTGGAGCCCAGTAAAAACCTGTTTGGGTTTCACTGACACCTGGGTCGTTTCTGGAAGACCATAACTCTAGTCTTTTCCAGGTTAACTGTCAGGGCCCAGGTCTGACAGAAGGTCTGCAGATGATCCAGTTGCTGTTGTAATGTCTCCCTAGATGGAGCTAGCAATATGAGGTCATCTGCAAAAAGTAGGCATTTCATTTCTGTGTCAGAGAGGGTGAGACCAGGGATATGGGATTGTTCTAGTGATTTTGCCAATTCATCAATATTAATGTTGAACCTCTACTTTGGGGGAAGAAATCTGTTTCCATATTGCCAATTTTCACAGCACATTTATTATTTGTATACATTGTTTTAATGATATCATAGGTTTTCCCTCCTACACCTTTTTCAATTAATTTCAGGAACAGACCATTATGCCAAATTTAATCGAATGCTTTTTTGAAATCTACAACTCTCTCTCTCTCTCTCTCTCTCTCTCTCTCTCTCTCTCTCTCTCTCTCTCTCAATTCAATTCAATTCAATTCAAATGGCTTTATTGGCATGACGTAACACTGCACATGTTGCCAAAGCATATTCAAATGATGAATTTTTTTACAATAATTACATTCATAAACATCGATTAAATAAAATAAAATACAAAATAATTTCAATCAATTAATTTGAACAATGATATAAACAGGAATGATACAAATTTACAAACAAACAAACAACAACAAGGTGCAGACAGCTGTCCCTGTCCCTGTCCCTCAGTTGATGTCCATGTCCCTCAGTTGATGGCAGGCAGCAACATAGACTGCTACCAGCTCACAGGTCCTAGTGTCCTCCCCCAGTAGGACAGATAACTTGTCTTCACCTGTGAGCTGTAGAAAATCTTTAGTTCTGAAATTAATTTCTTTTAAATATATATCCCTGATTTCTTGATATTTCTCATATCTGGTGAGGAAGTGTAGCTCTGTTTCAAGCTCACTCAGGCTGCAGTGAGAGCACAGCCGTTGCTCTACAGGGAGCCAGGTCTTCCTGTGTTGCCCCTGTTCTATGGCGAGGCTGTGCTCACTCAGTCTGGACTTTGTCAAGGTTTTTCTTAAATGTAAATCAGTAACCATGCTCAGATAGTCTGCTATGGTGTACTGTCAATTTAGAGCCAGATAGCGCTGCATTCTGCTCTGTGCCTTTGTCTGTGTTTGCCAATAGGTGATGTAGTTTAGTTTGAACTGTGTTGTAATCTGGTTGGTCTGTTCTGGTCCTGAGGCCTTGGTGTGTTAGTGGAGAGGGTTGGTGAACTCAGCCTCAGGACCAGCTGGGTAAGGGGGTTCCCCTTTCTGCTCATCTCTTGGCACTGCAGGCATTGGTAATGATATGAGAGGGGGTCACTATGTTTTAGATGTGTGTATTTGTATTATTAGTGGATACTGGCCTAATTCTGCCCTGCATGCATTATTTGTAGTTTTCCTCTGGACATGTAGGAGAATCTTACAGAACTCTGCATGCAGGGTCTCAGTGGGGTGTTGATCCCATTGAGTGAAGTCTTGGTTTGTAAGTGGACCCCACACCTCGCTGCCATAGAGTGCAATCGGTTCAATAACACACTCGATAATTTTAAGCCAAATTCTAATCGGTATTTCGATTTGGATATTTTTTTGAATGGCATAGAAAGCCCTGCATGCTTTCTCTCTCAGCTCATGAACTGCCTCTTTAAAATGTCCAGTCCAACTAATTTTTTAAACCGAGGTAATTGTAGTGTGTGCAGTACTCTACATGTTTTGTACCAATTGAGAACTTTGGTAGAACATCCTGAGATCTGGATCTTTTTTGGAAAATCATTATTTTGGTCTTTTTGGGGTTTACTGTCAGGGCCCAGGTCTGGCAGTACTGCTCTAGCAGGTCCAGGTCTGACAGTACTGCTCTAGCAGGCCCAGGTCTGACAGTACTGCTCTAGCAGGTCCAGGCTCTGCTGTAGGCCGTCTGCTGTGGGGGACAACAGAACCAGGTCATCTGCAAAGAGCAGGCATTTCACTTCCTGATTGTGGAGACTTACACCAGAGATCGGGGATTTTTCTATTAGAGTAGCCAATTCATTGATGTAAATATTGAAGAGGGCAGGGCTGAGATTACAGCCCTGACGAACACCCCGCCCTTGGTTAAAGAATTCTGTTCTTTTTTTACCATCTTTGATGCTGCACATGTTGCCAGTATACATTGATTTAATAATATCATATGCTTTACCCCTTACACCACTTTCAATAACTTTGTAGAACAGTCCTGTATGCCAAATAGAATCAAAAGCTTTTTGGAAGTCAATAAAACAGGCATACATTTTGGTTTTATTTTGGTTTATATGTTTAGCAATCAGGGTGTGTAGGGTGTAAATATGATCAGTTGTGCGATGTTTTGGTATAAATCCAATTTGGCTTTTACTCAAGACATTGTGTATGGTAAGGAAGTTCAAAAGTCTGGCATTCATGATACTATAGAAAACCTTCCCCAGATTACTGTTCACACAGATGCCTTGGTAATTGTTAGGGTCAAATTTGTCTCGGTTTTTGTAGATTGGGGTTATGAGTCCTTGATTCCAGATGTCAGGAAAATAACCTACACTCAGAACCAAATTAAATAGTTTTAATATAGCCAATTGGAATTTCTTGTTTATCTGTTTGAGCATTTGGTTCAAGATGCCATCAGGCCCACCTGCTTTTTTAGGTTTGAGGGCCTGTAGTTTCTCAAGGAGCTCTTGCTCAGTAATTGAGGAGTCTAATGGATTTTGGTTGTCTTTTATAGCTAGTTCCAATTCAGTCAACTTCTCATGAATTTGTGATTGCTCTGTGTTTGCATTAATTTGAACGGTATGGTATAGTGTTTTAAAATGAGTTGTCCATATGTCACCGTTTTGTATAGCCAATTCCTCATGTTGGGATTTATTCAGTTTTTTCCAATTTTGCCAGAAGTTGTTTGTGTTGATGACCTCCTCAATTACTGTCAGTTGATGTTTGTTGTTTGTGTTGATGACCTCCTCAATTACTGTCAGTTGATGTTTGTTGAATTGCTCTTTTTTGAGTCTGAGTGTACGTAGAGTTTTAGGGTCTCACAATAATGACGGCGTAGATCAGCATTATTGGGGTCTCTGTGTTTTTGGTTTGATAACATCCGAAGCTTTTTCCTAATAGTTCTACAGTCTGTATCAAACCAGTTGTTTTTGGTTTATTCATGGTTACTTTCAGTTGAGCTGTTTTTGCAATATGCCTGATTATATTGTTAATGTTTTTCACTGCTAGATTGAGGCCTTCTTTATTGTAAGAGTATGTGGAGTTCAGAAAGTTATCTAAAAGTGTTTGGATTTTGGAGTTATTGATTGCTTTCTGGTATTGTTCTGCACTGTTTTGGTCCCATCTGTGTGAATTTCTAATGTTGTACAGCTTACTGGGTTGCGTGTGAATTATCTGTATGTCTGATCTTTTGATAAACAGGGTTATTTGACAGAGGGGTTAGTGGTTTGACTGTGAATGAGCTGAGAGAGGAAGGGTCGATGTCTGTCGTCATATAATCTACGGTGCTGTGGCCAAGAGGTGAGCAACAAGTGAATCTACCCAGGCTGTCCCCCCTTACCCTACCGTTGACGAAGTACAGACTGAAGCTTCGACAGAGCTGTAGGAGGTCCCTTCCGCTCTTATGACGACGTGGTCGCTGTTGTTCCTGTGGGGGAGAGTGAGAGTGTCTAATGTGTTCTGATTTAGGATGAAATTGTCCCCTTTTGGGTCGGTGAGGTCAGCTAGTGTTCCTGTGCGTGCGTTTGTGTCCCCAGCGATGAGCACATTTCCCTGGGCCTGGAAATGGCTCGTCTCTTTTTTCAAGGACGGAGAAGGTCTCATCTGAGAAATAGGAGGATTCAGAAGGGGGGGGATATATATATTAAACAAAGAAACACATTCTTCTTCCTTCTTTAGTTTTAGCCAAATGTGGTATTTGTCAATTTTGAGGGGCTTGATTACATTTTGTAGGTCAGATTTTTATACCAGATGGGGCGCCTGGGTTAGCTCAGTCGGTAGAGCGGGCGCCCATGTAACAAGGCTTGGTCCTGACCACGGCGGCCCGGGTTCGAATCCGGCCTGTGGCCCTTTCAGCATCCACTCTCTCTCTCCCCCCTTTCCAAGACTCTATCCACTGTCCTCTCAATAAAAATGGAAAATGCCCCCAAAAAAATAACTTTAAAAAAAAAAGATTTGTACCAGATGATTAATCCTCCAGATCCTCTACCTTTGTTAGTGTAGCTATGTTTTTGAGATGGAACTATTATTTCCCTATAATTTTTTGGACAGTGGGTGACAGTGTCTGCTTTACACCATGTCTCCTGCAGAATGATGATGTCCACATCTTTAAGGTTTGTTTTGAATTCAGGAGTTAAACTCTTCAGCCCGAAGGCTGAAGAGTTTAGGCCCTGAATGTTCCACATGCGTATAGAAAGGGATTTCATTACAAAGAAGAGAAAGAGTACAGTTAAGATAGTGATTTTAATATCAGCACTTTGAACCTGAACGGAGCCGGGGCTGATTATAAAGGGACTATTTGTGTTGAATCAGAAATGTCTTGTTAACAGCGACACCTGTGACCGTTAACCCAATACTAGGATCAGCATTGATTCATGGAAAAGACCTTCGTCTGGTCAGCTAACATTACTGCCAAGCAGCTGAAATATAGAGTGATATTGTGCTTTAAGCTGACGTGTGGCGCCTTTTGATCGATGCTCGTTCATGTCTATGTAGAGCGAGCACAAGCAACAGGACGCTGACTTTCGTTGACTTAACGGCCACAGGTGTCGCTGTTAACAAGCAATTTCTGATTCTTACATAGAGTCCCTTTAAAGCCTGTTGTGTTAATGCACAGGCTGAGCGGAGTTATTAGAAAAAATTCCCAAAGCCGGATCATGATCCGGATCGCCATCAAAATCGAATGGATTGTTCATTGTGCCACCCCTCCAAACAAATGTCATTCAAATCCACAGAGGACTTTTGGAGTAATCCTCCAAACGGACGAACCAGCAAACCAACAAACCAACAAACCAACGCTGGTGAAAACATAACCTCCTTCCTAGGCCTTTGGCCTTGATGTAGGTAATAAAATAAGAAAACATAAATATACAGATAACAAGACAGAAAAAAGTAAATAAGTAATAATATATAACCATTTATGGCAACAGTACCAGACCACATGCATACAAGAACGGACTAAAATCTATTTCTTCATGTCGGCTTGGATATACTTTGGCCTTCATTTGGTGGATGTAAAAAGTTTCAGAACAGAAACAAAAATACAATGTAATATGAATCAGTTGGTTCTGGTTTACAAAGAGTTAAAAAGTATTTCAAGTAATAACCACCACAATGCAACAGTCAGACTTGGATGTGTCCACATTAAGAAATAGGCTGCTGGACACAGTCTCTCTTTAAGTCCATGTAAAACAATCAGTAGTCACAGTCAGGCTTTGGTGTTAAATACATCTAGGCAAAGCAGCAGTCTAGCTTCAGTCTTACTCCTCAGTAGGGCCCTACTACACTACAATCACTGGCTCTGCTGTGGCTCAACCAGGGGAGAGGCAACAGGCTGAATCTTTCCCTTTTCAGTATGGGGTCACAGAGCATCACTCTGGACGGCTCAGGACACAGCTGCACTACAAATCTGAACAAACAGTGTTGACCTGCCACACATCTAACGTTATATATATATATGTTAGACAAACAGACTCTAATCACCCACACCTGACCTTCTGAAGGCAGGAAGCTCCACTCAACCACACCTACAAGGGCCGGGGCTCGCTGCCTAGAGCTGCCTATAGGTGCCTATAGGTGCTCCCTGCCTAGAGCTGCCTAGAGCTGCTGGCCCTCACACATGGGTTATTACCATTACCCCCGCTGGGGAGAGGTGTTTGTGCATATAGCTGGAGGAACCAATGTAAAGTTGATAAGAGGTTCTGAACGGTAGGGGGCGGTGACAGCTGTGACACAGCACGCAGCGTCTAGGCTGACCGGAAACAGGAGACAGAGAAGCTGCAGAAGAAGAAGAAGAAGAACGCTAGGGGGCGGTGACGCAGAAGACAGAGAGCTGCAGCAGAAGAAGAAGAAGAAGAAGAAGACGAGGAAGAAGAGTACCATAACAACAACAAGAAGAAGAAGAAGAAGACGTGGCCATGGCCGCCGACAGTGATGTGAGTTTCTTTAGTCCAATACCTGTATCTGTAACTGTAGAGGTCAGCCTTGCTGTCTAGCTGTCTCATGACAGCAGAGGAGGACTAGTGTTCCATGTCAACCTGTTTCTGTTTCTTCCAGCCCGAGTCTGACGTGTTCGAGATCAACGACTTCACCACCGCCTCAGAGTGGGAACGGTAACCAGCTACGACTAACTACTCTTATATATACATGTTATACACCATGACACAACCACTTCTGATTATTATTAACGTTATATACATGTTATACACCAGAACACAACCACTACTGATTATTATTAACGTTATATACATGTTATACACCAGAACACAACCACTACTGATTATTATTAACGTTATATACATGTTATACACCAGGACACAACCACTACTGATTATTATTAACGTTATATACATGTTATACACCATGACACAACCACTACTGATTATTATTAACGTTATATACATGTTATACACCATGACACAACCACTACTGATTATTATTAACGTTATATACATGTTATACACCAGAACACAACCACTACTGATTATTATTAACGTTATATACATGTTATACACCAGGACACAACCACTACTGATTATTATTAACGTTATATACATGTTATACACCAGGACACAACCACTACTGATTATTATTAACGTTATATACATGTCATACACCATGACACAACCACTTCTGATTATTATTAACGTTATATACATGTTATACACCATGACACAACCACTTCTGATTATTATTAACGTTATATACATGTTACGTAGGACTAACCCTATATACATGGTATACACCAGAACACAACCACTACTGATTATTATTAACGTTATATACATGTTATACACCATGACACAACCACTACTGATTATTATTAACGTTATATACATGTTACGTAGGACTAACCCTATATACATGGTATACACCAGAACACAACCACTACTGATTATTATTAACGTTATATACATGTTATACACCATGACACAACCACTACTGATTATTAACGTTATATACATGTTATACACCATGACACACTCTCCCCTCATTATTATTATTAACGTTATATATATATATGTTATACACCATGACACACTCTCCCCTCATTATTAACGTTATATATATATATATGTTATACACCATGACACACTCTCCCCTCATTATTATTAACGTTATATATATATATGTTATACACCATGACACACTCTCCCCTCATTATTATTAACGTTATATATATATATGTTATACACCATGACACACTCTCCCCTCATTATTATTATTAACGTTATATATATATATGTTATACACCATGACACACTCTCCCCTCATTATTAACGTTATATATATATATGTTATACACCATGACACACTCTCCCCTCATTATTATTAACGTTATATACATGTTATACACAAAGAAACACTGTGGGAACGCTAACCAGCTAGGACTAACCCTATATACATGTTATACACATGACACAACCACTGCTGATCATTATTAACGTTATATACATGTTGTACACCATTACACAACCACTGCTGATTATTATTAAAGTTATATACATGTTGTACACCATAACACAACCACTGCTGATTATTATTATTATTATTATTATTATTATTATTATTATTACTACAAGCAGTCAATACAGCAGCCGTTCTACCGGCTTACCGCCATGCTGCTATTATTGTAAAGAAGTAGGACATGTAATGTGTCTGTCAGCAGGTTAGCAGAGCTTCATCAGCTTCATCAGCTTCATTGGCTTCATTAGCTTCATTGGCTTCATCAAAACCGGTCTAATCCACCAGATGCGGACGTGTTTTGGATCCGTGTGTAACATGACAGGGAGGACTGGTGCCAACAGAGACAGACACAGACACAGGGTTCTGAGACTACTCACCCTGAACCCTTCACACGTCATCAACGGCATCAGCTCACTGTACCTGTACCGGTATAGGTGTCGTACAGATAAAAACTGTCGTTTTGTCTAGTCACATTGACGTTATACATATCTGGGATATGAATTCTGACTAGTCAAAACGTAATTAATACCAGTCAAAATGCAATTGTGGATATCTGTAATGTTAATTCCAGAAAGTCAAGCTTAGCTAAAAATGTTAAAACAGCTCGCCATCGGTACCGTTACAGTGGAAGAGACTGTACTGCGTTGACTCACAGCCTACATGAATTGCTGTCACAAACAGTACACTACCAGATGATTCTGAGAACATCTGAGGAGAGAAATAGGCATTACAGTAACAGAATATTGATTCATATTTGATCAGCGCTGCCTAGTTTGACCGTTGATCGGAGTTCAAGAGTGATTGACAGCTGCTCAGAGATGACAGACTCCAGATCAGCTCTGATTGGTTGTTTTCCTCCGGTCTGTGAAATCCTGCAGATGCCGTTAGGAGCACCGGAGGACACCGGAGGAACATGATTTTTTTCAGATAACCTGTCTCATGTACTACTGTCAGGATATAGTGACCATTTTTTAATCACATTTGCTCCATTTCTACCCACTGCTGCTTTAACAGACATTTATTAAAATGAAAGTCTTTGAACTTATTACTTTAACAAAAGACAGTTATCAATGTGTGTATCTAGTAGTGTATATAGGGTAGTGTGTATATCCAACCAATCCCTGCTGCTGGCAGCTAAACTCCTTCTATCTACTTTAAGGTTTGTGTCCAAAGTGGAGGAAGTGCTGAATGACTGGAAGCTGATTGGGTCCTCTGCAGGACATGTGACCCCAGAGAAGGTATTACACTAAAGATTGAGCTGATAACACCAGTGAGCAGCATGCAGTCAGTAGGTTCTTCACCTTCACTCTGTTATGATGCTCTCTTATTTTAACACAGGGTGAATACACCAGTGGCAACTGGGGCGAGAAGTCTCAGGATATTAATTTTGCTGACTTTAAGTTCTACATAACTCATTACTTCCTGAAACAAGAATGTGAGAAGGACAATGGGACGGACAAGCTGGAAGAAGGTACATTTATGTCTGAATGTGTCATAATATGTAGCTTACCTGATAAGTTAATAGCAATGTTTTAGCAGTTGCACTTAAACTTAATGTTTACGGTTGTGTCATCCTGTGTGCTTTTTGTTACATCGGTGTGTGTGCAATGCTGAGAGAGGCAGCATATCCCCTTCCTATAGGGAAGGCATAAAGCTAAAGCCTAAACATTAATGGAAACATTAAATTGTGAGAGAATGCACATAATTCATCTCTAACAATCAGTGTCTGACTAAACTCTTGTTCTTGTATGCAGATGCCTTCCCCATGGCAATGCAGGACCTTCTGTGTATGAATAATGACTTCCCTCCTCGAGCCCACTGCCTGGTCAGATGGTGAGCTCTGTCATTCCTCATGTTTTCTACAAAGAGAAATTAAGTTACATAGAAAATCTGACGATGCATTTACATTCAGTCCTGGTTGCGGTAAAATCATTTAAATGCAGCAGATTGCATCTCTGAAGCGTGGTATATGCCTGTACATACAGTATATACTGTTTATATATATATGTACAGGCGTATACCACGCTTCAGAGATACAAACTGATTGCTTAAAATAGACCGGAGTTCTGTACTACGAAGCAGGATTTGGCGTTAGCAAGGTAACTTCAGGGTTTTCCGTCCTACGAAGGTGGTTCACTTCTTACCGTAGATCACCATGGTAACTGATGCTGAACAGCTAACCTGCTCTGGAGCAGGTTATGTTCCAGATAAGAGATCAACTCGTATAAAAGCACCTCCTACTGACCAATCAGAGCTCAGTGCGCGGATCGTATGATAATATTACACACATATGACGAAGTTACCGTCATAATAAGACTAAAACCAACACAGTTTAAACTGACAGATGCAGGAAGGACAGCTGGATTTATGCTGTGGGTGATTATCGCTTTGAATTATGTTTTTATACTTATTTTTTTACTTGGTCTTGAGTCCATTCCACACCACCGGAGACGGGGACGCAGCTGAAAGAAGATTGAAATAGTCAAACACGCCCTATATATCATGATGGGCATCATGAGATGTAACCCATCCATCCATAATATTTCTTATAGCTATTGATATCTAGACGACTATATCTGACTTTTGAGTGTTCCGTTAAATTAATAAGTCTGTTAATTTACGCATTCACACATCGGGAGTTTTTTCTTTCACCAGCTGTTCTTCCTGCATTTGGCAGCTTCAACTGCGTTACATTTAGTCTGGATTATGTGTGTAACTTCTTTGTATTTGTCTAATATAGTTTACTCTTCCTTTGTTAAATGTGCCACTCTGTCTATCTGCTGACAGTAGACTTGTCCATGTCTGTGATTGATCAGATGCTGCAAACACCGCCCCGTTCATGTGAACGTGCTCGTAGCCAGCTTGAGAAACCCTGGTTTGATTTACCAAGTTGATAAGCAGCTTCGTAGGACCGCTTAGCAGGATCTCGTTTGTTAGGGTTAGTGAAGCCAGATAAAGAGAAGATACCCTGGGTATGTTGGACTCTCTTCGTAGTACAGGCCTCAGGTGATGCTGATATATATGTTGTGCTGTATCTGTGTCTCCGGTGATAGGTATGGTATACGAGAGTTTGTGGTCATCACCCCTGGAACCAACTGCGAGGCCATCATCAGCGAGTCCAAATGCAATCTGCTTCTCAGCTCCATCTCCATTTCTCTGGCCAACAGTGGCTGGTGAGTCTCTTTCATCACTCAAGGCTTTCCTCATCATTTCGGCAGTTTTTTGTGTTAGTCCGATGTGGGAATAGGAGCTGAACTGAAGTTCTTGTTAAAGGAATTAATATTGCAAATTAGGTTAGGAAGTACTAAATATGATGTATCATCGCATTACAAATGTTGTTTGTAGTATTATTTTGTTGTCTGAAAGTTTTTGTTTATTTTTGTGACACATTTCAGAGAAATTTAAAATCTAATCTAATCAAATCCATACAGCTCTGAATGACCTACAATGTACACAATGGCCAGGAGCATCAACTGTAAGAGCTCTATTTTAATCATGCAAACGCAACAACAAGCACAAAGCAGTAGGTTTGGACTGTGGGCGTCTCAAAGCTCACCTGCTATTTTGGTTCATGTAAGTTCAGCAGTGCAAAGTGCAAAAGTAGAATAAAAAGCTGAGGATGTGAGGATTAGGAAATACACTCTCAGCCAGTCACGTCACTAGTCTCATAGCTCTTTAACAGCTGACAGCAGAACACATTTCATTGGCCCAGAAATACCAAGCTGCTGCTCAGGCTGCTTGTTGCACTGCCATTCAAATAGGGCCCTAAGACTTAAAGGACTTCCAACTACGTAGCTGCGGGCAAGACTTGTTTGAAAGGAGGCATGCGGCCGTTTCCCTGGTTACCCGGTATATTGGATGGAAAAACTAATATTTTTTACAACTACTTTCGTAGCTCTAGCCATTGGTTCAATCAGTGGTAATACCGTTGTGCTCTCCAAGAGAGATCTGGGAACACTTCCATCACTAGTGAGAAATAGAAGCAATCACCTAGTGAAGGCAAACAGTAAAATGATGTCTGTCTGTAAACTGTGATGGATGTTTACATTTTTCATACCAGCTTCAACTTTGGCTACTTACTGTACTGTGTGCACACAGTTTGTATGTGAAATGAGAGATCATTAGAGACATTTCAGTTGTGCCTACTTTCAGTTCCACCTCTAAATAAAGTGGTTTAGATGATCTGGAGAAACGGTTGGTTTGTTTCCAACCCATCTGATCATCTGACTGCTCATATTTCTTGACCCGTTGGACCTGTTTGTAGCGGATATCACCCTGTTTCCCAGTCTCAGTAAGTACAGTGGGCCTCATTCACTAATATGCAGGTAGAAATGTTCTTTCTTTGCGCACAAAAAAAGTGTACGCTCAAAATTACCGTTGGATTCATGACACGTGGGAACCGCCCAATTGTGTTATTACCTTTGTGTGTTTTTTAGTGAATTGGAATCATTCTAAATTGACAGGCGTGTGCCCTCTATTAAAGGCTCAGTCAATAAAGACAAGGAAGTGTACATTTCAATATGGACATCTCATATACTCCATTGTAAGCTAGGGCTGAGCACTGAGTATTTTAATTATGACAATAATTGATGAGGATGAGCCTTCATCATCTGTACGCATGGTGAGGCAGTTTGAAATTTGTTGGCAGAGTACGAACAAATTCCAGTGAGATAATATTGATGAATCCCAGATTTGTGCATAAAACGTTCATACGCCTGGTTTAAGCACAGATTTGTTTATGAAGGAGGTCTGATATCCTCAGAACTGAGAACCAATGCTGTGATCGACAAACATAAAATCCAATTAGTAAAGAATTTCAGTTTTCACTTCACTTCATGCCGTGTAGCTTCAGAGAGAAGCTGCCGCTGGATGTGAGTGGTATCAAAGATATAGAACACAGTGAATCCTTCATAGTAATGCCTGCTCCTCTTCATCTTGTGCACTCAGCCAGGTGCCCATGTTTGTGCAGATCCAGCAGAAGTGGAGGCGGGTGTATGCTGGAGAGTGCCAGGGACCAGGTGTGCGCACTGACTTTGAGATGGTCCACCTCCGCAAGGTGCCGAGCCAGTATAACCACCTGTCTGGCCTGCTTGACATCTTCAAGTCTAAGATAGTAAGTGTGCCATGGAACAAGACTCATGAGAAAAACATGACTCAATGGAATAAATCTGATAGAGCACTCTCAGCTCTAACTTGGTCAAATGCTCAGAGAAAGAGGCTTTAGCATTGGTGTTGGCTGTGAAGCATTTTGAGATTTATGTCGCCAGTAGTCGTTCAGAGTGACCACAATCCATTAGCTTTCTTTGACAAGTTCTAGCATGTCAATGCTTTGAGTGTTCAGATGGAGCCTGATGTTGCAGCTGTATAACATTAATGTCAAGAACAATGTTGTAGCTGATGCTCTATCCAGGGGCTAAGACACCACCAGGTTAAGTGATGAAAAGTGTGAAGAAGAGTGGTAGATACGATAATACGATAACGATAATACTTTATTGTCAGACAGGTCTGAAATTTGTTTTGCATCACAGCAGCTCCGTTTGCAACATCACAGAAAGGACAAAGACAATAAACAAGGATACAAACATTTAAACATTACAATCACAGAAGACGATATTCAGGGCCCTTTAACGCGCATTTGATCTGGGATTAGGCTCCATATTTAGTTTAAGGATTGACTGATGTACAAAAGAGTGCTTCAGTCTAACCTTATTAAATCGTGGAACCCTGTATCGCCAATTGATGGTAACAATTGATATTCATTGTTCAAAACATGGTTGGGGTCAGAGACGATGTTGTTAGCCAGCCTTAAGATGTTATTATGATAGGCTGTTTCATAGAGTTTCTCAAAGGGGTTGACCTACAATCTTTGAGCAGATCTTGGGCCCACAGTCTGTGTGGATGTCTGTTATATTGGATCATATTTTATTTAAGATGAATGCTTCTGAGTCTGTTTCACCAGGTTTGCTTTAGTTCCTGTACAATAGTTGTTGTTTCCCCGTGTATGATAATTGGATCTTCGGAGGCAGTGGAAACACAAGCTCAAAAGTGACGTTTAGTTCCTGAGATTAGTTTCTTTGGTTCCAAAGTTCCTGGAACAGTTTGGTGAGAAAGGGCTAAACCCCCTTTTGTTTTGTCTTCCTCCTCAGGGATGTACTCTGTCCCCTCTACCTCCCATCAACATCGCCATCCGTTTTACCTACATACTCCAGGACTGGCAGCAGCATTCGTGGCCACAGCAGCCTCCAGGTAGGCACCTACACAACAGAGGAGGATGTGGTTACTCCTCACCAGATCATCTCATTGATCACAAGTACAATAATACAGTAGTGTACTTATATTGTACTTTAATATCAAGGCAGCCCTTATTGTACAATAATGCAATATTGTATATGATATATTACAATAATCATCATTAAATAATGTCAAATGTTGCTACACAATGATGTATTAACTACTTAATATTCAGGTAATGGTTTCCACATATAGATGTTGGCTTGCTAAGTGAACTTTGGAAACAGTGTATGTCTTCATGTCACAGCCATGGTAGCTTTGTTTTTCATTGTGTAATATCTGAGAGACACAAACACTATTTTGCATTCAGAGTAATTCTTAGTGAAATGTTGTAAACTGTATACAACCAACCTGCTCATCTTTATGGTCTTTTTAAGTGTATATTATGATAATGCTTTCTCAGAATTATTCCAACATACAGTTAATATTTGCACACATTTTCCACTAATGACACTGAACATGTCTGAAAGTCAATTTGGTGTCAAATATGAAATGATGCTAGACACAGGCGGTGTCTCCGGTCTTGAATGCTGCAGCTCCTTCAGATGTGTCACGGCCTCTTGGTGGCCTCCCTGACTGGGGCTGGTCATATATAAATACTCAGTTTGACCTGTTGTTGTGTATTTTGTTTGGCTCTCTGGCAGACTTTGACACACTCCTTGGAGGTGAGGTGGGAGGGGTGGAGTGTGGGAAGCTTCCATTTGGAGCCTGTGAGGAGCCAATCAGGTAAAGGCTTTGTAACTCCGATGACAGAACATTAGGAGATATATATATATATATAAAATAAATGTTTTTACACAAGGATTCTCCTAATCTCTGTGCAAAACAAAATGAATAATTGTGTCTCTGTTTTTGGATATTGTAGTGAGCTTCATCTTGCAGCCACTTGGCCTCATCTGACGGAGGGCATAGTTGTGGATAATGATGTCTACAGGTAAGAGTGTCCTGGATTCTCTACCTGGACTGTCTGTCTCCACTGCAACACCTTCATACATGGATACTTTATTCATCCCGTGGGGAGATTTGCATGCCACAGCAGCATTGTATGAAAAATAATACAAAAACAAATGTCAATCACAAGTACTAGCAGGGTGGGAGACCGGATTTAACAGGATGTTAACCAATTTGGACAGCATCCTCTTCTCCAGAGAATCCGACACCTTCAACTCCTCCAATCACTGAGCCGGCCTTTCTAACTGGCTTCTGGAGCTTATTAGCATCTCTTAAACAAATATCCACTGTCAAAGAAGTCCACTGTTGATGTCAGTTTGCAGGCTACACAACTAATTCCATAGTCAGCTTTAGCACACAACAGCTTAAAACCCAACGTGTAAATGTCAGCATCAGTCAGTTTAGATGCTCAGTGTTGTTGTCCATGGCTACAGTTATCAGCACTAGTATGTTGTATCATTCCCAGGGCGTCAAATACCGATGCTTTGTCACGGCCGCCTGCGTTTGGTACCACCGCACAAAGCAAACAACTCTTGGCCCTCCCTCCCAAAAAGCCCAGTCTGCTTTGATTGGTCAGCTGGCCCACTGTTGTGATTGGTCAACTAAACCAAACTTTTTGAACTCTGTGATTTCCATTGTACTATTTGGGCTTCTGAGTTTATTAACGTGAATGTGCATATCATCTGCACAAAACCTAGATTTAGTCTGTGGGCCATAATTTGGACAGAAATTTCGACCAGCAACAGGCTTTGTGATTTAACCAAATATGCTCTCTCTTTTTGTGTGACCCGACAGTGACCTTGACCCTCTCCAAGCTCCCCACTGGTCAGTCCGAGTCAGGACGGCCGAAAACCCTCAGTGTTTACTGGGTAAGATGAATGGTCACCCCTGGTATGAAACTGAAACTGTACAATATAAAATATTAAAAGTAACAAAATAAGATGATCTCGTTGCACTGTTGTTGGGCAGTGGAGGATGCCAGGCTCCGTTCTCTTCACTCCCTCTCATAGGGATGTCCCTTCCAAACCTTGGGGCAGTATAATTAGTGTAAAGAAATGCTCTGAGGATTTGACCCATTCTTATCTTCCCATGCAGGTGACTTTCTGACAGAGTTCTATAAGCTCTGCTGTAGGAAGGAGTCTGCAGAAGAGGTTCTGGGAAGAGGATTGACTGAAGAGGAGGGCAAAGGTCAGGTTACTAACTGCACTGTTTAACACTGGAATGAACGGCTTTGTTTCTCACTGTAATGTCAATATACAAACCAAAGTCTAAAACGTGGAGCCTACTACCTCTATCTTTGGTTTATGATGTTCCCTCAGATATACAATATACAAATACATACTTTATACAGGATCAAATAGTAGGTGCTTAGTGTGATTTTAAATAACGGCTGTTTTTTTCCCTGCAGAAAATAGTGACATCAGCTCTGCTTTATCAAAGCTGACAGAGCCAGCAGCTACAGTGCCCATCTCCAAGCTGTCTGTCTCCAGTATGGTGCACAGCGCCCGAAAGCACATCCGCCGCCACAGACGCATCGATGAGTCACCACTCAACACTGATATACTCAATTCTGTTCTTCAGGTAAGGGTTTATCAGTAATATTACATTACATATACCTTACAGCAAAATTGCTAAAAAGCATCCATCCATCCATCCATTCATTCTCATCCACTTATCCGGGGCCGGGTCGCGGGGGGGGGGCAGCAGGCATAGTAGGGAATTCCAGATGTCCCTCTCCCCAGCAACGTTTTCAGCTCTTCCTGGGGGACCCGAGGCGTTCCCAGGCCAGAGGAGATATAGAATCTCTGCAGCGTGTTCTGGGTCTACCCCGGAGTCTCTTACCAGTTGGACGCCCACTGTGATTCTATTCCAATACACTTTTTGTCAAATTGAGTGAACCTCTCCTCCCGGCCCGCTGGCTGTCTGTTCTGTGTGTGCTGTGGTGTTCATCCACAGCCAGCTGACTGTGGAAATGTGAAACAAACAAAGTGGCTCGGACCAAGCCACTACAATGATGATATAAATAATGATTACATCAATGTTTCTTCAATACATTGATGTAAACAATTTCTGCATTGTGATCCGGGCGGCAGGCAGAGGCAGGGACCTAAGCATGCTGACTAGAGGTCTTCACGGATTCAAAGATTTGTGCCCAAACCCAAAAATGTACTACCCGGAACCGAACCGGACCCGTCTATTACTTGAAAGCTGGGACCCGGGCACAGTCAGAACCAAGGAATGTTGGACACGAGCCCGACCGGGAGGCACAGACCGATTGGCACCGATTTCACAGCTGATCCTCCTGGAGAGGGGCTGGACTCTCGCCTTTTGAGGAGTTGCCCAGGGTGAGAGGTGCTGGGCGGCAGGGTTTACGCTAGGTCATATAGAACCACTACCAGCCATATGTTTCAAACAACAGAGCCTTCACATGTATAGTGAATGACACTGATCCCCTCTCAGTCCACTCTTCACATTCCTTTCATCTGGCTCCAGATACAGGACTTTAAAATGTAGAGGAACTGCTTCGGCTGGAGATTCGTCTTCCATCGCAGCCCTAAAAAAGGAAGCCCATCTGAATACTATGTATATACAGTATATGTGTATGTACATGTGGGATTCATGTAGGGGCAAGAATTTATATGTGCATAGGTGTTTATCATATGTATCTTTATGTTTTTCCTCTAAGACACAAATGTGCAGGCTTTATTTAGGACAATAAAAATATCCTCCTTTATGCACAAAGGCAGGGTTAGACCAATATTCAATATGTATGAGGGGCAAGACATTTGGACACTTGATGGATTGGTTTTATGTAAATGTATAATTGAATTGCACTTATATGTTTGATGTTTGTGTTTTCTTGCATGTTTCAGTATCTCTTCCCAGATGCTGCTGTGGAGAAGTCATCAGAGAGCAGCAAGAATAAACCTGCACAGTCAAGCAGCTGTGGGAAAGCCGAGCCAAATAAAAACTCTGACGATGTATGTGAACCCCTTTACCACTTACACACCGTGATAATCTGACTGGGGTGCCAGCAAGGTGACATCTAAGGTTTAAATCAAGTCAGGCTTTTTTTAGAGGCAATGATGCATGTTTTGAATCTGAAACTGTACATGTAATATCCACTTTCCAACACTGCACAACCATTAGAACCATCAAACACTGGAAAATACAACACTTAAACTGCAATAACAAGTTGTTGTGCAAAGCTTTGGACATATATATATATATATATATATATATACTGTGTATATATATATACTGTATATATATATATATATATACACTGTATATATATATATATATACTATATATATATATATATATACTATATATATATATACTGTATATATATAACATATAATGACCATTGCATACAGTAAAGTGTTTCAGTCATAATCCTGCTGTATCAAGAAAAAGAATCCCATTGGTGTCAGAAAAGCTGAAAAAGAGTTAGTCCCGTAGTAATGTGGTATCAGGATACCTCTGTGCATTCACTGCTGATAGTTGCGTTCCTCTTGTCAGTCATTAGGAGTTAAAAGTTAGCTTTTTTAAGTATTTTTAAAGTATTCTACATTTGATTCCTGTTCTGAATGGCACGTTTCACAGACTAATATATACATATTTATCCATCGTCTCCCCCCCCCTGTGTCCAGAACCTTTTCCTCCAGCTGAAGTCAGCACCCAGTGACAGTCTAACGTACCGGCTGGCACTGTGTGCGTGTCTGGTCAACTACAACCATGGCGGG
This sequence comes from Sebastes fasciatus, assembly GCF_043250625.1. Taxonomy (NCBI): domain Eukaryota; kingdom Metazoa; phylum Chordata; class Actinopteri; order Perciformes; family Sebastidae; genus Sebastes; species Sebastes fasciatus. Next base: position 1,092,234 of record NC_133814.1, read on the forward strand.
CTGCGTGCCGTCGCCCACCTCTGGCAGGAGTTTGTCCTGGAGTTGCGCTACCGCTGGGAAAACAACTACCTCATCTACGGGTGGGTACAACACACACTGGGGCTGCTCTTAGGCTTGTTTGGAGAGGCCTAGAGGCATAGCACCACACATATAACATGTTGAGATAACACCAGAGCTACAACCACCTTGTACCTTGTCCTATTGTACAAGAAGAAAGCTGTCACTGTTGTGATGTCGGCACATCTTGATCCTCACATGTAGATTGTATTTACACATTTCGTCAGGCACCTTTTTTAGAGTTTTCAAACACAGACTGATAAAACAGTATACAAGTATAAATGCATCTAAGATACAAACCATATGCGAGGTAATTATTTCTGTAATGCTGTACTAGTTAAAACAGATAAAGTAGTAGTTGTCCAATCTATTAATACAGTCATGTTCACTCATATCGTACCATATCTTCTCCATCTGCTTCCTGATGTGCAGACTGGCGGGGGGACCTCCTGATCTTCGCTGTTGTCTTTTGCATCAGAAGCTCCAGGTAGACACTCATGCAAAATGCATACAATGTGTGTTTGAGCCATAAGGATAGATTCAATTATTACAAATAAACAAGACAAATGTAGGTGCAACAGGTTATTTAGATCATTTTTTGCTCTATTGTGAATTATTAAAAAATATATTAAATATTCACTTTAATGAATATTAAATTAATATCACCCTTATTGACAAATGGATAAATGATAGTAGGTTAACTGATCTAGTCTCTTTAATGGTTTACTCTGAATGGTATTTCAACGATTAATTAAAATAGAAACTAGTTCCATTCTTAATGTGTAAATCCAACAGACACCACAGAATGACTTTGGATCATTCAGACTGGACTTGGAGATGTGCTTCACTTTATCTGTGAAACATCTCACACAAAAGCACAGGAGGACAATGAATCATTCGATACAGTTGTATCAGAAGATTTAATAATGATGAGATACCCACTGTGACATTCTGTGCATTAAAACAACTGGAAACACACATAGTCTGCCTGCTGATGGCTACAGGTATTTAACTAAGAAGAGAACTCATTGTACAGAAAGATGAAGAATCAGTAATATGTCTGTTAGGTGTTTGACGTAGCTGTGATCTGGGCAGCCAGAAAAACACAAACTGAATCTATTGTTTGTCTGCATGTGTCATTACGTTGTTTTGTCCTCTCTCTCCTCTTCCCATCATGCAACTACAGCACTTTGTTGAACTTCTTTAATCCATAAATATAATCCTGTATGCCCATACAAATGAACAGCATGAAAATATATCCAAGAAGCAAAACATTGAAGTAGTTGTGAGCTGAAGGGAACGACCTATAAAAAGTCCAAACTAAATAATAATTGAGATCACTGCAATAACCTTGTCATGTAGCACCATATGCTCCTATGCTCATGGAAATGAAAGTGTTTTAACAAACTAAGAAATACTGTGAAGAAGCCATTGTGACATTATTGAGAAGATTCTTGTCATGTCTCACCAATCTGAAAGAAAAGGATCACAGTGATAGTCAGACCAGACCAGCGGCCTCGCTCTGATGTCATCTGAATAAATGAATAATGAATATCCAGCTAAATGCTTTACATACAGAATGTGTGCACACAGAAATCCATCCGTGATGCAGCCTGTGAGAAAACCTTCCTTCAGATCATTCAACTTTTCAACTGTGGCGCCGCTCCCACTCGCTCTTTCTCTGTAACGGTTGTGTCCTGTCTGAATGACAACAACAAGCCATCACTTTTACAAAGAGATGAAGACAGCAGTGTTAATATTTCATGTCTGACAAGGGGCTCATGTTCCTGCACAGATGCTGAACTGCTGCATTGAGAGGAAGAGGGCCCGAGATGAAGCTCGCAAGGTGCTGGAGGGAGGCAAAGAGAGAGAGCGCAAGGTGTCCGGCGGCTGCCAGAACGGCCGCCCCGTACCAGAATCTGCATCAACCTCAGCGAGGGAGGTGTCTCCGGGGAAATCCTGGGACTCGTGGAGTGACAGCGAGGATGAGTTCTTTGAGTGCCTGAGTGACCAGGGGGAGATAGAGGCTCCGCATGCCGAGGCAGAAAAGGATGGCAGTAAAAGTAAAGCAGAGGGTCGACTTCATCCCTGTAACAACATGACTCTACTCAACTCTACAGAGCCTCTCTACATCCCCGTCACACAGGTCAGCATCTCTCTGTGTCTGTCTCTCTCAGTCAGTCCACGTTAGACAAATCAAGTTCAGATCTTCCAAAGTTCCAGCCTTTTTTGAGCAAAGTTCCCTCTCTCTATTACTCTCACTCTGTTGCGACTCTGCAAGGAAACATTGTCTGTGGAAGCATAAAGAATTTTGCACCACCCACTTGATTTGTTTATCCCAGACTGCTTAACCCTCATTAGCTTCAACTGAACCATAGAAAGCATTTTCACACCGAATGATGGCTGTGGATTTTGCCCCCCCATCACTTCAATCGCTCTAGTAAGGGATCTCTTTGCAACCAGTATGGACAAGAGGAACAATTACAGCAACCGATACCTCCTCCAATGTTCATATGGGCATGTCGGTATTGTTTCAAGAGAGACTTGAAACAATGTGAACCTATCCTTTAATGAGAAAATCGCCAAACAAAAGACACGCTGTTAGTAAAATATCAAATCTTTGCGTACTGTCAAATGCTTTTTGGAAGTCCAAAAATAATGTTAGAGGTTGATCTTTCACTATACCTATATAATCAAGTAACTCTGTTTCAGGTGGATTTGATGTGATGTATGGAAACTTTTCATGAAGCTACATTATATAAGACAAACAAAACCTCCTCAACTCTTTGAGTGAATGGAAATACATTGATGCTGCTGTGTGTGTGATCAATGTTCAGGAACCTGCTCCCATGACAGAGGATCTGTTAGAGGAGCAATCAGAAGTACTGGCCAAACTGGGCACATCAGCTGAAGGTACCCACCTCCGTGCCCGGATGCAGAGTGCCTGTCTGCTCTCTGACATGGAGTCCTTTAAGGTGAACCAGGCAGACATACAACACACTTTCAATCTATTCTATTTTATCTATTCAATAACATGACAAAGGCTCCATTCTTTTCCTTTGTGGGGGAATATATTTTCCAGCTACTGGTTCATTCCATGGCTCTGTTTGATCCCATGGCGATAGACATGGGTGTGTTTCAGATCAGTTAAACAAAGACTGAAATCTGTCCACAGGCTGCCAACCCAGGCTGTGTCCTGGAGGACTTTGTGCGCTGGTACTCGCCTAGAGATTACGTGGAGGAGGAGGTGGTCGACGAGAAGGGCGACACAGTGGTGAAAGGAGAGCTTAGTGCCAGGATGAAGATCCCAGGCAACATGTGGGTGGAGGCTTGGGAGACGGCCCGGGTCACACCTGCACGCCGCCAGAGAAGACTTTTTGACGACACGAAGGAGGCTGAAAAGGTAATTTTCAGTACAGCTGGACAACACACCTACAACTGACATCTAAAGTCACTGACTAACACCTGCAGTTGGCAGGATGTTTTTGGCATCATTGGACAAAAATCCCATAATAACCTTTCAGCATATTGTAATTCAAGTGTTCTGAGAGAAAACTAGACTGCTGCTCCTCCTCATGGCTCTGTTTTCAGGATTTAGAACATCTAGCTCGTGACGGGAGACTTTGACCAATCACAGGTCATTTCAGAGAGAGAGAGCGTTCCTATTGGCTGTGCTCCGGCTGGTGGGCGGCGCTTGGTATTTCCTCAGCAGATCTCAACATGGCTGCCGGGTCACAAACCTTCTCATTTTACAGCTAAACAGTACACTACAAGATGTTTCTGAGAACATGTGAGGAGAGAAATAGACATTACAGTAACAGAATATTGATTCATATTTGATCAGCGCTGCCTAGTTTAACCGTTCATAGACGGGAAGGCTCCAGCTCGGCTCTGATTGGTTGTTTTCCATGAAATCTTGCAGATGCCATGAGGAGCACCGGAGAACTGTTTTATAAAGATAACTTTTTTAAAATCTTATTTACTCCATTTCTACCCACTGCAGCTTTAATTAAGTGTATCAGATGTACTGTAACTGAGGGAGCAGCAGGAAGCAGACTGAAGGCAGATGAATGTGGAGACTAAACCTGGTTTTCACTATCTTTTCAGGTTCTGCATTATTTGGCAGTGCAGAAACCTGCAGACCTGACCCGCCATCTCCTGCCCTGCGTCCTCCACGCTGCTATTCTAAAGTTGAAGGAGGAAGGTGAGTCAAGAGTCTTTTGTCGAAAACTTTGCTGTGACATCAAACAGTAAAACATGTGGAGCTGTAGACTCACTTCAGCTTATTCCCTTGTGTTCACAGATTATTTTGATACATTGTTATTATAAATATTGAACGTGGCCGCTCTAACAAATATGTCAAATGTTAAACTATGTATGAGCCCAGTGTATTGCACTAATGAAGTGTACATCCAATGTGTGCATCAACAGTGGGATATGGGTATAAGGTGTTCCATATTCTCCCTGACTAATACTCTTACAACCTCTGTCATTGTTTTTCCCTCTCCCTCTCCCCTGTCTCCTCCGGATCCCCTTGCTCACAGAGTCAGTAGAAGACATTCCATCAGTCAGAAAAACCATTCAGCAGGCTACAAGTCAAGCCAGCAAGCTGCTGCACCCCCTCAACCAAGACGACAAGAAGCTAGAGGTCAGTGACAGGAAGGACTGGAAGCGGCTCATTCTGTTTTTAGGATGAGACCTCTGACGCTCCTCTCTCTTTGTGTTCAGTCATCCCATTGGTAATCTACTGCTGGGGAGTTACTGGAGATGTCCAATACAGTCTGACAGTGTGTCTGTTAACAGCTGTTTACGTGATTAAACCTTTCAGGAACATAAAACCAACCATAGACTTTTCTCACTGATTTGACTGTATTATCATTCTCCGAGGACATGCTGGAGGTGTTTCACTGTGTCGGCTCTGTACTCCAGCACATTGGATTTAAAAGGAAACAATGAATGGGGTTCTTCAGTAAACAGTGAATGATTCAATGTTTCCTTGTTTTCCCTTCAATTTCTTAGTAATCTCTCTGAATATTTGTAATTGTCTGCCTGTTCCAGGTAATAGCATATCGATACAAATCCAAATAATCAGGTTACAAGGCAAGGAAAGTTTATTTATATAGAACATTTCAGCAACGAGGCAAATTCAAAGTGTAAAAGAAACCCATTATAAAAAGACATTTAATTACAATTTAAAACAGTCATTCACATTCCAAGAGACAGAAACTTAAAGCAAGCTGAAATAGAATAAGACAGATATAAATTACAAAATGCAAGAATATAAGTTAAAGTGCAGTGTAAGAGATGACATCATAAAAACACTCTCCAGCGTTGATCTGAAAGCATGGAGAGTTGCAGCTGACCTGCAGCTTTCTGTTCCAGATATATGAAGAATAATATATATAAGAATAATATAAAGACTGAACGCTACGTCTCCACAAGGTTACATGGTTCATTCAATTGTCATTTTACAACATAGGGTTGCACTATGAAATGTGAGTTGTAGCCCGTTCACACTACACACACAACATATTTACAAATATTTACATTAGAATAGAATAAAACAATATGTACAATTACTTATATACAAATCCTTATATAGATATATACCTAGAGAGACTTTGTCTATATTGGGAATGAGGGTAGTGTGAAAGGTAAGATGAGAAAAGTAATAAAAAGTATAAAGATGAAGTCATTTGATAATAACAATTTTTAATCAATCCCCAGGAGAGGCTGGAGAAAGTGGGGGGGGGTGGGGGGCGTCAGCAGCACAGTTAATGCATGTGTGGAAGTGATAAAATTAAGAAGTACATTAGAAACCAAGAACCATCTCCAGGTATTAGGGTAATAGTAGCAGGACATTGGGACGTAATGAGATGGATGTGGTTAATGGATACAGAATCAATGGGCCACATTCATTCATTTCTTATTTTCTTTCCCTAAAATGTGTTCATAAAAACTGATTAAGAGAAAACTAAAAGCTTACATATGATTTACCAACATGACATTGGGACATAGCAACCCCCTTACTTATTAATTATCAATTTTTTGCCCATTACATTTTGATTCCCTAACATTGTGTACATATAAAGCGCCGTTCGCCCTTTAATTCCAATTAGTACTTTGACGCTGTAGTCGCTGTAGTCGCTGTAGTCACTGTAGTCACTGTAGTTGCTGTAGTCGCTCTTTAACTTCAGATCCAACATGCTCAAGTACAGAGTGAACAAACACTAACATCATCTCTCCTGACTCTACTTATTAATGTGTTGGAGTCAAAGCACATTTAATGTGAAGTTCTGACAGCATGCATTGTGTGACCTTTCTCTATCTGCAGGATTTCATTAACCAGTTGATGGCCATGGAGACGGTCATCACCCGAGCTCGCTCGCTCAAGGCCAAGTTTGCCATTTGTGAGGGCGGGAAGGGGGAGGACACAGAAGAGCTGGAGAAGTAAGTTCCACACCGTTATTCAGTCAGAGACACGGCAACAGCGTTTCCCCAAGATCAACTGTCTTAGAGGGTCGGGATGGGGTCGGGGCTGCTGGTGGACTACATAATACACATTTTGATTAAATAATATCTAATAAATAAGATAAACATTAAGATGTTTGCTGACGTTCTTTGACTAATCTTAAGTCTTCCAAAAACTGTTGTCTGAAGTTAGCTGGTGATAGCTGGAACACAGCCGGTCTTACCCGTGTTTACAGTAGCTATTTCAAGGTACAAATATGGGACTTTCATTTTGTCATTCTCCAAATTGATACAGTAGAAATGCTTGATTTCGATTCTATATGTAGTCAGAGATGTCCTGAATTCAAATATATCATTCATTGTCAGAAATTATGGAGCAATGTGTTTTTACTTCAAATATAATGGTAGGGGAAACACTGTGTGAATGAACTGACCATTTATAGCAAATGTTTATATGGTCTGGCGGGAAGGCTCTACTGTTTCAGAGAGGATTGTGCTGAGAAAAGTACCGTTTCAGAGAGGATTGTGCTGAGAAAAGTACCCCCCTCCCTTAAAGGTATAATATGTAACCGTTGTCGGTTGCTGGTTGTAAACACACAGCATTCATAGTTGGCCCCTCCTCCTCAGCTCAACGAGAGAGAGAGCAGCGATGGTGGAGCGAGCTATAGAGTGACTGAAGAGAGGGAGCGGCGTTAGTGAGAACAAAGCAACGAATCAGAGAAATAAAACGTTATTTTCTGATTGTTTCCCGGCGGTTACGTTCCAAAACACAAATAAACACACAACTAACTCCACACAACTAACTCCGCACAACTCCACACAACTCCGCACAACCCTGCAGGAAGGTGCCGGGTTGCCGGATTGTGAATGAATGCAGCTTCCTGTCTGCTGGCTGTGGCTCAGCGCTGCTCTCATATAACTACAGACACACACCGATCATAGCTGCTCACAGCACAGAGAGGAGCAGGAGATCACTGGAACACGTGAACCTAACACAACCCGTTGTCATCCGTAAATTATGGCTGCTTTGTATCTCAGAGCTAAAGGGGGACTTGTGCCTTGGTATCAGAAGCCGAGGAGCGTGACACAGTGGTGGTATTTGACCACCTGAACGGGCTGCACACCCTGCACGCTGTAATCGGCTGCTGGGGGTTACACCCCCACGTGGGGCCAAAGGCTGTTAGCTGAAGCCCAGCAGTGTCCCGAGAAAATCAGAATAATAAGAAAAGAGAAAACCCAGGCAGAGGGATACAGGGAGAGGGACTATTTGTGTATCAGTCTATACATTGTTTTTTAGTTAATTCTTGCATATTATACCTTTAACAAACACATCCATGGATATTAGATCTTAAGAGGAGGATGTTTTTTATAATGACCGTACACCTGCGTGACTATGATTGGACGTTTCTAGTCAGCTGAGTCGCACAGCTGTGAATGGAAGAGTGGATGTCAGCTACATGCAAAGCAAGTGTGACATTTTACTGATGTCACCAGATCCACTGGAATCATATGTGATGTCTTTGTCCAGGTTTGTGAGCTCCCTGCTGGAAGAACCAGAGGTGGGGGTGGTTGGAGCTGGCCAGGGGCCGGCGGGCAGCATCATCCACCGGCTGTTTGTCAACTCTCAGAGGGTAAGCAGCCTCACTCTCCCTGGGACACAGTTCACCAGGGGGGGTTATTTCATTATATGGCTATGGTAGCCTAGTGTATCTTACCATGTGACAAGACCAGGTATTATGATTTATGGTATGTTTTTCATAAACTGTAGGTAGGTTTCATTTCAAGTAACAAATAGGTTGCTTCAACTGATCATCATCTGTGCTTCATGTCAGCAGTGGATGGGTGGCAGTACACCGCTGACAGCTGCAGAAACAGGACTGAGACCTGCTCAGGCCTCAGCTAGTAAGCTAGAAGATCCCTTACTGATGCTACACACATCTGGTGTGTTGCAGCCAGCTTGACAGCCCGGACACACCAGTAACGTCAGGAGCGCGTGGCGGCTGTGTTACCTGTTGTTTTTTTATTTCGCCGTCCGTGTTATCAGGTTAGAGCAGCCACACTGCCCACGTCTCAGCTGCGTCTCATAGAGGTCTCGCCTATTTTTGACGCGTGCGCACGCGTCTCACAGCAGCAACAGACAGTGAAGGTGATCTATTGACTGTATATTGACATCATACCAACTACATTACTACAGTTTTGAGGTCTATCTGTAGAATATGTTACGGAGATGAAAAAAAGTAAAGACTTATTTTTAAATCAACACTTCCTGCTTTCATTTCAAAATAAAAGCCCTCAAGCATTTTTTCTGTGGACAGAATTCCTTAATTTGTTAACACAAGGCTTTTATTCTGAAATATGTGCCGGACAGTGTTGTAGAACATGCATTGACTTAGAGAGCTCCATGAATGAATATAGTATGGAGTTCTAATGGTGGATTATTACTATTATTTACAAATTACCACACGTTTCTTATCCTTTCTCAGTCTAAAATAAATATAAATGATATTTATAATGAAATGAAATGGCCATTAAAAGGCAAACTCTATGTAGAAAGAAAGAGCTGACAGCAGCAGCTGCAGCAGCAGCAGATACGAAGCTGAAATGCAGCTGGTGTGAACACCCAACGTGTGAATCACGCAGCCACCAGGCTGACGTTCCTGATGTGTCCCAGGCTTGAAGTGCAAATGAATTTCCCATTACCATGATGCTGGCACAGTTATAGTGATGCAGCGATCCAGTCAGTGGATTGGTATCAGCACTGATACTGGACTCATTAAATAGGTCAGGTATTGGCTACCAAATAAATAATGTTTTATAAACCTTTCAGAACAACAGAATTAAAATGTGAATAAGCCTGAACACAATGTGTCTGTATTAATGTCTGTAGTTCTCTTACTCATAGAAGAACGATCCCAGTCAGGTCCACACAGTGACATGTTTATGTGGATAAATATCCTCCATACCATTCTACTGCCTGCATGATAACTGGTCCAATACATTCCCATGGTTTCACAGTGCCTATAATAGTGCTGATGTTGGCTGTGGACCACATCTCCATGGAGAACATGGAATCTTCTCTTCCACTGTCCCTTTTCCTTTTCAACAACACCTCTTGTTGATTTATGTGCCCTTACAGGTGTGAGACATTAGGCGTATTCGGACCGGAGGAACTTTTTCATAGTTCTAAGACCACAGTTCGAAGAACCGCCTCCCCTTTTTTATTGTGTTTGCAATGCAAGAACTAGGACCGATGGGGCAGTTAAGCAGTTCCTCAGTTCCTCAGTTCCTCAGAGTGTCCTGAGACACAAATATGTGCTTTTTCTTTTTTGTTCTACATGTCCTCCATTCGACTGTCTTTTTGTGTTGTTTCTCCCCCTGCTGCTTACGTCAAGCTGGCTGACTTCACCAGTGACGAGGTAACCACGAGCCTCTACCCCTCAGCAGTCCCTTAGTACCATCCCCACAGCAAACCAACACACACAAACACACTATAAGCAGATCTGATTGGGCTCCAGAAGTCTGTATGCACCACAAGGAACCGCTCACATTCATTTACTTTTAAAAATGTAGTTGTTTCACTTATTTATACCTCTTATTGGAAAATGTAGATATTGTAATTATCTTGTGGGGTTGCCTAGAGACATAACTTTACAGCTTTCCCTATTTACTTTGTTGTGCAGTATGTGCACTCTCTTACAGTCAAAACTTTCAATTGAGTGTATATTTGGGTATAGTCTGCCTATCTAAGGTCTGTTTCCAGCTTGAGTTAGTTGCTTATGCCTGTTATTTAAACAGGTAGTCTGAGATGGAGATCTCTTAAACCTCCAGTCAACAATGGAGCAAATCCCCATCTGTTATTTATCACCACCTCTGCAGTTCCACTCAGCTCTACAGAGCATTGGATGGCTGGTAAACTTTACTTTCCTAATCCTAATGGTGAAGGAGCTGTACGCCACTGTGTTCAGTGAAGGAGCTGTATGCTAAAGTAAGCAACGAGCTGGAAAAGAAACAAATCTTGTTTCTCTGGAGTTGGTAGAGACCAAAATAGAGCCGAAAGGAGAGATTCAACAGGTGGGCACAAACACATCCCTCAATGAGTGCTGATACTGCTCTGTGTCTGCTGGATGTGTGGGTCCAATGATAACACATTTGCCGACAACAACTTGAGGTGATAATACGGCAATGTTGCTGACAGCTTGTCCTGTGGCCCCTTAGTGGTCAAATAACAACAGATAATGCAGCTTCAGAGGGACCTGTTCACAAGAAAACAGACAGCATTAAAGCATTATATCAACAAGCATTCTATTGCACCATAAAAACATACATACAGTAGTTAAAGATTTGTACGGTATAAAACGCACACACACACACACACACACACACACAGAGCCACATTCTCCTCCAAAGCTTCAATCACTTCCATAGATGACGACACTTAGACTCCTTTCTGAAGCCCATCATATGTTAACAGAAATGTCTATTTCATCTTCATTTCCTCTCATATTTTCCGATGTGATCTGTTTTAAGAAGCAGGACATTTTTGATGACGTGGAGGTTTGCACAGCAAAATCTTCTACCTGTGGTAGTTTTAGTGGTGTTGCTCCTGCTGTTTGGTTTCTTGTAGCTCCAGCTCAGCTACTTTTTGTCTCGGTTAACACACCCCCTACCTTATTGAATACATCGATTTTCCAAGAAGCACATAGAACCAAATCAATCAAAGCCACTACACATCGGGCCTCATGCAGCAACAACTTCTTCAATTCCTCTTCTATTTTCTGCTAAGAGGAAAAATAAGAGGACAAGAGTTTCTCCCTTAGTTCCGCCTGATTACCTGTAATCAGGCGGAACGTGTGTGTGTTTACGCGTATGTTTTCTTTGTATGTGTTAAAATCCTATCCTGGTTACTGGGTTTTACCTTCACCATAAGCGTCTCTTGATGGACAGAGCCATGAAAACAAGCCCATGTTGTAATAAACCATAGTTTCCTCATAGCTAGTTGAATGAATCTGTAACTGGGTTCATGTGGTATGTAAACACCTGATCCAGGTTTCTGATCACTGTCTGCAAAGTCAAATCTTTGACTCATATCATGTCCATGGTGTTGGGTATCGTTTGGATTTGAATGATTCTAATTGTGGTTCCAGTTCTGGTTATGGATTGAATAGTCATATAAACAACATACGAGTCAAAAAGCAGATGTAAATATCTCTAATGAATATCCCGTCTAGCTATTAAATGTTAAAACGGCTCGCCATACGCTGTGAGGGACGAGAGAGAGAGACGGCCGCTGCTGATGGCAAACAGATGTTGCTGAACCACTGTGCAGCTGTTTAGGAACCGATAAGCACAACAATTGTTTAACGGGTACCTGGTTCTTGGCACTTTGGATGTGGTTCTAATTTGGAACCGTTTCATTTCCCAACTCAACATGTACATAGAAGAAACACTATATGAAGGATTCACACTTTAAAGGGAAATGCTGACAGAGGTCTTCACACGTCCTAAAACCTACCTGAACCAGACATGCATACATTTATATATAAATAACAAAGACCCAATCCCACACCACCCAAAGACCAGGCCACAATCATCAGATTCAGGGGTGGCACCGTGTTGCAGTGGTTAGCTGCTAGTCGCCTCACAGCAACAAGGTTGTGGGTCTGAACCTGCCGGCTGAGCCTCTCTCTGTGTGGAGTTTGTATGTCCTCCCCATATCGTGGATTGTCTCTGGTCTCTGGTCTGTGTGTGTGGTCAGCCAGAAACCACCGTGCACATCCTCATCCTGATGTTAAAAGAACTCAAGTCAGAGCTGCAGACTGTGATGAGAAACCTGAATACTATTCTAATCATGTATACAGAGATATTCTGTATATACCATATTTATATGTATATGCCAAATATTGTAAATAAGATACCACATCACAGGAGGGCTAGTGTGCATGTCACTGTGGGACCCCTCGTGTAAAGTCAATCCCCTTTTCTGCTTCGTGGAAGGTCCTGTACCGTGTTGAACTAGACTAGACTAGACTAGACTAGACTAGGATCATTCAGTGGCCTGTTGCACCAGTTAAAGTGTTGCAGCATGTTGTTTCATGGATGACGTGTTTTTGCAATATATTACTTGAAGAAACATAAACAATTTTCTACAAAACCATTTTTTCATTGAGCAAAACAAGTTGACAGATTTTAGACATCTAAAAACAAACAGCTGTAACTGAACGTTGGTAATGAAATAGTCTAACATTGGCAAAGATTTCATCTTAAAGAATAAGTCAGTATTTGATGAAATGGGCTCATTTGCTCTGTTTCCAGGAGTGATGTTGGGATTGATGTCAATCTGTTGTCTGTGTCAGGACGTGGTTAGCCTCGCTTAGCGTTAAGACTTGAAGAACGGGGAACCAGCTGGCCTTATAAAGTCCACCTGCCGACATCTGCTCAGCAGCTCAGTAATCCACGGGTGGATCTCTTTGTTTAATCAGTAAACAAACAGAAGTTTGTGGTTTTTAGGTGGAGTTAGGATAAACACCAGTTTATCCATCTGCCCAGTACATCAGTGCTGTATCCCTGCTGTTTGCCTCACTGTGTCATGTGACATGAGTCCAGGAAGTCAATGCACCTGCCTCCAGTCTGTAAGCTCAGGGCTCCACCTCTGTACTTTAAGAGTGCTGTTGCTATTTTCATCAAACTCTTGGAAATAATGTGATGAGGAACATTCCCCAAATTGTCAAACTATGCCTAGTATCTATTTCATCTCTGTGTATTCAATCTCAGGTGGGTCCAGATGTCTTAAGCATGAAGTTGCACACTCAGTTTATTAGTTCCACCTAGCTAATGGTGTCTAGCACTACAGTCCTGCAGCCGATCCTACCTTCATGAAGGTTCTAATGTTCACTTTTTGTTGAAACTGTTTTTTAACAGTATCTTTATTCTTCTTTGCCGTATGCACACAAACATACAGAAAACTGAGCGAAGCACACAGTAAGGCTCTCAAAAACACAAAACCTTCCATATACAGTGGTAATCCCTAATAGAACATATCTAAATTGAAAATAAATGATCAAATGATTTCATTAAAAGGGACTGTTTGTAAGAATCAGAAATGTCTTGTTAACAGCGACACTTGTGGCCGCAATATCAATGACAGTCAGCGTCCTGTTGCTCGCGCTCGCCCGTGTGCACGCGCTACCTGAATGTGAGCGAGCATCCGTCAAAACAGTGAGGCGACACACGTCAGCTAAAAGCACAATATCACTCTATATTTCAGCTGCTTGGCAGTAATGTTAGCTGACCAGACGAAGGTCTCTCCATGAATCAATGCTGATCCTAGTGTTGGCTTTTCCTGCCTCAGCCTCCCGACCGCGGCCGGAGGGAACAGGGGAGACGCCGGAGTTTTGGTCGGAGACGATAACGTTTCACTCTGCGGAGCCCCGTCACTTCACAAGACACGGGAAACCTCTGTTGGTCTGGAGGAGCTGCAGCAGTTATTTCTGCACAAACGTCCACTGTACATTCACTAGATATTCTCAGAGCTAAACTAACTCTTCTGCAGTGTGGAGTGTGCGCGCATGCCACGTGAGAGTAGAACGAAAGAGTGAGAACGAGTGAGAACGAGCGCGGTGTGTGAGTGAAGGCAGGCAGAGGAGCAGAGTCCAGCAGAGACTCCGGTCCTGGAGACCAAAGCTACGGCCTCCGACCGCGGCCAACACTGTTTAACAGACGGGCTTCACTAGATACAACCAAGAGGTTTTGGTGCTTCACTGTAGTTTGTGTTGGAGTCTGAGTTTGAACAGCGTAGACACATGCGAGCACACATGGGACACCGACCTGCAATGATTTATACGTGTAAGAAGTTACCAACAGTCCCTTTTAATTGGGGGTATTCATTCCTCCTCTTCATCCTCTATTAAGTCCATACACGTCACAAAAGCAATAAATGGTCCGCAAACCTTTTCAGACTTCTCCTGCTGTCCTCTTCATATACTGCATACGTACTGTAGTTTTCTTGCGGGAGACTTAAGAGCATCTTTCCAGCTCATTGTTTAATACTTGACCTGTTGTTTTTTATCTATCAGTCTTTTTGTATGCAGAAAACAAAGATCTATCATTATTTGTTCCCTTTTAATAAAATTGTGTTTTTCTGGATAAAAACCCTAAAATAAAAGATCCATTAGAATTCTTTTAGAGATATTATATAGAACTTCTGGAAGCTCCCAAGATTCCTCTAAATTCCCAAACACAGTAAAATAGAATTGATTTTAATTGGATTAATTTTGATGTTATTTAACACCATATCTAATCATATAAAAGTGTTAATTGTTAATATATTTCTTTCATACTATTGAATGATGTTTTGGTCTGTCAAGTTTGCGTTCATGCTTCTATCTTTGGATGTCAGAAGCTGGACGTTTCAACCATCTCTACATTACTTTTAGCTAACTCAACCTTTCAACTTTTTTACAATTTGATTGATCACTTCTGTTTTCTATTCCAACCATTGATCTGATGATCCCATGCTTTTAGCTGACTCTGCTTGCTTGCTAACTAGTTTTCACACACGCACTCAATCACAACATGTTGCATGATATGCCAGTCATATCTGGATCTTGAAACTATATGAAGGAACCCTATTCTCCCGAATAAATAGGAGAAGATCTCCTTCTTTGCCTCGGCTGCTTTAGTCACCGAAGCTTCATTATGGGATGTAATGTTCTAGGTACCACATCCGGTAGTTCTGGTGTCCAATGAAGAATCCCTCAGCTCCGTCCGGCAGGTTTACTCTCTATTCACTAAGTTATTCAGTTGAGATCTCGTCTCCATGGCCACAACTTCTCTCTCACAGTCGCCCAGAACTCGGTTACTTTATCCTCCTCGGTTGATGAGAGCACCTCCTGGTACAATCAGACAAACCTTTTTTTGTTTCTTCATTTGCAGTTAAAATTCTATTCAGACAAAAATATCCAACTTCAAATGATTTATTGCCGATAGTATTTATACAGTATTTCTTCTTTAGCATTGGCCAGCTCCACATCGCTCCAGGGAGTATTCATTGACTGCGCAGAACAAGATGGGTTGGATGTGACGTTCTGGAGCAGTCAGAACCAGACGTCCCGTTGAAACACTTTGAGATGTGTTGATTCAACTTTATGTTCATGTTGGACGCTTATCTGAACATTATCTGAACATCATCTGAACATTATCTGATAGGTGTTTGTAATATTGATTATTCAAATCAAGGCACATTATTTGATTTTGATTCAATCCCACTCACTGCTTCAGGAAATACTAGAGCTAAACTACGACAGAGCTCCAGATGTTTAGTCATCTGACCCTGAAATCGTCCATTATTTCCACCTGTTTCAATAACGTTTTCTAAAACTACAGTGATCAGCTGTTTTTTTTGTATCTCTAGTGAGCTTGTGGTATAAAAGCGATATGTTTTGAGCCACATGTCCAGTAGGAACCAGTAGGAACTAGAGTCTGTGGAGCTGAGAGACACAGACAGGTGAGGGAAGTCAGAAAGAAAGAGACAAACTAACTTATTACTGGCTTCAGTCTTTTCATTCATTTGTTGAATAAGAAACCTTTTAAATGTATTTATTGTGACAATAAATTAGCTAAACTAGCTTCCATCTTGTTACCTTTAACTGGTGTATCAGGCTACACACAAACCTCTTTAGCTTCTTCTCTGTATACCTTTTCATTGGCGGTGTTGTAACATCTCCCCTGTTCTCCCCCCTCAGGCTGCCCTCCTGGCACCGCTGGACGAAGACTTCGGCCGTGAGAGGAAGCCAACGGGAGGAAGCAACAAAGTGCCCGACTTCCCTTCTCCGGCGGGCCGGGAGATTCTGTTGCGTACGTGCGTCCCTCGGCCAGCGCCGTACTCCAAAGCTCTGCCTCAGAGGCTGTTCTGTGTGCTGATGAGGGAGGAGTTCAGGCTGGCGGGGGCCTTCTCTTCAGACACTTCCTTCTTCTAACACCAGACGGCCATTACACAATGCTTCATCTGAAATCATGTTCCATGTGCTGATTGTAATTTACACCTTGAAGCCAGAACGGGAAGAGCAGTGAATGACACATTATGGATATATACAGTCTCTCTCTAGCCAACACATTAGGAGCGTTGCTATCCATCACTTTAGAGACTCATTTGGTCCTCATTGGATTGTGGTTACTTCGTTAAATACAAAAGAAAAGGGTAAAGATTGTCAGCAGCACTCAGCTAGTGGGCACACTAGAGTTCAACACAGTTCATGTACTGCTGAAACTTCACTCTACACAATTACAAATATCAAGCATCTTTATATGGAGTGTTACCACATCGCATCTGTAGATGAGTGGACGGCTTCAAACCGACCTCAAAGATGTGAAACATTACATTATTATATGATTAATAATCCCTCAATACAAGTTAAACATATTTGTCTTGTTTAACATCAGATCTAAACTGTCCTCCCCCGGGGCTCTGTGGGTGCCGTACATTCAGCTGCTGCATGGGAGTGTTGAGGAGCTTTGTGTCACCTCCAGCTCTCTGTCAGCTGATCACACAGGAAGTACTGTCGATTAACACGTAGCATTTATTCATCACAACGTTCTACTGCCTGTCTGACAGCAGAAACAGAAAATATGTCATCAATTCAGTCAGTCTGGTGTTGAAACACACAGACAGTATATTCACCACTGGTGGGCTATAAAACCATTTCAGAAAAAAAACTCCTTTTTACAGTCGGAGCTTATTCTTTGTATATTTCTCAAATTCAAATCTCTTCTGTATTATCATATCGGCTACATGGTTGTCTTGTCCTGCTCTGCTTTCTGTATGTTTTACTGTAATCTCCTTATTACTGACCACATGCAGAGTGACAGCATAACATTAAAGACTCTTCATACCATTCTTCTGTCCTCTTCCTACTCTACTGGTCGTCACTTCAGCACTAGTTTATAGACACATCAACAGGTCCTGCTCTCAAGTAAGATCAGATCAGATACTCCTTTATTAGTCCCACAGTGGGGAGATGTGCAGTGTACAGCAGCAAAGGGGATAGAGCAGAAAACAAGAAGCATCAGATAACACAGTAGAAAAGAGCTAATCAAAGTGTAACAACATATGAACCATTTAAATAGAAGGAAGTATACAACTAGGAGCAGTATATACAGTATTGACAATAAACAGACTATTAATAAAATTGCACAAGTGGAAAAAATGATATTGCACAGTGAGAATGAAATCCACCTGAAAATATTGCACAGTATGAATTACACCTGAGTAGTAATAATGATAATGATATTGCACTGTCAGTATACAGTATGGTGCAGTTATTGTCAGTTTTTGGTGTGTAAGTGGTCTACTGGGAGCAGTGCTGGTTGTGGTCTACTGGTTGTAGTCTACTGGGAGCAGTGCTGGTTGGTGCTGGTTATGGTCTACTGGGAGCAGTGCTGTTGGTGCTGGTTATGGTCTACTGGGAGCAGTGCTGGTTGGTGCTGGTTATGGTCTACTGGGAGCAGTGCTGGTTGGTGCTGGTTATGGTCTACTGGGAGCAGTGCTGGTTGGTGCTGGTTGTGGTCTACTGGGAGCAGTGCTGGTTGGTGCTGGTTGGTGCTGGTTATGGTCTACTGGGAGCAGTGCTGGTTGGTGCTGGTTATGGTCTACTGGGAGCAGTGCTGGTTGGTGCTGGTTGTGGTCTACTGGGAGCAGTGCTGGTTGGTGCTGGTTGTGGTCTACTGGGAGCAGTGCTGGTTGTAGTCTACTGGGAGCAGTGCTGGTTGAGGTCTACTGGGAGCAGTGCTGATTGTGGTCTACTGGGAGCAGTGCTGGTTGTGGTCTACTGGTTGTAATCTACTGGGAGCAGTGCTGGTTGGTGCTGGTTATGGTCTACTGGGAGCAGTGCTTTTGGTGCTGGTTATGGTCTACTGGGAGCAGTGCTGGTTGGTGCTGGTTGGTGCTGGTTATGGTCTACTGGGAGCAGTGCTGGTTGGTGCTGGTTATGGTCTACTGGGAGCAGTGCTGGTTGGTGCTGGTTGTGGTCTACTGGGAGCAGTGCTGGTTGGTGCTGGTTATGGTCTACTGGGAGCAGTGCTGGTTGGTGCTGGTTATGGTCTACTGGGAGCAGTGCTGGTTGGTGCTGGTTGTGGTCTACTGGGAGCAGTGCTGGTTGGTGCTGGTTGTGGTCTACTGGGAGCAGTGCTGGTTGTAGTCTACTGGGAGCAGTGCTGGTTGAGGTCTACTGGGAGCAGTGCTGATTGTGGTCTACTGGGAGCAGTGCTGATTGTGGTCTACTGGGAGCAGTGCTGGTTGTGGAGTCTTGACAGCTGCAGGAAGGAAGGACCTGCGATAGCGCCCCTTCACACACTTTGGGTGGAGCAGCCTGTTGCTGAAGGAGCTCTCCAGTGCTGAGATGGTGTCCTGCATGGGGGGCGGGGGGGAGTCATTCTCCATCATGGATGACAGCCTACCAATCATTCTCCTCTCTCGAGGGGGCATCCCAGGACAGAGCTGGTCTTCCTGATCACTCTGTCTAGTCTCTTCCTGTCTGCAGCCGAGATGCTGCTGCCCCAGTAGACCTCTCCATGAAAAACGGCTGATGCCACCACCGTGTCATAGAAGGTCTTCAGGAGAGCCCCCTGCACTCCTGAAGACCTCAGTCTCCTGAGCAGGTAGAGTCTGCTCTGGCCTTTCCTGTAAAGTGCAGTTATGTACTTAGAAAGACGGAGCTTTATTGACTGCAGCAGAAGCCCGTGTTTGTTTCTGACGTTAACTAAATGCTTGTTAGGTGTCATATTGATGTAACGAGTGATGTGAGTCGTCTGTGTGTTTAGGTGATGTGTGAACAGTACATGTACAATGTGGGTCAATCTCACACAAATTGCAACAAAAACAAACTCAATGGATTTTGTGTCCTCAATATGTTCTGAATGAGAGAAAAAAAAATCCTATGGAATTGTATGAAGGGAACGTTTTGTAAATTGTAGTATGATCTTACCAAAAAGTAGAGCTAAAGCATTCCCATCATTTCCATAAAGACTCGCAAGAGACAGATTTAAAAAAAAAAAAAAGAATAGTTAAAAAATCATGCAGCAGGGGCCAAGAGGTCAAATTCCCAAAACAGTGAATCGTACAGTTCCCATGATAGCACCATTTGTACAGAGCCCAAACGTGGCCCAAACCTGATACAGTTCATTAATAAATATACAGTCTATAATCCACATAGAGTGAAGTATCTATCATAAGTTGTATTTCTCCAAACATCCATCCTCTATTCTATCTACATTTGAATCTGGAATGTTTTTAAATACTTGTTGTAAATCCTGATGTAAAGGTTTTAGTTTTCCTTCTCATTCCGCTCACAGTAACCATGGAAACCAACGGCTATGTGGGAAGGTAGAAAAAAGACATCACAAAAACACTCATTTACAGCACACAATTCCAAATGCTCAGCAACATGATTTATAGTTAAAAAGTTCAAACTTGCAAGTATACTTGTACGGCTCTGTAAAGTCTGACTGCTGATAAAGGTCATGTGATATGATCAAAAGCTCCAGAACAGCTACTAAATGGATCTGGAGTTGATATTATGGCAAAAATATGAGTGTTAATCATGAACCACTAGAGGGTGACATCTCCACTTCTAGGATAACACTGCATGTCTTTGGGATCCAGGCATGATTGACTTCGCTGATGAACAGTAGCAACACTGACACGACTAACACTCTCACATTCTTTATGTGCTCCTCCAGAGATGCTTTTTTCTTCCATATTTCCCAGCTGGTTCCACACATACCTATTCCATTCTGCAGAAACACATCTGTATGATTTATGGAGATAATTCTCACTATGTCTGTGTAAAGCTGTTGCAGCTACTCTGTCTTCCAGACGTAGGATAACATGTACGCTCTGATTTATCAGCCGTAGCAGACATGGAACTCTGGGCCGGCTCTGTGGGGCCTGAAAACCTCCAGCGACTAATCACAATGTGAGGAGAACTTCTCATGGAGGGTATGTTGCTGCTTCTCCCTCTCTTCTCTCTCTCTTCTCTCTTCCTTGGGTCCTACGGCCCGTCTGTGGCTGGCCCTGACTTCCTGCATCCCTTTGTTCTTTTTGGCCAGGCCTCCAGACTCCCAGAGTTTTGTTGTGGCTGAAACAGATGCGTTATAAGTTGTGTTATTACAACCCGTCATTACACTCCCAAACCGTCAAATGGACGTCTGATTCCGTTGCACTGAGGCACTCTTTAGCGTCACTATGGATGCACCGGGCGTTCGACTAACTCCAATGTAAACCGAGGCCGGTTCTAGGCATGGGCATGCCGGATTGGAACCTGCGACCCTCTTGCTGTAAGGCGGTAGAGCTAACCACCGTATGCAGCCTCCCACAATTATGGAATATCATTTGCACTTCACCTTAACTATGTTAAATAATGCATTAGAAGACTACAACCCTATAAATAACCATTGTTATTGCACAATCCATACTGTCCCACTTTAGGCAAATCATCCTGTCCCACTTTTCCAAACCATATTTCCTAAAGTGGGACAATGGAATATGTGATTGAAATAACAAACATAGAGTATATTTACACCATATTATGATATGTTTTGATGAACAAACACATCATAACCACATCCTGATAATAACTAGCAGGATTGTGTTATTTCTAAGAAATGTACCCTTCACATTCAGTTTGTCTAAACTCTATGTCACTGACCTTTGGGTGGTCGTCACACAGGCTGCTTCATGTTTGAAGACTGCTCCACCCTAATCTATGATTGGACTTTAGAGGTGTCATGTGATTTTCACAGCTTGTGTTAACCAATAGTTTTATTGTCTTTTATTTGTTTGAAGAAGACCTACACCCACTGGAGCTGAGGTGTCCCACATCACGTCAACTCACACTATCAACACCACGATGTTCACCATCTTAGTTTAGCATGTTAACACGCTAACACTTCCTAATTAGCTCTAAACACAAAGTACAGACGAGGCACAGAGAGGCTGGTGGGAACGTCATTGGTAAAGCTGGAATTTGCAAGAAGAAAGAAGGAAGCAAATAAGAACATTTCCCCAAACGTCAAGCTGTTCCTTTAACCACACTGTCAGAGACTCTCCTCTCAGCTTGATAGTGTGATCACCCTTCAGACCACAACATGTGTCAAATGTCACTGGATGTACGGCTGATAACAAGGGGCCCCTCTGTTTTGTGCCAAAGTTGTAATCTTTATGTCAAGAGTCAGCTGCCACCTCAAACCTTTAATTAATCAAATTCCATAAACATGTGTCATGCACGGGCAGACAACCTGCCACGAACAAGCTGGAGCAAGACGGAGAGAGCAGAGAAGCCCCCTCACAACTCTGATCCCAGATCCAAACCAGCCTTTCTCTTCTTCTTACCGTGGTGAAGGTTGGCTGATCCCAGATCTGCACCTAAAGCCAGCTATGTAGACAGACTTCTTAGATACCCAACAAATCAAACTCTATAATTACACTGTGATAGAAGGCAGCTGGATTACTGCTATTAACAGGTAAAAGCCAGCGATTATCCTGCTGCTTCACAGAAAAGTATTTTTCACTGCACCTTATGATCCTGAAATAAGTTTGCTTTTACATTTTGAAAGGACTCTGTGCTTTACTATTTTGTGTATTTAGCCCATACCGAGGCAAATAGGTCAAATTACATCCTCTAATTGTCTTGGCACAGACAGAACTGTATCTCAAACACAAAGGGTACACTCTTACTGTGAGTTTGCTTTAGCTAAGTCGATGCTTTGCCGATGGATTCAAGGTGGTTTTGGTGGCGACCACCCTCCCTACAACAGTAGGTGTCTTTCTCTGAGACATGGCACCCTGCCAGGGTAAATCCCTGCCAAAGATAAGCTCAAGCTAAGGGTGCAATACAACGATTCCTCCTGAATCTGAAAAGCTTTTGTTAGGGAAGGTAAGAGTTGGTTTGGAAAAGGCAGCCCGGGAAACTGTCAGCTCTTTTTCCATGTCACAGTACTGACACTCGTTTAGTTGTCAGAGATGTCAAAGCTGTCAGAGATGTCAAAGCACAGGAAATATGATCCATATTGGTACGATTTTATTTGAAGGACAACAAAAGAACCACACCTGTCAACCCTCCCCATTTTCCCGGAAGAATCCCGTTTTTCATCGCCCGGAGGTCACAATTCTCCTGTATTTCTCCCGATTTATGACAAATTTTCACACTTTTTTTTTCGTTATCTTAACATGTTTCTGGCTCTGTACAGCGTGTATCAGCTCTACTGTTACCACAAGCAGGACAATACAGCTACACCTAATGTTGTGTACTGGCAGAAGAGAGTGGCGCTTGCCGTACATCGCAGCGCCAGAAGTTGGGCTTCTCTCGATGCAGCGAATAGTCGTCGTGGCGTGGAGCAAGCCTTTGGAAATAACGGGCTTCAGAGGTCAGTGGTGACGTTGTCGTGTTGTGTCTGAAAGGATCTTCAGTGAGTGAGAGAGAAATGGTGAGAACTAAGAGAAAGAAATACTCAAGCAGAGGCAAGAAAATGAATGAATGAATGAAAATTGATGAATATTAGTTGATACCAGAGTTCACACCAGAGGGGAGAATTATTCTGTATTCTCTCCTGAGAATTAAAAGTAAAATTGAAAGTATTTGAGATTAAAAATGCTGTTGCAGTGTAATTAATATTTGTCCATTTTTAATCTTTAAAAGTCACCAGAATGCAGGAAACAATGTCTCTGAAACTCCCTGCTTTCATTTTGAAAATCCTCCCTGTTTCTGAGGTCTCACGGTTGGTAAGTATGAAAACAACTGACGGATTTTCTTTGGCCACTTGGCTGTTTGCTAACATCTGCATATCTACATATTCAGCAGACATGAAGCAAGATTATATACTGTCACTATATCCTGACAGTAGTGCATGAGACAGGTAACCTGAAAAAAATCATGTTCCTCTGTGTCCTCCGGTGCTGAGCAGCTGTCAATCACTCTCGAACTCTGACCAAACGGTCAAACTAGGCAGCGCTGATCAAATATGAATCATATTCTGTTACTGTAATGTCTATTTCTCTCCTCAGATGTTCTCAGAATCATCTTGTAGTGTACTGTTTAGCTGTAAAATGAGAAAGTTTGTGACCCGGCAGCCATGTTGAGATCTGTTGAGGAAATACCAAGCACCGCCCACCAGCCGGAGCACAGCCAATAGGAACGCTCTCTCTCTCTGAAATGACCTGTGATTGGTCAAAGTCTCCTGTCACAGGCTAGATGTTCTAAAGCCTGAAAACAGAGCCATGAGGAGGAGCAGAAGTCTAGTTTTCTCTCAGAACACTTGAATTACAATATGCTGAAAGGTTATGGTGGAATTTTTGCCCAATTATGCCAAAAATATCCTGCCTACTGAAGCTTTAAGCTCTGTTTTGGTGAGAAAGTATCTGTAGTGTACAGTGGGTTTATCAGTGAAAACAGCTGCCTGCTGCACACTGAGGAGAAGTGCACAGTTGGGTGGTAGTTTGATGAGGATTTGTCACAATGAGTGAGCCCTCTTATCTTACACATTATCATCATAAAATAGTGGATAGTGCACTTTTAAACAGACTATGAGAAGTGAAAGTGTTCCGTTGTATACATCCTGTATGTACAGGTAAAGAATAAATTGACTTTGACACACAGTATGTTTTTTCATGAGCAGGAGCCACGAGGTCAAATTCTTGAGCTCTGCACACATGCTGACATCCGCTCGACTCGGTGCTTAACGAAACACGAGCCAGAAGCCGACTGTCATCTTTTCCTGTCAGACAATAAGCCTATAAAAATCCAAAGTTTCCACTGCCAGCTTGATTAAAAACTTAAATGAGCTGTTCCCTTCATACCTCTGAGATGAAACAAGATAAATCACCCGCTGCTGTCATTATTCCTCATGTTGCAAAGTAAACATATCATTTTGTGCATGATTTCCCCCCCGCCTGCAGCCAGTGGATGCCACAGATCTTTAGGGAGGAGATGACTAACTGACACATTGGCACATGCAGGCAGACAAGCAGCGAATGAAAAGGGGCGGGGGGGTTGAAGATTTAAGAGCAGCTCATTATTTGATGAATCCTTTCTGAGACCTGCTAATTCCACAGGAATAATTTGATTTCACAGGCTTCAACAAAATCCTGCCTCAGCAGATTTTGTCTGCTTGATTGTTACAAGATTTGATGTATTCTCTTAGACCACTGCAACCATTGAAATGCACATAACCATTAACAACAGAATATTTTCTGCTTTTTCTTTTTGCATCTTGTATGGTATTTGTTTAAAGCAATTTTACGGCGTCCCGTCTTCTCTTACAGCTTTTATCTGCCACTGTAAGAACATGTATATCTCTCTAATACACACAGAGAGAGAAAAATAATCTGCCAGTATAGTAAGACTATTCCACTCTTTGTAAAATACCAAAACCTTGTCAGAAGAATTTTTCAGAATCAAGTGTAATTTTTTTCTTAAAGTGGCAGTTGGGTAGAAATGGAGCAAATATGATTAAAAAAAAAAGTAATTTTTATAAAACGGTCACTATATCCTGACAGTAGTGAATGAGACAGGTAATCTGAAAAAATATTCCTCTGTGTCCTCCGGTGTCCTCCGGTGTCCTCCTGTGTCCTCCGGTGTCCTCCGGTGTCCTCCGGTGCTCCTCACAGCATCTGCAAGATTCCATAGACCGGAAGAAAACAGCCAGTCAGAGCTGATCTGGAGTCTGCCATCCAGCTGCCGTCTCTGAGCAGCTGTCAATCAATCACGAACTCCGACCAAACGGTCAAACTAGGCAGCGCTGATCAAATATGAATCAATATTCTGTTACTGTAATGGCTATTTTTGCCTGATTGCCCAATGATGCCAAAAAGGTGTTGCCTACTGAAGCTTTAACACTAGTGCAGTGACCTACCAGTCTTGTTACAGGATACAATCACTGGTATCGGGGTTTTCATTGTCTATTTGTATTAGAAACAAGTTTTTTGGAAAATGTGACTTTTAAGACTCAATAACAGTGGCACAACAGTGGTAAATACAGGTATATTCAGGTTGACAGTATGAGGAAAATAAAGTTGTTTTTTTAACATTACAGCATGTAAACATGTTCTAGTAGAAACACAAAATACAGGAATGAACCTGAGGATGAGCATATGTCCCCTTTAAGATAAGAAAAATAAATTCTTCTTTCAGCGCTGAATTTTAGGTCATTATTGTATGTTTACCCGACGTAACATTTTGTATATAAGGCAGTCCTATTTTTTGTGCGAAAGCTCTCATTTCCCTCATTTAGCGACTAATAGAAGGTAGTTGTCAATTTTCATACGAACACAAACAAACTTTGGTGACTTGGGATGTGCTTGGCTAATGAGCTTTAGAGTAAGTTCTCTGCACAGGAATGTTCTTTTCTTAAGATGAGGTGTGTGTTGGGGGGGGGGTTACATATTGTTGAGCTGGAGGCTGGCAGTCTGTCTTCCAGTGTTGTACTGCTGTCAGGAGGTGGTGTGGCTTTAGGCAGGAGGAGTGTATGTGTGTGTGTGTGTGTGGGATGGAGGGAGGGATGGGGGGGCTGTTGAAGCTCGTTTGTGTTTTCTTTTTGCTCGTCACCTCCCTCCCTCCCTCCCTCCCTACCTCCCTCCCTCCCTCCCTCTCCTCAGGGTCAGGTAGCAGGCGTACACACTTTCACACACACTTACACACCCTCTCTCTCTCTCTCTCTCTCTCTCTCTCCCACACACACACTCCCACAGCCTCAAGAGAGCGCACACACACACACATGCTTCACTTCCTCCCCAGAGCCCGCTTGGGTGAAGACATCATGGGCAGCTGTGAGCTGTGAGGATGGAGAAGCGAGTGTGTGTGATCCAGACTGACTTCCACCAGTACAGACCCACCATCGCTCTGCACAGCACCCTCCTGGCACATGTAAGAAGCCTGCCTCTCTTCCTCTGACTCACTCCTTTCTTCTCCCTGCTTTCTTTCTCTGTATTTCTGACTTTCAAGTTCCACCTTTGTTCTTCATCTTTGTTCTTCCTGGCTCATTCCCTCTGCTCCAGTCTGTGTTTAGTGTGTCCCTGTGTTCTCCAGCATGTTGCAGAGCTCCTCCTCACTGCAGGCCCTCACCTCTTAGAAAGAGGAGCAGCTTGTTCGACAGGGGGCGTCAGAGTGTGTAGGATCATGCATTATAAGGCTTCTGGATGTGGCTGCTGTACAGTATGTGCTAGTGAGGTAGCAGCTTTAACAGACACAGATAGCACATCTGTGTCTGTTAAAGCTGCTTCAAAGTATAATTTCTACAGTTCAAGCTGTTAGTCAATCAGCTTTAAATGGTTGCTAATCAAAGCCTCTCTCTCTCTCCCTCTCTCTCTCTCACACACACGCACACACACACACACACACACACACACACACACACACACACACACACACACATGCTACAGAGGAATGCAAACACAGACCAGCATCAGACAGGCTGAAAACACAGAAACAGTACATTTCATGTGCTTGCAAACAGATTTTTAAGTGTGAGCAAAACTTCATCCATGAAGGTTAAAATACGGTCAGTTAAGGTTTAAAAGAACGGTTCAACATTTTGTGAAATTTCCCTTTCTAGCCAAAAGTTAGATAAGAAAATCAATACCACTCTCCTGGTAAATAAGACTAGCCAGCAGGGGGTTAGCTGAGCTTAGCATAAAGACTGGAAACTGGGGGAAACAGCTAGCCTGGTTCTGTCCCAAAGACGTTGGAGAATCTCTAAATGAATCCAGTAAGAATGTTTGATTTTCAGCATGTATGTAGTCAGAGATGTCCTGAAGGCAAATACATACATTAGTCATTGGCAGGAATTATTTATTACATTTTTTCCAGCAACCCAAAAATCAAAGAATAAAGACATTTCTCTCACAGATTAGTGGTATTTTCTTTTTAATTTATTAGGGATATGTAATGTTTTATACTTCTGGTGTATATAATCCAATCAATCTTATTTCCATATATGTATTTTGTATATACAGTTCCCTTTGTTAACACCTTATTTTGAAAAACAGACATAGTCCCACGTGTCTACTTCCTCTAACTTCTCCAAGGTGGTCTCTAGCTCTCCCGTCAGCTCCGTTCTCTTTATCCATCCATGGTCAGCTCCATCGGGGCCGTTTCAATGCAGAGAACATCAATGTCAGTATCTGGGTGATCTACAGTTGTAGCATCGGCCCATTTGACCACGGAGATGAGAGCGACGGCCGGCTCCACCGGCTTTATAAAGTCATTTCAATCAGGAGAGACTCGTATGAATTGAATGGTGATTTTTTACAATGCACAAATTATGAATAGTAACATTCTTTGGTGATTTAGACCCGATATGAAATAATAAGGGGGAAGTGAGGCTGTTATAGGATTTAGGAATTATTCCCCCTGGGTCTAGACACTGGTGATGGTGGTAGTGAAGATTGATGCAGATCCGATGAATGAAGTGGAGCAGGATTACTCTGATGTGATGAATCTGGAGGTGATGGGGTGGCAGTATTCGCATCCGTTTGTGCTGAATGCTGACACTGAAAACAGCTTAGAGGAGAACGTTTTTTAAACTTTTGACAGCAGCAATGTGATTGATTTAGGGAGATATGGCAAGATCTGATTGGTCACTGAAAAGAGAGACGACCATAATCAGCTGACATATTAATAGCCCATGAGAGAGTGACCCAGAATGAATGAGAATGAATGAGATTGCACACCTGGTCTTCCTGACTGAATTTACGCATAAGCTTCATATAGCTCCGGGTATCCAGCTAAAGTCACCACAATGAGAAAAACCCCTGATGACGTCTGGCGTGTTTCTGTTCCTGGCCTGCCTGCCTGCTATCTGTCTATCTACAGTCTAATATAGGACTATGTGACGTTGACCACCTTCTCTCCACTGCAGACCATGATGATCTTTCATGTGGATGCTGGTCTGATCTCTTGTTCTTGTCTCCCTCTGTATTTTCACACCCGTACACACATGCAGCACACACACACACACACACACACACACACACACACACACACACACACACAGCTGCGTCAACCAACAAAGGCCTTACAGCTGTGTGGTTTTCTGCTGCGGGTCATCATTACACTGGAGTGTTTTCAGGGGTCATAGAGAATCCTTTGAACCTTTGTGTGTGTGTTATCTTATAATACATTTGAAAGGTGCTAAATTGAAAGGAATTTACAGATAATCCTATGTTTGGGTCTGTTCAATTTAACCACTGTCAGTGTCAGTCTATAATTTGCTTGCACTGTAGTCCTCAGGTATTTTAATCAGCCCTCTCAGGACAATAACCGGCACTGAAGAGAACAGAAACCCTCCGCTACTGACAACAGTTATCTCTCCGGTGTAATTACCTGACAACAATGATGTCACTGATGTGATTTAAAAGCTGATGTTATTGTACCTGACCTGCAGCCAGTTGACCACATGAGTGTAAGTGAACTGTGAGGAGCCTCAGTGATCAAAGGCTGGCTCTATGACCTGGATCCAGAGTTCATCCAGAGGCCAGGCTTCACCCTGGGAGCAGTTTGCACACTACAGTTTGAAGTTATACTGTACAGTAAACACTCCACTGCAGACATTTTTTAATTATGCCTGTTAATTAAGGCCGTGGGTGTGGTGAGCAACCTGATGTGATAGAGATTGTTCAAGTTGAAAACTAAAGTTGAAAAATAATCTCCGTCGTCCCAGACAACAATACGTTTCCTCTGAGGGAAACTCTCTACAGGACTCCCAGACTGTCAGTGTGTCATGACGGGGACAGACCTGTGATTAAAGGGGGAGAAAGTAGTGAATGTGATGATTCATGATTGTCACAGCCTCTAATGCCCTCCTCCCCCCACCCTATAATAATGCCTTCTCTCTGATCCCACCCCTTACTCAAATGTGCCACAAGTGCGCCAAGGTAGCCATCCTGGTGAAAACGCCAATGGTGCGTGCATATGTGCGCGTGCATGAATATGCGTGTGCATGAGCATCCGGTACATTTAAGGGTCCTGGTTTGGGGGTTTGAAAATATGGTCACCCTAGCCAAATTACTAGCTATAGATAGCTATCCAGCCACTAACTAGCTACATAGATAGACCTGTGTCTAGTTCCTTCTGTCAGTGAGAGTAATCACTAAAACACTGTTGACGTGCTTTTGTACGCTGACCAGCTGGTCTCACAGCCAGCAGCGCCTCTCAGCCCCGAAAACATCGGTCCAAATTATTGGTTAAAGGGGACCTATTATGCTCCATTTACAGCTCTCTATTTTAATTCTGTGACTCACCAGAGGAGTTTTGCATGATTCACAAATCTTCATCTTATGCTGGCTCATCATTGAGGCCCTCAGTTCATCCTCTGTCAGAAACAAGCTGTCGTATCTCATTGACCAAAGTTGTAGAATCCTGGCAAGAGCAGCTCATAGTGCTTGTGAACGTTGCCATGGCAGCGCCTCATTGCTTATTGCATGCGCGCTCCCAAATACATAGTCACAACACCGGTACCGACGTGGAGATGAAGCCGAATGAAACTGAAGCAAAAGAAAATTGCCCTCCAATACCAACAGAAACGAATCATTCTGCTGTAATGAATGTCAACGTGGGCAGTTTTTGTTGGATGCTGTTGCCAACAACAACCCAGAGAGAGCGAGCCGTGTGTGTGTTACTATGCATGAAAGGTTTCCTCCTCACTCGGACAGAGGTGTGCTGACGTAATCTCGTAGCCAAAGTAGAAAAAAACGTTGGAAACGGTCAGAAGCCAGTCTGAAGCCTGATGGTTTGTCACAGGAAATACTTTTACATACGTTTACATCATTATTTGACACTTGGCCATGTTCAATATGAACATCTGACATTGTAACGTTATATATGACAGAAAATAAGGAAAAGCATAATAGGTCCCCTTTAAACTGATCACATACTGGAAATTTAAATGATTACTTTCTCGCCTGAAAAAACATTACAACTTAATAATAACAGCTTTTTTAAGGCTTAAAAACAGCTTTTTGGCAAATAAAGGATGATAACCATGGATGTAACACTGTCGACGGGCAACGCTAAGCTAAATAATGACTCTTCTGCTGTAAACAGAAGGGAGAACACAAAATGATGAAATGCAGAAGCTCCCTAGTTCATTCAAAGAATAGGTGGCGCAGGCTGCTCTCGTAATAACTGAACAGCTTCTCCTTGTGGATCAGCAGCTTGCTCAAAAAGAATGTGAGTTAATGAGTCTCAAAACCAACTCTACCAAAATTGAACATTATACAAAGCTTTGAACCAGGATACAGACTTTGCAAGGTTGTCGTATTAGCATCATGTTCTCATTCAAAAGTAGTTTGGCAAGTTCCATGTTTGTGGAAAGTGACAACGAGTGGGATTATATACATTGGTACAACGTTCAAGGAGTCTGTAGTCAGTAGACGGTGTGAATAGGAGTTGAAGTGGTGAGCAGCTGTTCAAATAAAAGAAAGGAATGAAGATCATGAGATTAATATCCCAGTTACCTCCACTCAGACTGGAAATGCCAGGAATCAGAAGAAGAGGGAGTTTCTTGGGACATTGCAGCATTGTCTAGGAATACTGTGAAAAAAAGACATTTCTACTCACTAGAAACAGAGCTGTGAATCAGACGGACAGTTGGACAGTTTGTTTTACTGGGAGGAGAAGAAGTGTGTCTGCTTCACTCTGCGGGTTTGATCGGACAAACATCTCTGAGCTTCAAGTCAAAACACGAAAACTTTGCTAAAGTGTAACTGGCATTCATCATGCACAGAGGGATTGTGCTGCAACAAAGAGGTTGAGCCCTGTGATCATGCTAAAGGTGAACCATTGATGTGTCACATTTATCTTCGGCTTTTTCTGGCATCAGTGTGCATGTTGATGTTGATGTTGAGTGCGATGCTAAATCCTACACTGACAGCTAGAGATATTGTGTTTAAACTGACTACATGCAAAGGAAGTTCAGGTGTGTCAGCAGGTAGATCCTCATGGTGGTTAAAACACACATGTCCTAAATCTTTGGCTCTTTTCAGACCTGGTATTAACATGCGTCCTCAGTGATCCGATCACAAGTGGACAGCAGGTACAAGTCAAGTGTGAATTCACTCAAGATGCATTGATATCAGATCTTTCAGACCACATTCAGAGGTGGTCTGGGCACATGTGACCACATTCTTTTAGCAGTGTGTGGTGAATGTGTCCTGGGTCACATTAAGCACCGCCTACTCATCTGATGTCCCGCTGGGATCCGCGAGATCACTGAGCTCCTCAGGTGTACAGACAGACAGGCAGACGTGAGCGCTTGTCAGCATGGAAACGGCCTCTGTGCTCTACTGTATCCTGTCAGTACAACTGTATTTTATTAAAATACACATTATCTATAGGCTACATATCTACAGACTATCAGACTGGACAGGGGACATGCATTATTGTCATACTGTCGGTGATGTGTGTGTGTTTTTGTTCCAGTGCTCTGCACAGGGCTGACACCCGACCGCCTGTCTGGCTTTAAACCGGGAGGTCCCTGGGGACCGCCGGTACAATAACCTTATATTTTGATGTTATTTAAATGTACCCAAACTCACGGATATGTAGGATATTACTACTGACATTACTGTAATATTACGTCACAATGTCTGCTATATTAGCCATGTGTTTACTACGTGTTTATCTGCATATAGAGCAGGGAAGTGAGATCTGATCACAAGTGGTCACTGGAGATGCATTCTAATGCCAGGTGTGAACAGACGTACTTAAAGCTGTCCACTTGTGATCCGATCACTGAGGACGCATCTTAATACCAGGTCTGAACAGGGCCTTATTTGGACAACATGGCGATTACTGTTGCACACTTCAGAAAGATGATACCACATTTCCCTGTCTAATTTCTCCACTGACAAAAGTTTGAGCGGTAAACTCACTGTCAGTGTTCAGAGAGCTGAGCTAATGACAGCTCTTTTCCAATGGCACAGATACCAGCGCTCAAGCAGCAACAGGTTTTTCTGTGTGTGTGTGTGTGTGTGTTTATGTGTGTGTGTGTGCGTTCTGCCTGTCATTGCCTTGTAAACCTCTTCTTTACAGCCTCTCCGGGAACCATCACCTTAACGTGGTGGAGAGGTTTGTGTGTCCCTATGACCCTGAGGGCTGTGTTGTCTGGAGCCTCGTGCTCCTGGTAGGGTCTCCCATGGCAAATTGGTCTTAGGTGAGGGGCCGGACTAAGAATGGTTCACAAAAAACCCAATGACGACACGAGGCAGAGGAGGAGTTACCCGGCCCGGAGGAAGCCCGGGGCCCACGTCTGGAGCCAGGCCCAGACGGAGGGCCCGTCAACGAGCGTCTGGTGGCCGGGCTTGCCACGGAGCCCGGCCGGGGATACCCCGAAAAAGGAACGTGGCACCCCCCTCCTCTCCATCCTGTGGGCTCACCACCTGCGGGAAAAACCGCTTGGGTCGGGTGCGCTGCCACACGGGTGGCAGTGAAGGCCAGGGACCTCGACGGACCGGACCCGGGCGGCAGAGGCTGGCTCTGGGGACGTGGAACGTCACCTCTCTGTGGGGGAAGGAGCCGGAGCTTGTGCGGGAGGTGGAGCGCTATCAGTTGGATCTGGTAGGGCTTACCTCTACGCACAGCCTCGGTTCTGGAACCGTACTCTTGGATAGGGGTTGGACCCTATTCTTCTCTGGAGTTGCCCATGGTGTGAGGCGCCGGGCGGGTGTGGGGATACTCACAAATCCCCGGCTGAGTGCCGCTACGTTGGAGTTTACCCCGGTGGACGAGAGGGTCGCCTCCCTACGCCTTCGGGTTATGGGGGGGAAAACTCTGACTGTTGTTTGTGCGTATGCACCAAACAGCAGTTCGGAGTATTCGGCCTTCTTGGAGACCCTGAATGGAGTCCTGTATGGGGCTCCAGTAGGGGACTCCATAGTTCTCCTGGGAGACTTCAACGCGCACGTGGGCAACGATGGAGACACCTGGAGTGGCGTGATTGGGAGGAACGGCCTCCCTGATCTAAACCCGAGTGGTCGTTTGTTGTTGGACTTCTGTGCTAGTCATGGATTGTCCATAACGAACACCATGTTCGAACATAAGGATGCTCATAAGTGTACGTGGTACCAGAGCACCCTAGGCCGAAGGTCGATGATCGATTTTGTAATCGTATCATCTGATCTGAGGCCGCATGTTTTGGACACTCGGGTGAAGAGAGGGGCGGAGCTGTCAACTGATCACCATCTGGTGGTGAGTTGGGTCAGAGGGTGGGGGAAGACTCTGGACAGACCTGGTAAGCCCAAACGCGTAGTGAGGGTGAACTGGGAACGTCTGGAGGAGGCCCCTGTCCGAGAGATCTTCAACTCACACCTCCGGCGGAGCTTTTCTGGCATCCCTGTGGAGGTTGGGGGCATTGAACCCGAGTGGACGATGTTCAAAGCTTCCATTGCTGAAGCTGCGGCGGTGAGCTGTGGTTTTAAGGTCTTAGGTGCCTCAAGGGGCGGCAACCCTCGAACACCGTGGTGGACACCGGTGGTCAGGGAAGCCGTCCGACTGAAGAAGGAGGCCTTCCGGGATATGTTATCTCGGAGGTCTCCGGAGGCAGTTGCAGGGTACCGACGGGCCCGAAGAGCAGCAGCCACTGCCGTGACGGAGGCAAAGCAGCGGGTGTGGGAGGAGTTCGGAGCAGCCATGGAGAAGGACTTTCGGTCGGCACCAAAGTGCTTCTGGAAAACCATCCGGCACCTTAGGAGGGGGAAACGGGGAACCATCCAAGCTGTGTACAGTAAGGATGGGACACTGTTGACCTCAACTGAGGAGGTAATCGGGCGGTGGAAGGAGCACTTTGAGGAACTTCTGAATCCGACCAATACGCCCTCTATGGTAGAGGCAGAGCTGGAAGCTGATGGGGGACCATCATCAATTACCCTGGTGGAAGTCACTGAGGTAGTCAAACAACTCCACAGTGGCAAAGCCCCGGGGGTTGATGAGATCCGCCCTGAAATGCTGAAGGCTCTGGGTGGGGAGGGGCTGTCTTGGATGACACGTCTCTTCAACACCGCGTGGAAGTCGGTGACAGTGCCTAAGGAGTGGCAGACCGGGGTGGTGGTTCCCCTTTTCAAAAAGGGGGACCAGAGAGTGTGTGCCAATTACAGGGGTATCACACTGCTCAGCCTCCCTGGTAAAGTCTACTCCAAGGTGCTGGAAAGGAGGGTTCGGCCGATAGTCGAACCTCGGATCGAAGAGGAACAATGCGGATTCCGTCCTGGCCGTGGAACAACGGACCAGCTCTTTACTCTCGCAAGGATCCTGGAGGGGGCCTGGGAGTATGCCCATCCAGTCTACATGTGCTTTGTGGACTTGGAGAAGGCATATGACCGGGTCCCCCGGGAGATACTGTGGGGGATGCTGCGGGAGTATGGGGTGAGGGGGGCACTTCTCAGGGCCATCCAATCCCTGTACGCCCAAAGCGAGAGCTGTGTTCGGATCCTCGGCAGTAAGTCGGACTCATTTCCGGTGGGGGTTGGCCTCCGCCAGGGCTGCGCTTTGTCACCAATCCTGTTCGTGATATTCATGGACAGGATATCGAGGCGTAGTCGGGTGGAGGAGGGTTTGCAGATCGGTGTGCTGAGGATCTCATCGCTGCTTTTTGCAGATGATGTGGTCCTGTTGGCATCATCGGTCTGCGACCTCCAGCACTCACTGAATCGGTTCGCAGCCGAGTGTGACGCAGTCGGGATGAGAATCAGCACCTCTAAATCTGAGGCCATGGTTCTCAGCAGGAAACCGGTGGATTGCCTACTCCGGGTAGGGAATGAGTCCTTACCCCAAGTGAAGGAGTTTAAGTATCTCGGGGTCTTGTTCGCGAGTGAGGGGACGATGGAACGTGAGATTGGTCGGAGAATCGGAGCAGCAGGGGCGGTATTGCATTCGCTTTACCGCACCGTTGTGACGAAAAGAGAGCTGAGCCGGAAGGCAAAGCTCTCGATCTACCGTTCAATCTTCGTTCCTACTCTCACCTATGGTCATGAGTGTTGGGTCATGACCGAAAAAACGAGGTCGCCGGTGCAAGCGGCCGAAATGGGTTTCCTCAGGAGGGTGGCTGGCGTCTCCCTTAGAGATAGGTTAAGAAGCTCAGTCATCCGTGAGGAACTCGGAGTAGAGTCCTTGCTCCTTTGCGTCGAAAGGAGCCAGTTGAGGTGGTTCGGGCATCTAGCACGGATGCCTCCTGGGCGCCTCCCTTGGGAGGTGTTCCAGGCACGACCAGCTGGGAGGAGACCACGGGGAAGACCCAGGACTAGGTGGAGAGATTATATCTCTACTCTGGCCTGGGAACGCCTCGGGATCCCCCAGTCAGAGCTGGTTAATGTGGCCCGGGAAAGGGAAGTTTGGGGTCCCCTGCTGGAGCTGTTGCCCCCGCGACCCGATCCCGGATAAGCGGTTGAAGATGGATGGATGGACCTCTTCTTTACATCTCACTGTGGAAATTCAGCTCAAATCTGTTTTTCCAAAGAAAGAAACAATTTTTTTATTTTTTTATTATGGTCTGTTCCGTGGACAGACCCAAATCAACATCTTGTTTCTCCAGAACGAGTATGACGCTTAACTGTCACCCAGTGTTAATGCAGTTAAAACACATACAAGCCATCCCGTCCCACCTCCGGTGAAGGAGGCAGCAGGCCGGTGCGGTCACACCCGACCATGATCACACTAACATAAGCGGACAAAGCCGGCGGCGTGAGGCTGTGTCTGACATTCATCACAATTCTGCACTGGTGGTAGTTACTTGTTGAGTACAAAATGAAGTCAGCTGTGATGGAGGTAGTCAGTGGAGGGACAGGGATGTTATCATCTGGCTTCCACTGCACATCAACTTTGAAATGAAACTGTAAATGCTGACTTCAGTGGCCTCCGTGTTTAGTTCCGTAAGGCAGTGTGAGACGTCTTTGGTATTGTTCTTTTGTGCATGCGGATCAGTTTAAGACCGCGACCAGTTCACACTGGAATCTGATATTGGCCACATTTAAAACATGTGAACAGCAACAATGGATCTGAGTGATAAATCCAAACTGAGCACTGATGCTTGCAGTGAACGTAGCCGTAATGAATTTGTCACTGATATATTTATGTCACAGTGCCGTAAAATAGATTTTTAAAATTGGTGCTTCTCTTTCTCATCTACCCGGCTGGAGGCAGCAGACATAGTTTCCCCCTTTGACTGCAGACCACTCAGCATCAATGCACCAGCAAGGGAAGAAAGTTTGATATTGTTTTAGTGAAAGAAGGCCAGCAGGAGGCCGAGAGGAGGAAATGTGTGCAGTGTGCACGTATTTATACATGCACGTGGATGTCTTTCAGAGCTCTTTGACAGTGTCGGTGTGTGGATGGAGGGGAGAGAGAGGGGGGGAAGGGGGGTACAGTCCAGACTCCCGACCGAAGGGAACAAAAGTGAGAGACTCAGTCAGAGAGCCAGCCAGCCAAGCTGAAATATCAGGCTTTCTGTATGTGCGAGAGCTGTGTGAGTGTAGTTGGAGGTCGGGTCTTTGCCATCGCAGCAGCACATTGATACACAGCAGGCAGGGATGAGGGAGAGAGAGGAGCTGAGGAGAGCCATAGAGCAGAGTGACCGACTCCTCTCCGAGGTCCGTGAGCTAGAGGAG
Source organism: Sebastes fasciatus (assembly GCF_043250625.1). NCBI lineage: Eukaryota > Metazoa > Chordata > Actinopteri > Perciformes > Sebastidae > Sebastes > Sebastes fasciatus. The sequence continues at coordinate 1,129,402 of NC_133814.1, forward strand.
CAGAACATCCAGCTTAACAAGGAAAAGAATGAGGTGGCCACTAAATACCGAGCTGTAAGTCTGCTGCTCTGCTCTGCTGCGTCTCTCCCTTTACTTCTCCTTCTCTTTTCTCATTTTTTCCCTTTAAAAAAAAGTCATTCCTCTTTTGTTTCACTAACTTGATACTTTAGAACTCACTTGAATTGTGATTCAGTCTGAATTTGTGCTCGATAAGGGATTTTGAACGTGGTCATTATACCAACCCCGGGTGGATGAAATCAAGTGGATAATGATACCCTAGCAGAGGGAGAGAGGGAGAGATGCAGCCACCATGGCAGTCGCTGTGTTCAAGCTTGTTTTAATGCTGCGTTTCTCTCTGTGGCTTTTTACTGCTGTGTTGACCATTTTCCAGCTGATCGTTTTATTGAGAGACCAAGTACAGAGTGTGTGTTTTTACTGAGACTGCTGTCATAGTTGTGTGAGGCACCGTGTCATGCTGTTTCCTGGCCTGAGGTGCACGGTATGATTGATTGGTTTACTGCCACGAGGACTGTTTGAGTGGCACATCCCATTTGGTTGAGAGGAGGTGTTACCGCAAGTGTACTGTAAGTGTGAGAAGTCTACCACGGATTTTTGAGATCAACAGTAAAACAATACTGTTCATCCAGTATAATAAGAACTTAAAGCTGCACTAATCAATGTTTCTATATCAACAATATAACAAATGAGGCCAATGAAATCAGTCTTTCCACCTTTGTCAACCATTTTTCCAACCAAAGCAGGCAGCGGTTTTCTTTGAAAAAGTCCCGATAAACCAGGCCGTTCTCAATCTCAGGGTGTTAAATACTGAGGCTTTGTCTTGGCGCCTGTATGAGACGCACCGGGCTTTCCATTAACTACAAAGCAAACCCATCCACGGCAACCAGGGCTGGACTGGCCATCTGGCATACCGGGCACTTTCCTGGTAGGCCGACGTGCCTTTTGGATTTACGCAACTGTCTTTTTTTTTGTCTAACTGGCCAATAAAATAGATAGTTTTTGCAAAAATGTATATGTCTTGGAAGTGAAGATAACTTCTTCGATTGTTTCATTTTCCAAAAGTGAGTCAATGTCCCATTTTGAAGTGAATCTCTCCTTGAGGCAGAGGATTGAGAGTGTGGAGCAGCACTGCTGTGGCCAATGTTTGTGGAAAGCGATCCAGGGTTGCCCACGGGATTTAGTCATTACTGGTGCTGAGTGCCTTAGCAGACGCTTCAGACGGCTTTGATGGAGCGCATCGTAAACCGCCTTGAGGAGCTGGACATTGGCTCTCGTCACTCTGCATTTTACTGCCGTCTGGATATGACAAATTCATGTGTCACTGTTGATCTTCGTATGTAGTGCCTTTATACTAGTCAGTTGTTTTTTATCAGACTCAGAGTGATTTAAGTGATTTCTGTACACAGACCCATATTTGATGATCATAAACCAAACAACTACTGTCAGAAATCACTTAACCGGTGCTTTTTCCTTTCTGAAATCATAAGAAGTCAGTCTAATATGTGGGATAATTTGGGTTTAATATCATTGCAAATCTGTTTTTCTTTTCTAGATCCTTCTTTTATACTCAGTCTTTCATGTCAGAGGAGGTAAATTGAGAACAATAACTCCTAACTCCTTTTTTATTACGCTTTTACACAAAAAAAAATGGTTGTTGTTTTTTAATTTTTTTAAATGCAGATATGCTTTGACTCCAACTGTTTCTTTTCTTCACTGCTTAGATTAGCCAACCATAAATTATGAAGTTAATTTGTGGAAGAGACAGATCAGCCTGCATAATTCATACCTCGGAGCCCTTCTGATTTGACTGCAGTGAGAAATGTGACCCCTTGTCAGAGCTATTTAGTGCTGCTGCTGCTGCTTGTAGGAAGCCTTCCAGTTTTCCAGGGGAAATTTGTCCCGTTCTTCATTATTCCGTCGTGTACTTAAAGGCTGAAGACACCGCACACGTCTTTCATCAGGGCTACGAATAATTCCTGCTTCTTAATCAACCTTAATACACTGCTGCCCTGAGGTCAGCACTGTCCTGACAGACCAACATACTTTTCATTTACTGTTTAATGCGCGAAAAATGTATTTCTTCAAACTATGTTCTCCAAAAAAGAGATAGAAAAACGTTTCCATTTTGCTACTCTCCCACACATAAACTGGTATCTATAAAGGAAGAATGTCCGGTGAGAATGTGCACACCTCGCGCATACTTCAGACCAGACGTACATAAATCAGCTCACTGTTAATGATCATTTAACTTTATCCTGAATTGTGAAGCACTTTCTAAAGTCGATTTCAACATCAGCGCTATGAATGAATCATTGATCATCATTCTGACATTTATTGATAATGATGATTCAGAATTTACTGCAATGATGGTTTGTAAAAACGTGATGAATTAGTGCACATGTGTACATGTGTGTCCAGCTCCACAATGATTGAGATATATAAAAAAGAATCAGACGTATGTGCAACTTTATAAATCTGACGAAAATAGTGTGTTTGCATATTTCTGTCTTGTGAATCTACACAGAGATTTATGTATCTGGCTCCAGGTGTTATGTAGGTCTCTCGCTCTCTGGTTTACTAGAAGCATCTTATGATTCCATCCATCCATCCATCCATCCATCCATCCATCCATCCATCCATTATCTTCCGCTTATCTGGGGCCGGGTCTCGGGGGCAGCAGGCTTAGCAGGGAATTCCAGACGTCCGTCTCCTCAGCATCATTTCCCAGCTCTTCCTGGGGAACCCCGAGGCATTCCCAGGCCAGACGACATGTCTAATCTCTCCAGTGTGTTCTGGGTCTGCCCCGGGGCCTCTTACCAGTTGGATGTGCCCGGAAAACCTTTAAAGGGAGGCGTCCAGGAGGATCCTGATCAGATGCCCGAACCACCTCAGCTGGCCTCTTTAGAGGTGAAGGAGCAGCGGCTCTACTCCGAGCTCCCTCCGGATGTCTGAGCTCCTCACCCTACCCACTCTTTCTCTAAGGCTGAGCCCAGCCACCCGACAGAGGAAACTCATTTCGGGCGTTTGTATCCGCAATCTCATTCTTTTGTTGTTTCCAAAGCTCATGACCAGAGGTGAGGGTTGGAACGTAGATGGACCGGTAAATCGAGAGACTTGCCTTCTGGCTCAGCTCCCTCTTCACCACAATAGTCCGGTACAACGCCGGCATAACTGCTGACACAGCACTGAACCGCCTGTCCATCTCCCGCTCCATTTTACCCTCACTCATGACTAAGACCCCGAGATACATGAACTCCCTCGCTTGGGGCAGTGACTCACTCCCCACGGAGGGTGCAATCCATTGTTTTCTGGCAGAGTAGTTGTAGCATGCTAACATTTGCTAATTAGTACCAAACACAAAGTACAACCGATTATTGGACAAATTAAAATTTTGGTAGCAGAAGAAAAATCAGGGGTTCACCAAGTTCCACCAAGTAGTTGTTGAGACACTTGCCTAAAATTGAAAAAAGTCAACCTCATGGTGGCACTATATGAAAATACTGATCCCCAAAGTCATCAGAACTGACTGACCGACATTGCAATCCCTAGCCATGCTTCTAGCATGGCTAAAAAGTGCCACTAAGGGAAAACTCAGAAAACCAGAGGAAAAAGATGTGACAGTACCACCCACTCTTTGTGATTAACTACGCACAAGTGCAGTGCAAAAACACCAATAAAAACGACATTGAAAATAAATGAGGTATTAGAGGATTACCACTGCAAGAAGAAGTGGAAAAGAATAGATTTTTCATCGATTCTACTGTTGTTGCAACTATCTTTTGTACAAATGGATTTAAACAGAGAGAGAAGTCCACTATTTACCCCTCAATTACTGCTAATGAGAAATAAATGTGTAGCGTTCCTGCAGAGCTATCCAGATGCCCCAGTTCTGCATGTGGAAAAACTTTCAGTCTGGACCAGCTCTGAAGTTTCTGGGGCCCAAGGCAAACTAAGGGACAAAAGACTGGCAGGGAGAGATGAATTAGGGGGGAGAGGGGAGGAGAGGAGGGTGAAGAGAGGAGAGGAATTGAAGACTGATTTGATGTTCAGGGACAAGGGGGAAGGAAGCAAATGAATGTATGAACAAATTGGTCAGAAGAGATAACCTTTGAGGGTAACTTGGAGTGAAAGTCTGTCAGATTGACTGCATGGTTAATAGGAAGCTACTGACGGCTCTGCTTTGAGCTTTATTTGGGTTTTTTCCCTCTATCATTAAAAAAGAATCTTTCTTTCTCAGATGGTGCGTTTTGATGTTTTTAGCTGTGACTGTAAGGATGGCAGTGTTGGTTGTTCAGTCAATACTTTAATCCAGACTGAAATATCTCAACAACTATTGGATCGATTGCAATGAAATTTTGTACAGACGTTTATGGTCACCTGATGCTCTGGGTCTGCACTAAAGCTCTAGCCTCACACTCTAAGAAACCAACTTCCAGCAATTAAAATGGCCGTAGGTGTATGTACATGCTGCTGAGACTGTTTGTGACTACAAACCCATACACTCGTCTCCACCGGAGTAGATTTGGCTGCTGGTGATGATACCAGCTATACTCGCTGTCTTTGACTATCCCTGTAGGCCTACATGTCAAACTTCTGCCTGTATGCCATAGAATACCATAGGCATAGGCTACTGCAGGGCCTTGGGCCTCGCCATGTTGTTCATGTTCCAGAGTCAGACAGTATGCAGTGCTCGTTGGCCTATGGATACTATTCCTGAAAAGTCAGACGAGAGTCACTGCTGCAGTTTGGTTATTATACCAAGGCACCATTTGAACGGTGCTGCACTAAAACTAGTGACATTTCTATCAACCTCATCTGTGCTTTGTGTTTAGTGCTAGCAAACAAAGACAGTGAACATGCTAGACATCACCATGTTATTGCCATTGTGAGCATGTTGCCTTACTAGCATTAGTATTTAGCTCAAAGCACCACTGTCTAAATACAGCCTCACAGAGCTGCTGCAGACTCATAGTCTTGCTTTTTTTGTTGTTGTTTTTTACAAGACTGCATGGTAGCTATCATACTAAAAACATCCTGCAACGGAACCCGCAACCTCCTCTTCCCTCCGGTGTTATCACTCATCTTGTTTTTAGAATGTTAAAAGGCAGTTAGCAATTAAATGTCAGGTTTTGAGGTTTTCTACCTGATAGACGTACTGTGACTCTCAGGATATGGGTTGCATTTGGCACAGAGCAGCCAAACATAATCAGATATCATCTGTGCAACCTGAGGGTTTTCCTGCAATGCTTTCATCTACAGTAACCACGTCCTAACATTACCTTATAACTCTGTAATCAGTATCAACCGCAATTCAGATCTCTCGGTAAATTAATGAACATGGCGTAATTTCAGCAGTGTAAACAGGAAACTGGCCATCCTTTATAGTGTTTCATGATTCCAAGTCTTAGAGTTGGTATGATGAAAATGTGAATTAGTGCATATCTGATTCACTGGCAGCCTTGAGTGTTGGTGTTGGACATGAGTGGTGTCTGTAGAGGCAGCTCAGTGTCTCTGGCTTCTCCAGCTCAAGTGGGAGTTACATGAACGGATCTCTCTGTGCTGCCTCTCCGCACAACAACCCAGACCACATTGTCAAAGAAAACAATCTGAATTCTCAGAGATCCTATGTTTTCATGTTTTTTTAGGGTGGCTGGATGTCTTCCACGGCTCAGTGGCACTGGCAGAGTGCTTATCCTTTCTCATATAGCTGTGTCCACTTTTGGGCAGTTTTAGATTCGGTGTTATTCTAGCTTTATGTAATTTAGAAAGGTCATATGGTTGCTTTTCCACAGACTTTGGTTTAGAGTGAGAATCATTGTTGCTATAAAATGCTGTACAATGAATGTGCTGGAATTTGGAGTCTGGAGTTTTCTGATTTTCACCTCATTGCATTTGCATGTTGGTTTCCATTTTAGCCACAAATGGCTCTCAGTCTGCAGTTTCTGATAAAGTCGATGGCTATCAAATGTTCTAAAATATGTACATTCTCTACATGTCAACATGGGTCTACAACCTTTTTTTCCTCTTTGAGCTAATTTGACAAAATGAAAGTGGCTAAGAGCTACTCATAGCATCAAGTTGTACATCACCAATAGCAGACATAATTTCTGTCTTACTTTAATGGTCCTTTAATAACGTCTCAGCCACCACAGTCATTGCATCTGTTTCAATCCTGCCATAGGCAAAGGGCTTTTAGTGTTTCGTTAGGATGTGTCCAGTAAACGAAGCGTCTGTTGCTGTGTTGGCTTTCTTCGTCACTTTGGTAAACAGAGACTGTTGTTGACCGTTGTTTTCGGCTCCTTTACCTTCTCTGTTTGTAGAGCGCTACCAGCCGGAAAGTCCCATGAAAAGGTGCAGTGGACTTTGGTGAAGTGGCGATCAAAGTTACATCTTTGTAATGCGACACACATATTTGTCGTTCATGTTCGAGAAAAAAACTCATGAAAATATTTTTTGTCTTTTATTGGCCTGGCTATTTTCTGGGGACATTGTCAAATCTGCTGTGCGCTTGCTAGTTTACTCACATCGCTTTGTTACGGCATCTCTGCAGCGTAACTTCTTTAATACACAGCAGATTGGCAAATCGAGCGTAGCGTTAGTTCAGGCAGGCCATGATGTCAAGCTCTGCTCATACGATGGCGATCAGCTGATAACAGCTGATCTTAAGCCAGCCCAATCAGCTGATGCATCAGCTGACAGATCAGCTGATTCCCCTCTATGCATTCATTGGTCAATTTCATACAGGGCGCCTTATTTAAGCTGCTTCAGCTGGCCTACCGTTGCTGCTTCCTCTACAAGCCGCTCGCAACATGAGAACAACCAGATTTTCCACGTACAAGCTTCAACTTACCCTGCTGCTCGTCATGTCAATTTCCGTCCATGATGACTGAGCTATGGAGTCACAACAACAGCATCCGAGGCAGAGGAAGCCATCGGCAAAGAGAGCCCGTTCCCTATCCGCCGGAGCTCGCATCTGATAAGTAGACATTCAAGTTCTGCTCCCAGCATTTCCTAATGGCGAGTGTCCAGGCTCCTACAAGTCCTGGTTGAAAACCACATCACGGCTCCAGTCGGGTCTTCTCATGAAGAGCTTTTTGAAATGTTTTTGGAAAGCGTCCATGGCAAAACTCCACCAGCAGATCTTCTCAAATCCTGCGCTCCCAGGAAAGCCGCTGAGAAAAGGAAAGAAAGTGCCCGAAACTCCGCTGCAGTCCCAGCTACGGCCGCTGAGCCGCCATCCAAAAGAGCACGAGATCCAGCGGTCCAAGCCCCGGTCCGAGCCCTGGTCCGAGGCCCGGTCCAAGCCCGGTCCAAGCCCCGGTCCAAGCCCAGCAGTCCGAGCTACAGCCCCGGCAGCCGGCTCCCTGGAGCAGGAGGACAACCCTGTCATGACAGCTCTATCCAGCATCCAGTCGTCACTCGCCAATATGACTCCAGATCCAAGCTTTGAGTCCGTGTCGGCATCTCCAGCAAGCCGGCTTCTTTCAAAACACGGAAGGGCCGTCACCTCTACGCGCGCCACAGATCGATGACGTCATTCCATCGAGCTTTGATGACGTCACAGTCCCGCGGAGATTTCTGGGAATTGCAGTCCAGGTCTCCACCAGGGTCCATTATTTCCACTTGCTGCTGCAATTTCGCACAATCTGAGAAGCCAAATCCTTGCAGCCATCCTTCATAAAGGGTGCTTTGGTGCTTACACAGACCTGTTATTAGAAACTGTTTTCCTCACAGCATTTTCAGGTTTCTTAAAGGTGGCGAGTTCACTACACGCACCAAATTTTCGATCCTTCGCATGATCTCACTATAGCTGACGTAACCATTAACACTCAGTATTTCACCATATTTTTAAAAAAACACTCAAGACTGATGGAGATAGGAAGGAACATCTGTTTTAATCTCTGAGTCTAATCCCGTCTTCAATGATCCACTATCTGAGATGCCGACCTCAAGCCAGCCAATGAGAGTCATTCTTTGTCACAGAGGAGGGGAAGCCCATGTCCCAAGCTTGGTTTGCCTCACACCTTCGCCTCCTCTGCCAATCATGCGGACTGCCACCAGAACGCTGCACTGCGCATTCTCTCCGCACAGGAGCAGAAACAACAGCAGCATTAACAGCTCTTGTCTCCACACTCGAGGCTTGGGGCCGATGGTCATCAACCGCTTATGAGCGCTATCTCCGGCCGGAGGCTCAAGACATCCTCGAAGCTCAAAAGCTATGAGTGCTCAGTAACTTGCTGGCTATATATAGTAAATGTTACGGCATATCTGCTTGACTCTCTCATTTAACTTTCTAGCCATATGCCTCAGCCTGCAACCTGTGAAGAATCAAAAGGCTTCACTGTACATGTTTTAGTCTAATTAGCTTTCCATTAAGTCGTACTGCTGGCCCCTCTGCTGGCTCTTCCATGTAGGCGCTGGGAAGGCCAGGGAGGTTTTCTTGGAGTGGTCATTTTTGGGGCTCCCTGCGCTCCCTGCTTTTAGCTTTCCATGTATGCACATGGAAGGGCAAGGAGGTGTGCTCTCCTTGCCTTATGCTTTCCACGTATGCGCGTGGAACCACGTATGCACATGGAACCACGTATGCACATGGAAGGGTGCAACCTGTGTAGATGCAAGCGAGCTGAAGTTTCATGAAGCATCAAAGCTTTCCAGCATATTGGTTCGGAAAAGGGTTAATATCTGGATGTATCATGTGCACGAAACCACCTGGTGGTCAAAGATTATAAAACAGGCAGATATGATCTTAACCATGTGATATACTGTATTTTGCGCCAGTAAAGGCTGTTCAGAATGACTATATATTACAAGGTAATCCATTTATATCCATGTAATATAATGTCCATTTTCTAGTAAGTATATTTTGAGTTTATAACATACATGTATATTAAACTGTAATTGTTTTATGCATCTTATGTGTGTAAACCAATTCTTGGTCAATAATTGTATTGTAGTGTAGTATAATATAATATAATATAATATAATAATGGCAGGAGGGGTAATATTAGTGTTCTGTGTCACTTCTGGAAAGTGGCATTGGTTTAACCAGTGTACGAGTTTTCACTGGGTGCTCAGCTAGCTCCTCCTGTGGCTCTTCCATGTAAGCGCATGGAAGGCCAGGGAGGTTTTCCTGGTGTGGTAATTTTTGGGGTCTCACTGCTGCGCTCCTGCCTTTGGCTTTCCATGTATGCACATGGAAGGGCAAGGAGGAGTGCTCTCCTTGCCTCATGCTACCACGTAGGCTCGTGGATCCACGTATGCGCGTGGATGGGCGCAACCTGTGTAGATGCAGATGGCATCACTGTATGTCGTTTGAATCTGCACGGGTTTCACTGGGTGCTCAGCTAGCTCCTCCTGTGGCTCTTCCATGTAAGCGCATGGAAGGCCAGGGAGTTTTTCCTGGTGTGGTAATTTTGGGGTTTTGCTGCTGCGCTCCTGCCTTTAGCTTTCCATGTATGCACATGGAAGGGCAAGGAGGAGTGCTCTCCTTGCCTTATGCTTTCCACGTATGCACGTGGAGGGGCGCAACCTGTGTAGATGCAGGCGAGCTGAAGCTTCATGAAGCATCAAAGCTTTCCAGCATATTGGTTCGGGAAAGGGTTAATATCTGGATGCATCATGTGCACGAAACCACCTGGTGGTCAAAGATTGTAAAACAGGCAGATATGATCTTAACCATGTGATCTGTGATACACTGTATTTTACGCCAGTAAAGGCTGTTCAGAATGATTATATATTACAAGGTAATCCATTTATATCCATATAATATAATGTCCATTTTCTAGTAAGTATATTTTGAGTTTATAACATACATATATATTAAACTGTAATTGTTTTATGCATCTTATGTGTGTAAACCAATTCTTGGTCAATAATTGTATTGTATTGTAGTGTAGTATAATATAATAATGGCAGGAGGGGTAATATTAGTGTTCTGTGTCACTTCTGGAAAGTGGCATTGGTTTTCACAGGGTGCTCAGCTAGCTCCTCCTGTGGCTCTTCCATGCAAGCGCATGGAAGGCCAGGGAGGTTTTCCTGGTGTGGTAATTTTTGGGGTCTCACTGCTGCGCTCCTGCCTTTAGCTTTCCATGTATGCACATGGAAGGGCAAGGAGGAGTGCTCTCCTTGCCTCATGCTACCACGTAGGCTCGTGGAGGGGCGCAACCTGTGTAGATGCAGATGGCATCACTGTATGTCGTTTGAATCTGCACGGGTTTCACAGGGTGCTCAGCTAGCTCCTTCTGTGGCTCTTCCATGTAAGCGCATGGAAGGCCAGGGAGGTTTTACTGGTGTGGTCATTTTGGGGTTTTGCTGCTGCGCTCCTGTCTTTGGCTTTCCATGTATGCACATGGAAGGGCAGGGAGGAGTGCTCTCCTTGCCTTATGCTTTCCACGTATGCACGTGGAGGGGCGCAACCTGTGTAGATGCAGATGGCATCACTGTATGTCGTTTGAATGTGCACGGGGTTCACAGGGTACTCAGCTAGCTCCTCCTGTGGCTCTTCCATGTAAGTGCATGGAAGGCCAGGGAGGATTGCCTGGTATGGTTGTTTTGGGGGTCTTTGCTGCTGCTCTCCCTGCCTTTGGCTTTCCATGTGTGCACAATGAAGGGCAAGGAGGAGTGCTCTCCTTGCCTCATGCTACCACGTAGGCTCGTGGATCCACGCATGCGCGTGGATGGGCAGGGAGGTCCCAGAACAGAGCCATACCGCCAAATATAATGTATATATTACTGCAATGTAATAAGTGTCTTTGACTAAAGTGGTCCTGACTGAAATCGAGCGTAGCGTTAGTTCAGGCAGGCCATGATGTCAAGCTCTGCTCATACGATGGCGATCAGCTGATAACAGCTGATCTTAAGCCAGCCCAATCAGCTGATGCATCAGCTGACAGATCAGCTGATTCCCCTCTATGCATTCATTGGTCAATTTCATACAGGGCGCCTTATTTAAGCTGCTTCAGCTGGCCTACCGTTGCTGCTTCCTCTACAAGCCGCTCGCAACCCACCTCCACCCCACCACCTCCTTTTAATACTGTTCTAGGGCTGGGCGGTATGGCCTAGGATAATATCGCGATATTTTAGGCTATATCGCAATACACGATATATATCGCAATATTTTCAAATATCCTCTAAGCACTTCATAAATGCTCAATTTAACCATTTGATGCATACAATCACACCAATATTATGATCTTGTAGTCCCTGCAGCATATGTCTGCATTAAAATCTCTGTTGATATTCATAGTGGTTCTTTGGAACAATTTTAATCTTTCATACAAAAAGGGTTAGCTTGGAAACATTACATGACAATTTGTGTTCGATGTTCGCGATGTAGTCGTTTTCTGTACCACGCGGGGGACAAGCCGCGATACATCGACTATATTCGATGTGTCGCCCACCCCTAACTGTTTATGACTTAATCAATGTCAATTCTGTTGTCATTGATTCCGGCTCTGTTCTGCACCCAGGGGGGTCTTTGCTGCTGCTCTCCCTGCCTTTGGCTTTCCATGTGTGGACATGGAAGGGCAAGGAGGAGTGCTCTCCTTGCCTCATGCTACCACGTAGGCTTGTGGATCCACGCATGCGCGTGGATGGGCAGGGAGGTCCCAGAACAGAGCCATACCGCCAAATATAATGTATATATTACTGCAATGTAATAAGTGTCTTTGACTAAAGTGGTCCTGACTGAAGTACTGATTTGAGTGAGAAGCGGCTGGGATGAGGATCAGCACCTCTAAATCTGAGGCCATGGTTCTCAGCAGGAAACCGATGGATTGCCTACTCCGGGTAGGGAGTGAGTCCTTACCCCAAGTGAAGGAGTTCAAGTACCTTGGGGTCTTGTTCACGCCGGAGAATCGGAGCAGCGGGGGGGCGGTATTGCATTCGCTTTACCGCACCGTTGTGACGAAAAGAGAGCTGAGCCAGAAGGCAAAGCTCTCGATCTACCAGTCAGTCTTCGTTCCTACTCTCACCTATGGTCATGAGGGCTGGGTCATGACCCAGAGAACTAGATCGCGGGTACAAGTGACCGAAATGGGTTTTCTTAGGAGGGTGGCTAGCGTCTCCGTTAGAGATAGGGTGAGAAGCTCAGTCATCCGTGAGGGACTCGGAGTAGAGCCGCTACTCCTTTGCGTTGAAATGAACCAGCTGAGGTGGTTCGGGCATCTAGTGAGGATGCCCACCTGGGCGCCTCCCTAGGGAGGTTTTCCAGGCACGACCAGCTGGGAGGAGACCACGGGGAAGACCCAGGACTAGGTGGAAAGATTATATCTCTACACTGGCCTGGGAACGCCTCGGGATCCCCCAGTCAGAGCTGGTTAATGTGTCCCGGGAAAGGGAAGTTTGGGGTCCCCTGCTGGAGCTGTTGCCCCCGCGACCCGACCCCGGATAAGAGGTTGAAGATGAGTGATGAGTGAGTGAGTGATTTTGGAGCCGATCCCAGCTTACATTGGGTAAAGGCGGTGTACACCCTGGACAGGTCCAACAATTATTCAGTCGGACAAAAAATAATTAACTCAAGGTCCACTAGATTTTTCTGGAGCCTTCAGTCACATATCATGGTCTTCATCGGCAATTGGCGTTTATTCGTGGAGAATGCTCAGTTGTCAGACTTAGGTCACGTCCATCACTTACAGTCATGATGAAGGCCATGAGTTGTGGTTGAAACCCCCTGAAAATGGTAGTAGGGAGATCTTGAGTTGAGATTATATTCATTTTTCTTTTTGTTGACAAGAATTGCCAAACAATGGAGAGCTGGACATCTACATCATGACAACAGAGCAAACTCTCTCTCACCGATGAAGACCATTTGATATGGTTCAAAAGCTCCAGAACTGCAGTTCCAAGTTTCAAAGGTCAAGAATGAACCCTCACAATAAAGTTATTATACATTCTTTCATTCAATTTATATTCTTCTCAACATGTTCTAGTATTCAAAGTGCAGGTTAATAATGAATGTTCAATTCCTCTCTTTGCTCAATAAGGATTAGGAGTCTGTTTTTCTTTACAACTATATTTCTCATATATAATACTAATATTGCAGTGGCCAAATTTCTCATGAGAATATTAAGTTCCATCCTATCTTGATCATCATGATGTTAACTCTGTGGAAATGCTTAGTTTAATTTTTGTGGGTCTTCATTCAAGAAAAACATCCACGCTTGAATCTAAAGCACAATATGCCTCGTTGTTCATGCTAAGATGAATGCCGTGGCATTGTGGGGGGACCGAGTGGGCGTGGGCGCACAAAACATTTATGTCAATTATAACGTAGACTGAGAGGAGAAAAGGCATTTTTGACTCTGGAATACTGCCCTTGTTTTCTTGTCTTTCTGTCGTGTGGCTTTGATAGATAGTACAGCTGAGGGCTGCATTTCTGTGGCAGAACTGCACAGCTTTAAAGGCTTTTCTCCTGACCTGACATCCTACACCAACCTCTATCCCTGTGGGACACTTTGGATCCCCTGAAAGTGGGGAGAACAACCTGTTTCTGGGGGAGGAGACAGTGAGGAAAGAAGGCAGGAGAGGTGGTCGTCGTGCTAAAACAGAGTGGACAGAGCAGTGACTACCTGAATAGGGTTACTAGTAGCAGTAGGAGGCTGTGGGCAGGCTGGAAGTTTGTACGGAGGACTCTTTGGATATGAGTAGCGTATATCAGCACACCCTAAAGTGAAACGTAATGAATGGTTGATTGAGAGGAGAGAAGAAAAAATGACTGACAGATTGAGTAGCGTGAGGAAGGAGAAAAAAAAGGTGAGTAGAGCTGCTGATGTGTTGCGAGAGAGAGGATCTGCTGGGAGAGTACTGACTGGAGCATCAGTGAATTAATTTACTGTTCCTTCTGCTGAAACCCACCTGGAACAACCAGAACAGCTGTGCACCAAGCAAAGGAAGAGACAGGGAAGTGAGTAAGCATCTTTGCAGCAGTGCGGAAACACTGTCAGAACAGGTGGGAAAGTTGTCACATTGCCAAACAGGTGAAGTCTGCAAAGCAACGAAGTGTATCGACTGGAGGAATGATGTCTGCGAGGAGCCACCGGCGTTGCCACTCCCTCTCTGATGACTCTGAGGAAGCCAATGGAAACCATGCAGATCCTGGACCAGAACTGGAACCTGAAGAGCTGGATTGGGATAGCTATAGCACCACACTGGAGCACAGATTAGCAGCTGTGGGTAACTCTTGCTGGTTTTTAAATACTATCTACATAGGCCTACTGTATAATTTCTCAGAAGCAAAACTAATTGTAGCCTACTGGTAGAGCTAAACCTCAACTGGCCTTTTTACAGCATTTTCACTTAGGAAAAGTAGAGGTGCTACTTGACAGTTGACAGTTCTGTTCTAGTCAAGTGTCCCAGTAAGTCACAACAGTGTGACGGGACCCTGAAACCCAAGCAGCTAAATGGAATTCAGCCATCATTCATTTTATTTAAACCTGTTTTTCCTACTGTGACCCCCTACTGGGGGGTAGCTAAATTTTTTATATGGCTCACCTGTTTAAATTATATTAAGGCTTGAAGTTGTGCATAATTAAGAGCGTGGCCACATTGAGTGACATGTGGGTGCCATCATGTCCGCTAGCTGTCTGCTATAGATGTCACCTCAGCTAATTTGAGTCCCTGAACTTAACCTCTTGGTATGTTAGTGGTGTTGGTGCAGTGCCTTTTGGAACATTTTTCATTCAAATATGAGACAAATAAGATGGCTTGCTGTGCGGTAATTGTATGCAGGGCATCCTGCTGGGCTGCTGCTGGATGACCTCCGTACCCACATAATGTCTGTGAAACTTGGCTAAATCCTGGAATACCGGACCGCGGCATTCAATCCTGACTCTTTTTCTATAAACCGATCTGACAGAACAGAGGACTCGAAGAAAAAAGGAGGAGGCGTGTACTTTATGATGAACAACGTTTAACGTTCATGCACACACTGAAGGAGCTGACGGGGTTGCATTTCACTGGAGCTGCAACGTGACCTTGTATGATTTCATATAACAAATAAATTGACTGATTGAAAAGTCTGCGCTCCAGTTTCCTTCGGTCAGTGAAATTCTAACATTATTATTATTTTATAAAAATGGTAGTAGCGATACCACTGGCAACTGGGAGCAATAAGACCACAGGGTTAAAGTTAGCCGGCTACACTTAGTAGCATATAGTCCGTTCTCTTCCATGATATAGCCTAGCTTCTTAGCCTAGCTTGATGGCCTTATTTAGCTTAATAGCTTCGAGCTAGGTTGGTGTATTTCAACAACCAGGTTTCATTTGGCCCACCTCAGCTCCATCCACGCTCCACCTCTTTGCCCATTTCTGGCTTAGCCAAAGTTTTCACTGCCACGATGGCTACAGCCGGAGCTGCCCACTTTGAGCTTCACTTTGGCTCTTCAGAAACCTATGGATGAAATACGTCCATGTTTTATACAGTCTATGGTCGTAACAGGAACAAGTGTACTTAATAACATAAATGATGGCTCCAGACCATTTGGGTGCTGCAGTGAGCCATACCAGCGAGGAAGCATGTAGGCTAAACTAGGGCCTTGAAACTGCTCAGAGCATATGTACTGCCTCCACACGGCTCTAACATGGAGCCAGTGGCTAGCAGCTAATGGTGCTAACAGCATGAACTTTGCAAACAACGGCAACATTGCTGACAGAGCTCACAGTGGGGGGGAAGTGCTACGCCGTGGTTCTGGTTGGCATTATCAGCGATAACTGCGGTATGAGCAGAGTGCAGAGCGGTGGCCATTAGCTAGCCAGTGGGGCACATTCATGGATGTATTAAGAGAACTGGATGCAGAGTTGGAGGCGGGACCCCGTTCATTCCTACAAAAGTTGCTCAGTGGAGCATGAAGCCAAAATGGCTCCACTTCCGACTGGAAAAGTACCCGGATCATCCGGCGATCTTCCGCGTCCAGTGGGCACATCGAACATGCGCAGTAACGTCTGGCGGGTAATCATGGGGTCCCAACATCATGGCGTCGTCACAGCTTGCGCTCCAGCCTCGGTCTGGGTCTCACTCACATGAACAGAGGAAGGGAAATAACTCTGGATTCAGCTTTTAGTGTGTTTTACAACTTTTAGGACCTAATGATTTAAATAAGGACTATTAGAGTGTTCATACTGGGGAGTTGAATCACCTAAAAAAAAATTATCAGCTATGGGAAAAAGTTTTTTTGGGCCCAATGGCATCACGAGACGGACACGGAAGTTGTAGTAACGCCGTTTGGCCACTATGAAAGTTGGGATCAACGACCGGCGCTTTTCCTGGGGGCTTGTGCACAACCATTCATGGACACAACAGAGAGACACAAATGCACTAAAAGAGCGCGAACACGTGTGCGCACATGAATGTGAGGTACACTTAAGGGTCCCGGTTTGGGGTTTTGAAAATATGATCACCCTACGCTAGTGACCGTGTTAACTGGTGACTCTCAGCCGAATGTGTGGAGGTTGCTCGTAGTGACGGCAACTGTTGAAAGCATTCAAACCATGTAAATCTATTTTATATACATACTCATCTGTATTTATTAGGTACGCCAACCATTTGCGTAAGTTACTACGAGCAACCGTGGACGGTCAGCTGAAAGTCACTAGTTAACACGTTCACTCAATAAACTGAAACACCTGTGTCTCTGAGACGGTCGTGACCCTGTCGGTAATTCCAGTAGAACCTGAGTCCACTAATGGAATATCAATTCTGACAACTGACCATGCAACAACCAGACATTTTGATGCTGGTAACAGTTTTAATTCCATGTTTAAAGCTTGCTTACTCATCTGGAAGGCTGGGGTAATATTATATTTATATGTTATATTATATATTCTGACTTGAGAGAGGATATAGTTTCATCTTGTGGCAGTAAGATCCTTTTTGTATTAACAAATTGTGTCTCATTATAACTACTGTTTTATTCAGCTAATCCCTTCATATTTTATCCTTAGCCTTTTACTAATTATTATAATTTCTTTTTTCACTCTCTCTTTCCTTTAACTCTGTGAACTAGTCTGTCTAACCACTAAAACTACAGTGTATTTACTCTTTCGGTTATTGTCATATTAGGATAAAATGAAACATTCATGCCACAGGGATATTATGTTATGACATATAGCAAATTAGTAATTTCAGTGAAATGCAACATGATTTTTTTTGTTTTGAGTGCTTAAAAAAGCAAAAATTACAATTTTGTCAATGGTAAATTACTCAGTCACAAATTTGTAAATAGTAAAAAATGGGTTGAAAGATGGAATTTATTTTATAACCTTGTGATAGAAAACTAACAAAAACTAGATCTTTAAGCAGGTGTACTGGTTTCCACAGATTCACACAAAGTTGTGTAAAATACAGCAGTAAATCTGAAATATATCGGTTTTTACCAGTTGTAGATCTAAGTCTCTGTGTCTGTTTACAGGAGCAGGAGAGTGCGCAGGCATCCGAGCAGCGCTGTGTCCAGCTGGAGAAGGCCCAGCGGGAGCTGGAGCGGCAGCTATCAGGCCTGTCGGACCGTCTGGAGGAGGAGGAGGTCTGCTCGGCCCAGCTGGCCCTCCACAGGGACAGGCTGGAGGACGAGTGTGGCAGCCTCAGGAGAGACCTGGATGAACTGGAGAACACCCTGACTGTGGCTGAGCACGACAAACAGGTAGAGCATTATGTGATCTTCGCCACGGGAGAGTCTCCTGGCCAATAGTTGCTACTTCGATGGCACTGACAGTATTATGTCATTAAGTAAATTAAAAACCACAAATTAAATTTGCAGGGAAATCTTGACCTTGATATTTTAACTGTATAAAAGTAGAGTTGCTCCTAAAAAGGACAAGTTTGACATTTTGTAGGAGGATTTTGTTACCTTTGGACGGAGCCCCATTTTCCACTAGTACTCATAGGTTAATAGATAACATTCAATTAGCAAACGTTAGCTTGCAAGTAGCCCCGTTTGGGACAGTGGTAGCATGTCCCAAAGCATATAGCATACTCAGCGGGGATTTTGTGAGCTGGAGCCATTTCTGTCCACTTTTTTTCCTTCTCCACTTTATTATGGTACATATGGGAGGACACGTCAAAGAGGAACTCTTGTTCACTCCACAACTCCACCAGTTTCTCCATGTTTACTTTCTACCTCGTTTGCTGCTTCCTGTTTGGTGCTGGAGATCTTACGATAATATTAAACTTGTTTGATTTTATCGTCACTGCATGTAACAAGCGTATATTGACACGTAGTCCCTGGTTTGTCCAGAAATAATGCAAGATGGGTAGGCTACCCCGTGCGTCGGTCTCCGATGCACAGGGGCACTGACCAAGCGGCTATATCTGACAAGTTGGGAGAGAGAATGTATTGATCCCGCCTGAACTCTTGTAGGAGACAAGTTCTTCCGTGCCATGATGAAGCTCCATCTCTTCTGTGTAGACACTAACAAGCAGAGGCTACTCTGCCATCTCCATTACGGCCCCTCACCAAACCCCTTTATCTGTTTTATTGAGGTGGTACCAAAGGATTAAGATGCTATCTCTGTTCTGGAATGCCACAAGAATGTCCTGTAGGCCTACGCACAACACTGCATATTGTGATAAAGAGTTTTCAGAGATGCAGGGTGGTGTTGATTTAGTCTCTGCAAAGTCACACTGATTAATATGATCTGGGTCATGATGTTAGGTTCTAGGGATGTAAATAATTAACTGTTTAACCGTTAACCGTCATTAAGAATTGTAACCGATTAATCGGTTAAATGGTTAAAAGAAATATTAAAAATGAAATAAAAAGCTGAGCAAAACACAGAGGAGTGGCTTGAAGGAGAAAGGAGAAACAGCCCACTGGTAGTCTGAGCTGGTGTTGCAGACACGGGAAGTTGGCTTGGGTCTTGAGGAGTTGTAGCATTTATTCACAAACAAATAAACTGTACACACACTGCACTGCTATATTCACAGCTAGAACGCCACCAACAACCTCACACTCACCGCCACCACACACACACGGTCTGTCGAACACTCGCTAACGTTACAACGGGCTGACAGAGTAACGTTACGCCAGGCAGACACACAACTGACAACCTCGCAGCTAAACTAAATGATGCGGTGGAGTCTTTTCCTGGGAAAGTGTCTGCATGTGTCCACGACACTACACGCAGCATCGTGGCTGCTAACACTCCCGGACAGGTGAACTGGGGACTCAGTTGTCTGTTGTGTTCATACACTGCAGCTGGTCATAAATAGTGGATGGGGTTATCGTTGCAGTGTCTTGCTCAAGGACACATCGACATGTGACCTGAGGAGCCGGGGATCGAACCACCAACCTTCCGATTGGTGGACAACCAACCTGCTCTACCCTCTGAGCCACAGCCGCCCTATAAGGTTCTATAGGATACAGAGCATTAATATAGCAGCAAACAACTGTTTGCTATGTAAAGATATAGAGGAGTAATGTCTACCTGAGCAGAGAATGAAGTCTCTCTCCCTCTGTGTATGTTGTAATCAGAGCTTCTCTGTACTTTGTTTACATAGCCAGGCCGGCCGGGCATGCCTTTTAGTGCACGTGAGTCTCTCTGTTGTGTCCCACTGGCTAGCAAATGGCCACTGCTCTGCACTGCACTAATACGGCGGTTAGCCTACCACTGATAGCACCGCTCCGACCCCCCCTCCCACCACCCAGGTAAACACTGTTTGCTCTGTTGCTGTTGTTAGCACTGTTAGCGGCTAGCCACCGGTTCAGCTGTCTCCATGTTGAGAGCCGTGTGGAGGAATTCCGTATGGAGCCTTAAGAACTTGATCCTCTGGCTTTATGAAGGTTTTCTTGGCTAATTGGTCTCCCACGTGGCGAGTGTGAGAGGACTCCTTCACAGTGGAAGCAACAAGACTAGACCTGTGTGATGAGTTGACACAGAACTTTGAAAGAAATGACGTGACCGTGTCTAATATTTATGGTATGCTGTCATAACAGTCATTATGACTAGATATGATGTGTTTGATCCAAAGCAGAATATCCGTCCGTTCTGAAATGTATTGTAAAACAGATATTTGTTGCCCTCCTTGAAGAATAGGCGTACAAATTGATACCACAATATATCATCCCCCAGTCTGCTGGGCTGCATTAGCAGTCCAGTGCTCTAACTGATTTCACACTTCTCTCATTAGGTCCACATGTCCACAATACAATAGGAGCCAGGACATCACATGCAAATAAAGCTTTGATGTCCATAAGAGAGAGGCAAAATAATGATGTCTGTTTGTGTCACGTAAGGAGATGAAGCAAAGTCAGAGCCTGCAGATGGAAACCGCTGTATTCACAAGCTGTCATGGCTGCCTGCCCACAAGGAAAACATTCAGAACCACAGAAAGACGGTTTTTAGCAAAACAAAATGTTATGCAGAGAAAGGTTACTTTGATACTTTTTGGTTTGGTGATTCACAATATGTATTATCTAATAAGATATAAAGAAAGAACAGAAATTAAATATTTTTTTAAAGTTTGTTGATTTGTTGATGACCATTCTCTCTCTCTCTCTTTAGTTATCAGACAGTGAAGTACGGCGGCTGTTGGAACAGCTTTTTCAGAAGGACGAGGCTGTACAGAAGCTCCAGAAGGAGAAAGACCATCTGGTGGAGCTCAGCCAGGTGAGAGTGCTAAGGTTCACGGTAGGATATTGCTGTACAGTATGCAGTGATACAGTATTAAAGGGCCATTGCAGCAATTTAGTATTGCACTTCTATAAAGTTGGAGGACTTTAGAGAGACAGATGAAAAAATTAATGGCCAAACATGAAGCAGCAGATGCCGAGATATCCTGACTTTTATTCTCTAGTGTAGGTGAAGACACAAATACACTAGATCCTACATTTCCCAGAAATGGAAACAAAAGATAAATGCCACGCCTCCAATTTGTAACATAGACCAACACTGTTTAACAGACGGGCTTCACTAGATACAACCAAGAGGTTTTGATGCTTCCTTGTAGTTTGTGTTGGAGTCTTTTCTGAACAGCGTAGCCACACGCGAGCGCGCATGGGACACCGACCCACAATGTGTAAGAAGTTACAAACAGTCCCTTTAAGTTTCATACAGTGTTTCTCACCACACATTGTGTGTGTCCTTGAGGGCTAACATAAATGCATTTCGTCCTCATAAAACATCTGCAAAGCAGAATTTCAAAATATTTTAACCATGCATTTTTCTTGCACATTCATGCACATGTGCGAGCACAATACAAAAAAAACAGTGCCCACCTGTAAAAACATATCCTACCGTGAACTAGTAATCAGAAACTCCAGAGATTACAGGATCTTTAATTCCATTAATTCAAACTCATATTTTCACACAATGTGTATCATGGAAATTGAGATATCACAGCACAAAAAAAAGGTTATTTTCAGACAAAAAGTTGCTTTGACATGAATAGTTAGACTATGCTCATCCAATCTAAATCCAGTTTAAAGGACTGTCGTGACCCTGCGAATCTTAATCATATCTACTTGCACAGGTATGCCTTAATATATGCATGTAGATGTTTCAATGCAGCAAGACTTAAACTTGATTGAAACATCTATGTAGATGTTTCAATCACGTTTGAGTCTTGCTGCATTTGCTGGAAAGAATCCTTTTAAATTGTGAATTAAGGCTTGAATTTCCGTCCCATATTGCCCAGGCCTGGGCTGACTAGTGTTCTCCATGATTAGTAAAATGACCTCTAATATGAGCAACTAACCTAATAACCTGTATTAGTTTTGAAGTATTATGTTGTTACATGACTGAAGCATGTAACTTTGAGTTTCTATACTTCCTGTAGATATCCATGACAACAGAACAAACTGTATTCGCTGATGAAGACTGTGATATGTGGTTGAAAGTTCTGGAAAGAGCCTTTAAGTAGACCCTGAGTTTCGATTTTTTTTTTCCAAAGTCTAGAATAAACTTTGATAATCTACTACAGTACATGACAACGTAAACTATAATTAAGATTTATGTCATATGTTATATTATGCTGAAACTATAAACTATGTAAACTACACCTGCACTTAGACAGCATGTGAAGCTGTTTGGCTTTATTTGTGATTATTTATTAGTATTATCGACAGCGAGTATAGAGGGATACCTCACGTGCTGCTTGACTGAGAATGAAACATCAGTTGAGGAGAATAGAACCATATGGCCTGTGGACCTGCCAAAAGTGGCACTCACGATAAATGTGCTCCCCATCAGACACACAGCTCTCTCCACTCTGAAAAGTAGAGCAGATGCTTTGAAATCTAAAGAAATCTTAACCCTCAACAACCTCATCACACTCTCTGGCAGAAATAAGAGGCCCTGTTCACTAAGTCCTCACAGATGCTTTGACCAACAGTAGCAGTCTGCATCATTATGTAACCTGTGGGAGCCTCATTATCTTCCTACTATTTGTTGAACATGTGTCAGGTTATGGATGTAGTCTGGAATACAAAGACAAGCGTGTGAAAAAAGATGAATGGAGTTAGTATTAGAGCTGTACCAGTGAGTTTAGTGTTCCAACGCAGAGAGAAAATCTCTGATCCGTCAGATCAAACTGGGGATCACTTCTGACATTTTCTTTGCAATCCAATAACTCCTATCATTCCAAGCACCAATGTGGCAGACAGATGGATGTGAGGCAACGCTATGGTGGATCAATGATTAAGGGACACATGTGCGGCCCAGGCTCTAACATGTTCTTTCCCCCCTAAAGGGGGCCATTGAAGACCTGCAGAGCGAAGAGGAGAAGGTGAACCTGCTGACCAAAGAGAAAACCAAGCTAAAGATGCAAGCTGAAGATGTAAACTCATATTATGTTTATTTATTGTATTGCTCATACTATATACAATATTTATTTTTTAAGATACCCCCGCGACAACGTAGTCTAGTGGTCTAGTTGTGTTTGGTATGATGGTTGACAGTGTGGTCTAGTTGTGTTTGGTATGATGGTTTACAGTGTGGTCTAGTTGTGTTTGGACTGATGGTTTACAGTGTGGTCTAGTTGTGTTTGGTATGATGGTTGACAGTGTGGTCTAGTTGTGTTTGGTATGATGGTTGACAGTGTGGTCTAGTTGTGTTTGGTCTGATGGTTAACAGTGTGGTCTAGTTGTGTTTGGTCTGATGGTTAACAGTGTGGTCTAGTTGTGTTTGGTCTGATGGTTGACAGTGTGGTCTAGTTGTGTTTGGTATGATGGTTGACAGTGTGGTCTAGTTGTGTTTGGTATGATGGTTGACAGTGTGGTCTAGTTGTGTTTGGTCTGATGGTTGACAGTGTGGTCTAGTTGTGTTTGGTCTGATGGTTGACAGTGTGGTCTAGTTGTGTTTGGTCTGATGGTTGACAGTGTGGTCTAGTTGTGTTTGGTATGATGGTTAACAGTGTGGTCTAGTTGTGTTTGGTCTGACGGTTGACAGTGTGGTCTAGTTGTGTTTGGTATGATGGTTAACAGTGTGGTCTAGTTGTGTTTGGTCTGATGGTTGATAGTGTGGTCTAGTTGTGTTTGGTATGATGGTTAACAGTGTGGTCTAGTTGTGTTTGGTATGATGGTTAACAGTGTGGTCTAGTTGTGTTTGGTCTGATGGTTAACAGTGTGGTCTAGTTGTGTTTGGTCTGATGGTTGACAGTGTGGTCTAGTTGTGTTTGATATGATGGTTAACATTGTGGTCTAGTTGTGTTTGGTCTGATGGTTAACAGTGTGGTCTAGTTGTGTTTGGTCTGATGGGTTACAGTGTGGTCTAGTTGTGTTTGGTATGATGGTTAACAGTGTGATCTAGTTGTGTTTGGTATGATGGTTGACAGTGTGGTCTAGTTGTGTTGGTATGATGGTTGACAGTGTGGTCTAGTTGTGTTTGGTATGATGGTTAACAGTGTGATCTAGTTGTGTTTGGTATGATGGTTGACAGTGTGGTCTAGATGTGTTGGTATGATGGTTGACAGTGTGGTCTAGTTGTGTTTGGTCTGATGGTTCACAGTGTGGTCTAGTTGTGTTTGGTATGATGGTTGACAGTGTGGTCTAGTTGTGTTTGGTATGATGGTTGACAGTGTGGTCTAGTTGTGTTTGGTCTGATGGGTTACAGTGTGGTCTAGTTGTGTTTGGTATGATGGTTAACAGTGTGGTCTAGTTGTTTGGTATGATGGTTGACAGTGTGGTCTAGTTGTGTTTGGTCTGATGGTTGACAGTGTGGTCTAGTTGTGTTTGGTCTGATGGTTGACAGTGTGGTCTAGTTGTGTTTGGTATGATGGTTAACATTGTGGTCTAGTTGTGTTTGGTCTGATGGTTAACAGTGTGGTCTAGTTGTGTTTGGTCTGATGGGTTACAGTGTGGTCTAGTTGTGTTTGGTATGATGGTTAACAGTGTGATCTAGTTGTGTTTGGTCTGATGGTTTACAGTGTGGTCTAGTTGTGTTTGGTATGATAATAATAATAATAATAATAGCTTGGATTTATATAGCGCCTTTCATGAAACCCAAGGACGCTTAACAAAGACATAAATAAACACAACAACTGTAACAGAAGCTAGGGGCCATAGGCCTTGGTGAAGAGGTGGGTTTTGAGGAGTCTTTTGAAGGTGTCCAGAGATGGTGCGTTGCGGAGCTCTATGGGGAGAGAGTTCCAAAGTGTGGGGGCTGTCACACTGAAGGCTCTGTCCCCAAAAGTTCGCATTCTTGTGTGAGGGATGGAGAGCTGACCCGTGCCTGAGGATCTAAGGTTCCGGGGCTATGTGTATGGGTGGAGGAGGTCAGATAAATACTGAGGAGCCAGGGCATTGAGGGATTTGTAGGTGAGGAGGAGGATTTTGTAGGTGATGGTATGATGGTTGACAGTGTGGTCTAGTTGTGTTTGGTATGATGGTTGACAGTGTGGTCTAGTTGTGTTTGGTCTGATGGGTTACAGTGTGGTCTAGTTGTGTTTGGTATGATGGTTAACAGTGTGGTCTAGTTGTTTGGTATGATGGTTGACAGTGTGGTCTAGTTGTGTTTGGTCTGATGGTTGACAGTGTGGTCTAGTTGTGTTTGGTCTGATGGTTGACAGTGTGGTCTAGTTGTGTTTGGTCTGATGGTTAACAGTGTGGTCTAGTTGTGTTTGGTATGATGGTTGACAGTGTGGTCTAGTTGTGTTTGGTATGATGGTTGACAGTGTGGTCTAGTTGTGTTTGGTATGATGGTTGACAGTGTGGTCTAGTTGTGTTTGGTATGATGGTTAACAGTGTGGTCTAGTTGTGTTTGGTATGATGGTTAACAGTGTGGTCTAGTTGTGTTTGGTCTGATGGTTAACAGTGTGGTCTAGTTGTGTTTGGTCTGATGGTTGACAGTGTGGTCTAGTTGTGTTTGATATGATGGTTGACAGTGTGGTCTAGTTGTGTTTGGTATGATGGTTGACAGTGTGGTCTAGTTGTGTTTGGTCTGATGGGTTACAGTGTGGTCTAGTTGTGTTTGGTATGATGGTTAACAGTGTGATCTAGTTGTGTTTGGTATGATGGTTAACAGTGTGGTCTAGTTGTGTTTGGTCTGATGGTTAACAGTGTGGTCTAGTTGTGTTTGGTCTGATGGTTTACAGTGTGGTCTAGTTGTGCCTTTCGGGGGTTAGCGGCTAACGTGTTTATTCACACACCCACCAGACATGAACGTTAGGACACAACACTAGCATTCATGTTCTTTCTCCAACTTCTGAGAAAAAATATCCGGCTCTTGTTGCTAAAAGCCCCACTGTCCACGCACCAGCTGGTCACTAACTAGAAACAAACAGTTAAACAGTAATAATACAAGTTCCTACACTGTATAAATTCTACAATAATTGAGTAATTGATTAAACTTCAAATCAGAGGTAGATTATACTGACTGGACTATATTAAAGGTCAGTACAAGACCAGAATATTGGTCTAACCTTTGCATCCAACAGAACACATTAAATACTGTAATATTGTAACAGTGCTTATGAACCAACTATTAGACAATAATATGAGGAATGGAAACTTAATGTTTTTTGACTTAATTGTAACCCAGTTAGCCAAGAGGCCTTGGCATATCATTGAATACATGTACTTTTATGTAGCTAGTTCAGCTCAGTTTCAGTTTATTCACAAACAATTAAAATAAATGTAACCCTTCTTTCAACTGTACCTTTTGCAGCTGTATTGCATTCTGATTGTATTTTGTATCTTGTCCTTCCTGTTCCATTGTTTGTATTCAGTTGGACTACCAGCTGGAGCAGGAGCGCCGTCAGCGTGGCGAGCTGGAGAAGAGCAGGAGGAATAGCAGAGCTACACAGGAGAGTCTGGGAGGGATGGAGAAGAATAGGAGTGGGCTGGAAGACCTCATCAAAAGGTCAAAGACACACACACACACTAGCATTTTAGATTTACAGTATGTGAAAAAAATCCAAGAGTTGTCATTAGCTTGCATAACAAAATAATAGTTGTTTGGTTGTCATGTTCTTTTCTCAAAAGAAAAGAACATGACAAGCAGCTAAACAGCTATTAGAGTCGACAGAGAAATACTGTAGCTCTGAAGCTGAATTAAATTCTGGTATTGGCTTGTGAAAATCACAGCTATCACTGTTAGCTAGCAAGGTCGGTCCACCGCTTTGCTCCAGACTGAATTATCTTAACTATTGGATGGATTCCCATTCAGTTTTATACACTCATCTATGTCCCAGAAGATTAGTGCTAAATTTGTTGATCACATGACTTTTCATCCACATCTACCTCACACAATTTTGTACAGACATCGATTGTGCTCAACAACTATTTGATGGATTTCCATGAAATGTGGTTCAGACATTCATGCTCCCCTCAACTGTAACAACTTTGTTGATTCCTAAACTTTTCATTTAGCGCCATCATCAGGTCTAAATACCAGCAAAACTAATGACGTTCCCATCAGCCTCAGCTACAGCTAGTGTTTAGTGGTGCTAATTAGCAAATGTTAGCATGCTAACACGCTAAATTACAATGGTGACCATGGTAAACATTTGACTTGTCAAACATTAGCATGTTAGCATTGTCCTGTTAGCATGCTGATATTAGCATTTAGCTCAAACTGCACTGCTGTGTCTTTAAGTAGAGCCTCACAGAGCTGCTAGCATGCTGGAGACTCTTTGATATTCTTTCCTATTACTGTTTGTCATTTTTCCAAACAGTCTTAACTTTCTCTAAACTTTAAGTGTAATTATCACAACTGTTTGATGGGACATCACAATTCTATTGCATGTCTGCTATAAACACTTCATTCATGCTTCTAAACCAGTTATTGTGTCAGTAAACTGGCCAACGCTACTACAATGAAAAGTAGTTTAGTCATTGTGTGAGCTGTAGGCTACTGGTCAACATATTTAGGTGTTTTTTTTCACCACAGCAGTCAACCTGGACATGTTTCTAATATAGTGCAGATCTCTTTTTTGTTCTACTTTTTGTTGACACTGACTTGTTTCTGTACTATAAGAATGTCAGTTTTGTCTAGCTGAAGGCTGTTGTGTAACGTACTGAGCTTTTTAGATTCCCATTTCAACAGCAGGTAAAAGTTTACTGAAAGACGATAGGTCTACTGTGGTACACAGAAACAGGATATGCACATTTGCATGCAGGGTCTGAAATGAACTTTTTTCACTCCCTGCCACTGTGGTCAGTAAGTATTTCTTTTGTCTTCCACTCAGAAATTTAATTATATACATGGTAAATTACAGTGTTTGAATTACACCGTAGCTTCTGGGGGAGTCCTATTTTTGGGGGGAGGGAGGGTAGTGTACACAGTACTGTACTGTACTTTGTTATGGTAATCTATAGTGGTTATTTGCATAAAAACACAATTTAAATGATTATGATTAATTTAATATTTGCTTTGATTAAAAAAATTCTTGGTAAGTTGTTATGAAGTTAAACAGGTCATAATTCTCTCTCTAATATCTATTTTATATTGATGTGAAAACATCTCCTTCAAACAACTGGATTTATTCAAGTTTCTCTCCAAAAACTACATTTTACGAGATTACATTTGAACACATCATGAAAACGTAATTTACCTTCACCCAATAGTCATTTTTACTGCTTGAACGTCTCATAATAATAACTCAATGGCACCTTAACGTTAACGTTAGTATTTCCGTTATTTAACCAGTCAGGACTGTGCTGCTAATGGCTGCTAACAGCTAACGTTACTAACTCTCCTCCTGCTGATTTCAACACAGATTTGTTGTCCACAGTGTCTCATTATCAGGTATAAATAGGGTGCGTCCCCTCAGGTATAGTAGCGCCATGCTGTTGAGCGCTTTTTCTCTCCGCCGTGGCTCCAGTCCAAAACAAACTGAAACATGATACAGCGTATGCATTGTGCATGTGTAACTGTGGGAAAGCATCAATAAGAGGAATCGATAGTCACGGAGGCATGAGATGCCAAGGAATCTGACAACTAGGAACTGGTTCTCTGTTCCTATCACTAGAGTTTTCCCTGCCTGCCAAAGTGGCAGGTGTCCTGATGATTTCACTGCCAATAATTGACCTGCATTTGGCGGGTGCTAATTTCAGACCCTGTTTGTATGTATACAGCACATTTATTTGTGTAACAATTTGTTACATGTACTGTAAACAGAAAAGTCACATACAGTGAACAGAAAATTTGCCACAAAATGACATCTATATCAAAAATAAGTTAAGCAAAAAACAACAAATTGTACCTCCTCACAGTACATAACACCATGTAATGAATCTTTGTGCAATATACGTGTATGTCTGACAGATTTTGATAAATGAACGGATCATTTTGCATGTGACGGCTCAAACGATGAAAGAATGTTTAGAAGTTGTGAAGAGGACGACAGTTTCACTGAGAATCAACTCATCAGGTTTGATCAGCAAGACGTGCACGTGGTTATTGTATTGTATTGTACTGATTTTGCACACATGTGTCAAAACACGTGCAATTTGAATGAATGAGAAATTTGAATCTGTTGCGAACAGTTAATTACTTGTTTAGATATTTGAACTTATTGTTTTGATAAAAATAATTATAATTCAAGAACTGAGCCAAAGCGAACGAGAGGAACTATAAATGATAACGCATTGGTTTAGTAACCATGAGCATGCTGTGTACTGTGGAATTCTCTATAACTTGTAATCAGTCATGAAGCAGTAAAAAAAAGATGATGAGTAAACCGTCAGTGATCATAAGGGAAAACACCAACATAAATGTAGACCTTTTCAGGTCTACATTTATGCCAACTATGATCTACTGTAGGCTTTAAAGGTACCTCATAAACATTTATATTAGCCTACAAAAAAGAAAAGAGCACAGTCAAATGATTTTTATGAGATTTTCTCTAGTAGTACTAGAACTCATGCATGTGACAACAAGTCTTATCTACAGCCCCCTGAAATGAGAGCTGCTCTGATCGTACATATTAACCTCAGGAGGAGACAAACTGATGGACTTCAAAAAGTTCTTGACATTCTGATATGAAGCTCCTGTCCTGGGGGGCTGGACTGTGAGGCTATAGTATGGAATATAGCTGCTCCACAGTCCAGTTACCTCCACTTTGAGGTGTACGCCCCCCCCGGCATTCAACAACGGCCCAACATGTTGCTATCCGCCCTCAGTAATATGAGAGCAAATGGAATCATTCACTGTACTTTACCTCGCAGCACCAATCAGCTAACACACACACACACACACACACACACACACACACACACACGCACACTGATTACTGAACAATACTATCTCCAACATGAAGTTAAAACTTGTTCTCTTTGGCATCAAAGACCCTCTCTCTCAGTGAGCATTAATACAGGGAGTGACTCACCTTGTTACCAGGTGTGCTGTGTTTTCCAAACAGTCTGTAGGGAATATGAAATCTGTCACTCAGTTTGACTCCGCTCCAAACTCAAATAATATTTATTCACATTATGTTTGGATCAAAAAGCATGCTGCCAAAGCCTAGACAGTACATTCAGGTAATAACACGTACAATGAATCCATAAATCTTCAGAATGAAAGCACCCTGCATGCCTTTATCACATCAAAGTGATTGCATCTTTCTGTGATGGGTCAGCTCGGGCTGCTTGTGTTTTCTAGAACAAGTTTGTGATATCGATGGAGATTGTTGATTATCTGTTTGTCTCTGCAGGAAGGACCTGGAGATCAGCAGTACCAGCTCCAAACTAGAGGCAGAAGAGGCCCTCAACATTGGACTGCAGAGAAAGAGCAAGGAGCTCCAGGTCAGACCCTCTAGTCTGTTTACACATGCAGTATAGTACATGATCATAGTACAGTATGCATCTAGTGTGTGTATTACCAGGCTGTAGTACTTGAATATCGATCTTGAGTCTGGTCTCAAGTTTTGCACTCGTCTTGGACTCGTGCCTTGTTGGACTCGGACTTGTCTTGGTCTCGGGCTCGGCTATTGAGAACTGTTTAAGTGGCAGCTGATTTGGGATCAGTTGTACAGAATGTTGCCTGGTTCTACACAATGTCTCCCCTGTATGCATTCAACGGTGCAGTGCCACTGGTAAAAATCTCCCCAAATGCGTCGTGGGCCAACACGGTAACAAAAATAACTGTAGTTCTATGAGAGTAAGAGAGAGTGAGACGGCGCGAGGTAGAAACATCAGTAGCAAATATCGGATCAAATTCAAGGTTTACGTTAGACTGTAACGGTCCTCAAACCTGAATTCTATGTATTGATTAGTTTGATGTTAGAAGATCAATATTGTTTATAGATCCTAACTCATTAATCACTATATTAGCACTGGAAAGACATTATTGTCGATCATGGTCTTGAACAGGACTCAATTATCTCTGGACTCGGTCTTGACTGGGTCTCGACTGCCTTAGGACTTGGTCTTGACTCGGACTCGACTAGACCTGGTCTTGGACTTGACTTGGACTAGATTGATCGTGCTTTTGCTGTCGCTGCTCCTAAACTATGGAACAAGTTCCCGCCTGATATATGCACTGTCACTTTAAAATCTAAGCTCAAGACTTTTTCATTTAGATTGGCTTTTAATACCTAGTAGCTCTGTGACATTTTCCCTGTGCTTATTATGTACCTTTTTATGATTTTATGATGTTATATTTTTATTCCTGTTATTTCTTGATGTTAATGTAAAGCACTTTGGGTACCTTTTGGTTATTGTAAAGGGCTATACAAATGTTGATTGATTGATTGATTGATTGATAGACATTTACACATGTAAACAAAATGTAAACATTTACATTTTGTTCATTTAAAGCAAGTGTGGGGGTTGAAGCTCAACGGTCACCTTGGATTTACTCGTGTACATTTACTTGAGAAGGAAAAACTTCCACAGGACTCGGTTGTAAAAAAGGATAAAAACAAAAATCTTTATTCCACAGTTTTGTAGTATCTTCTTACAGGAGTATTCAAAAGCTAAGTTATCCTAATTAGCAAACTGTACTACGGTAAGAAAACCGTGTGGCTCGGTCCTTAACTTGAGCCTCAACTGAACAAACCACTGTTTTTACCTCAATGTGCACAAGAAGCCTATTTCTCTTAAAGCGACGGTAACCTACTTACCGGTCTAGCAGAAAGCTTATATAGTGTTGCCTTTACAAAGTAACACACAAAGACATTACATCAAGATGAATTAAATCAAATGATCATTAAATTACTTTTAACCTTTTAACATATTAATTACTATGAATTAACTTATTCAATGAAATCACTTATTTATCTCACCTACATAAAATACAGATTGTGCTTATTTATTAAACTAAAACATTTATACTAAACTTGGCTCCCACATACCGGCCCCTAATTGTGCTCTTAACTGGAGACAATTACCAAAATATCCAACATGTGGAGACAAAGAAATTAAAGTCCCTCTGTGTAAACAGTCTTCATTCTTCGTTGCTTGATTTACTGTTTACCTCAACTACTACACTGTATGCCAGAGTTTACCAGCACATACTGTAGCACCTAGATATAGTACAGTATGAGTACTGCCTTGAAGTTCCTCATCTCCTTACCGACCTTGAGTGGAGAGAGTGTAGCGCTCAACTCTTTCCTCTTATGACACAGGCTCAGCAGAGTGCTCTAAACCTTAAGCATCCAAGCAACTGCTTTCATAAGGCGAATCCAGGAAGAGAAGTACTGCACGAACTTCATTACTGCATCCCTTTGGTCTTCCGCTGCAGTAGCACCGACCACAGCGTTCCTAACCTCTGGGTCCTCCGTGGTTAGGTCCCCAGGGTGGTCCAAGTTCTCAGGCCAATCATCCATAGGCTCGGTGAGAAAGCCCGGCCCCTGTAACCAAGTGTGCCTTTGGATGAATTTATCTGCTTTGAGTCCCCTTGATGCATAGTCTGCAGGGTTCAGTGAAGTGTTAACATATCTCCACTGACATGGTTCAGAGATCTTCAAAATGGTTTCCACTCGGTTAGCGACGAAAGTGCGGAATCTGCTCTTTCTGTTTCTGATATACCTCAGCACAGTTGTGCTATCTGACCAAAACACTGACTGTTGGAGTTGCAGCTGCAGTTCCGATTTCAACATCTTGTCCATGGTGGCGGCGGTGAGCTCCATGCGTGGGATAGTCATGGGCTTGAGTGGAGCCACTCTGGCCTTCCCCATGACAAATGCACAATGGACTTCGTTGCTGCTGTTCTTCTGTAGCAAGTAGCTAACTGTCCCGTAACCTTCTTCGCTAGTGTCAGCAAAGTGGTGCAGTTGGCTCATTACTACTTCACCAAAGCCTGCAGGCTTGAAACACCTAGGGACTCTGATGTCCTCTAGCTGGTGAAGCTCTGTCTTCCAAGCAAACCACTCACATGCAAGCTCATCAGGTATCGGGACATCCCAGCCTAGCTTCAGTCTGCAGAGCTTTTGCAGGATTCCCTTCACTTGGAGCACGACTGGTGCCAAGATACCCAATGGATCATAAACAGAGCTCACAATGGATAGGATGTTTCTCCTGGTGGGTGCTTTGTCCGGCATGATGATCTTGAACCTGAAGCTGTCGGACTGGATACACCAATGAACTCCCAAAGCTCTCTCTATGGGAAGCGCATCCCTATCCAGGTCAAGGTCTTTAACTTCTGTTGCCATTTCCTCTTCGGGGATAGCAGATAGCACAGCCCTGCTGTTGCTTACCCATTTGGTGAGTCTGAAGCCACCCTTTCCACATACAGCTCTCAAGGTGTGGTACAACAACACTGCCTCTTCTTCCGATTGGACTGATTTAAGGCAGTCGTCCACATAGAAGTTGTGCAGCACCGTGTCAACTGCTTGGATGTTGGACTGATCTCTGCTGTCCTCTGCACATTTCCTCAGGGCATAGCTGGCGCAGCTAGGCGAGGAGGTAGCACCGAACAAGTGCACCACCATCTTGTACTCCACCAACTCCTGACTGATATCGCCTGATGTCCACCAGAGGAACCGGAGAAGGTCAGAGTCCTCCTCTGGCACCTTCACCTGGTGGAACATCGCTTCCACATCGGCCATGACTGCCACTTCCTCTTCTCTGAACCTGGTGATGACACCAAGGAGGGTGCTGGTGAGATTTGGTCCCTGTAGCAACTGGTCATTCAAAGTGGTGCCCTGGTATGATGCTCCGCAATCGAAGACCACTCTGATCTTCTGCTTCTTGGGGTGATAAACCCCGTGGTGCGGCAGGTACCAAACTTTACCATCGTCACGGCTGATGTCCTTTCTGGGTACCTTCACGGCATAACCCCTTTCAATCATACCACCCAAGAATGCCGAGTACTCTGCATGAAATTTTGGATTCTTCACAAACTTCCGCCTTAAGTTCAGAGCCCGTTGCTCAGCTACCTTACGGTTGTTGGGCATCTTCATGTCCTTGTTCCTCAATGGCAGGGCGATGCTGTAATGTCCCTCCACAAGTCTAGCTGACTGTGAGGCCATGTCAAGGAACTGAAGATCTTCTCTGGACATCTCCAGCTTCTCATCTTGCTCGCACTCCAGAGTTCATCCAGTCTCGTAACTGATATACGGTTGGCTGAAACCTGTATCAGCCCACTTGTTGTACTGTGACCAGTGTCTTCCCGGAGAGGTCCATTGACAGTCCAGCCGAGCCATGTTCTTACAGCATATGGACCGTCATTTACACTGGCAATGACCTCCCAGGGTTCCATAGCC
The DNA here is from genome assembly GCF_043250625.1 of Sebastes fasciatus. Taxonomy (NCBI): domain Eukaryota; kingdom Metazoa; phylum Chordata; class Actinopteri; order Perciformes; family Sebastidae; genus Sebastes; species Sebastes fasciatus. The sequence continues at coordinate 1,163,492 of NC_133814.1, forward strand.
TTGGGCGCATTAGTCCCAATGAGCAGTCCTATATCTGCATCTATTGTCGACGTCCTCTTGCAAAGGAATGTTACCTTTAGTTGCTGGAATGGTCCTCTGGGCGTATGTATCTGGGAGCTTGATAAAATCGTTGCAGCCTAAGCTGCTCACTTCCAAGCCAGACACCATGTGGCTGTTAACGATCTTTTTCTCCCCCATGGTCTTAAGTAAGATTCGTGTCTTTCTGCCTGTCAGGCTGAGCTCTTTCATTAGCTCCTCAGTACAGAAGCAGGCGGTACTGCCAGGGTCAAGGAAAGCGTAAGTCGTTTTTACCCTTTGGCCCTTGCCGGTCTTGACTTGAACTGGGACTATTGCTAAGATGCTCTCGGTGTTCTCAGCACTTGTTGCTCCACAAGTTGTTGTATCTGTTCCCACAAACCCACTTACGACCGATTCTGTCAGTCTTTCGTCATTTTCCTGTGACTCCCCTTCAGGTTTTACCTCTTTGTTCGTACCATTGTTTTTGGCCTTCATGTGCAACACTGTAGGGTGTGACTGCATGCAGACTTGGCAGCTCATTCTCTCCTTACATGATTTACTCATGTGCCCCTGTTTCAGACAGCTGAAGCACAAACCTTTTGCTCGTAAGAAGTCAATCTTTTCTTTATGAAGAGACTTCTTCATCTTCTTGCACTGTTCCATAGCATGTTCTCCACCCTGACAGAAGAGACAGGGTGTGGAAAATGCACAGACTAGGCTGCCGTTGACTTTACGTTCTGGTTTAGACTTGGGACTCACTGCTTGATTACTGGCGATAGTTGCAGCTGTGGTGAAGCCTCTGTTGCTACCACTTCTCCTATGCAACCTCTCGTCCACTTGCCCTTTAGGTTGGCTCTTTGAGGAAAAGTCCTTTATGTCACCAAACAGTGGATGCAAGGCTTCCTTCGCTTGCTTGTTGACAAAGTTCACAAGGTCATTGAACTTGGCTCTGCGCCTTTCTCTGTCCTGAATGCCACAGACCACGCTTCTCCACCTTTCCCTCAGCTTGTACGGGAGCTTGGCAATGATAGCACGCATGCTAGCTGCATTTTCCAACTCTTCCATGTACTCCATGTCAAACATAGCATTACGACATCCTGTGAGATAGAGGCCGAAAGAATGGAGAGCTTCTCCGTCGTCTGACTTGATGGTAGGCCAGTTCAGTACTTTGTTGATATATGCCACTGAAATCTTGTAGGCGTTTCCAAAATGTTCTGCCATAAGTCTCTTGGCCTCACGATAGCCGCGCTCGGGTTCCATATGGAGACAGCTTCTAACCAGCTCCCTGGGCTGTCCACTGGTGTACTGCTCCATAAAGTAGAGCCGGTCTTTGCTGCTCTCTGTCTTGTCCTCTACTCCGTGTTCGAACGCCCTGATGAACAGTTGATATCCCTTGAACACAGGAATATTCTGAGGAGGCAGAGTAGCTATTCTTTGCTGCTTAGTCAACATTTCAGTAACTCCTTGAAAAGCCTCAGCCATTTCTGTCTGCAGTTGAGTAGTTGCAGCATTTGATCTTTGGACATTGTGTCGAATGTCATTACTCTGTGTTATTTGCCTGTCTGTGGGCGAGGGATGCTTTGGTTGCCTGTAAGGTGGCATATCTGTAGCTTTGGCGGAAATGAAGTAGGAGTTCATTCCATCACGACTTGATGCCCTAGATGAGAGACGTAGTCCTTCAAACTCGTTCAAGATCTTAATTTTAGCATCAGATGCTGCTAAAGCAGTTTGTATCTCTAGCTCCTCTTTTTCTCTTTTTACTTTGGCTTCCTTTTCCTCTAAAATCTGTCTCTGTTTTAGAGCAGATGCTTGCGCTAATAATGTAGCTCTCTCCAACTCTGCCTTTAAACGAGTAGATGAAGCAGTAGATGATGCACGGGAAGAACGCACAGAAGTCTTGGAACTATGCTTTACTGATGAAAAAGATGCAATGGATACACTATCTGATGGCTGCACCTCTTCGTTGCATTTTGTAGCTTCTACGCTGCGTAGATGAGCCTCATCCATCCAAGCCTTAGCTCTCACAACAAAGTCCTTGTAGGCATCAGCTTTAGGTAAAAACCAGTTAGCTTCATCTTGGTTCATTTCTTCTTCAGAGATTTGTCGAAGTATCCCTTTAACATTGTAATTCAAATCACCAAACTCTTCAAAAAGCGTGCTTAACTCCACCATTAATTTGGTTTGAATCACTGTTAAGCTGGTGTCATCACCGTCGTCCATTAATCGCTGTATCTGATTTGCTTTACCAGTTAGCTTAGCCAGCTTGGCCTTCCTTGAGCTAATAGCACGTTGCAACTTTTCCTCCATTGCCTTAGCTGTGACTTTCACCACCCTAGCAGCATCCACAACTGTAGTCGTATCTTCGTCTTCTTCCTCCATTCTTAAAGCAAACTAGCTTAAGTTAGCTTAATGTGAAACAGTTCAGAGTCTTTAATGATAATCACCGTCCACAAAGTAGCATGGCTAACAGCAAGAAACAGTATATTTCTCTCGATGATGTCAGGGTTAGTCCGTTAGCTAACACATGGGAATTAGCTTGTGGGCTCCAGTTATGCTAGTAGCTTCGTCCACATGGAGTGACACAGCACTTTTTATCAGCAGAGCTGAGGATGACTTTACTCACGACCACTGTATCTTGGAGTGGTTGTAACTCCTTTTTCCTTGATGTTCCAAATCCTTCCACAAATGTCCATTAGTCCAAGTAGAGCTGGTTTTCTTACAAATGTGGGGGTTGAAGCTCAACGGTCACCTTGGATTTACTCGTGTACATTTACTTGAGAAGGAAAAACTTCCACAGGACTCCGTTGTAAAAAAGGATTAAAACAAAAATCTTTATTCCACAGTTTTGTAGTATCTTCTTACAGGAGTATTCAAAAGCTAAGTTATCCTAATTAGCAAACTGTACTACGGTAAGAAAACCGTGTGGCTCGGTCCTTAACTTGAGCCTCAACTGAACAAACCACTGTTTTTACCTCAATGAGCACAAGAAGCCTATTTCTCTTAAAGCGACGGTAACCTACTTACCGGTCTAGCAGAAAGCTTATATAGTGTTGCCTTTACAAAGTAACACACAAAGACATTACATCAAGATGAATTAAATCAAATGATCATTAAATTACTTTTAACCTTTTAACATATTAATTACTATGAATTAACTTATTCAATGAAATCACTTATTTATCTCACCTACATAAAATACAGATTGTGCTTATTTATTAAACTAAAACATTTATACTAAACTTGGCTCCCACAGCAAGTAAGGACTAAAGATGACCAAAGCCAACAATATCTTAAGGCCCCCTCAGCTCTGAAACTCATTATTTCCAAAGGCTACGTCGAGCAGAGCGTGAGCGCAGCGCGCCACTCGGCCCAAAGTTCAGATCAACTTTGAACTCTGACCGTGGCCAACAAAAACGAGGCAGCCAGCCAGGCACGGAAGGCAAAATGGGGGAAACACTAATCTCGTGTGTGTCTGACTTACCTGAATTGTACAACACAAGTTTACGCTTCAATCGAGACCTTGGGAGGAAAGCACTGTTTTGAAAACACGCGTCCAACCAAGTAGGGCTAGTGCTAGTGCATGCTTCTTAGCACAGGACAGATGCATCCTTGTTGCTGGCAACAACAAAACAACGTAGTTTTGAAAACTATGCCTATTTTGCTCCGTCCTCCGCAACTTCCTTGAACACCTAGTCAGATGTGCGCTGTTTTGCGTTGCGTTGTGTCCGAGTCTGTCTTACCTTCCCTTGTGTATGGAGATAGCAAGTACTACAAACCCATCCTTTAAGTGGTTACATCCGGTTACGTTTCCAGTAGGATGTGGAGCACACAGTTGTTGGGACTCGATGTCACATGTACATTTTCAAAAAGAGGCCAAGTTTAGGTTTTTAAAAGGGCTCAGCAATTTCCTACAACAGCTGGGCACTGCAGTTTTTAACAAATGTTATTCAAACAGGAGGAAATAGGGCATTTGTTGGGGACTATTTTCAGCAGCGGATTAATCCACATGTGGTACGCTAGTGAGTATTTGTGGCAGCGGGACGGTGTATGTGGGATTGAGTCAATATAAACTACAGTGTGTGTGTTCATGTTGAGGAACATGTCACCCAGTGGTTTTAGTTTGTGGACAACAATAGAGCTCTAAGGCACAGAGGAAGAAGAGATATCAGGCTTTGATACACACACAGTACTTGGTAGTAGGACTAGACTGTTTGTAGAATGCATAAAGTCCTTCCCTTTTGGTTGATAGTCATCTACCAGGACTGGTATGTGCCTTCCATCTGCAGCCTCTAATTTGAGAGATGTGAACATTTTCAATAAGCTGTGCAGTTACGTACGTCACATCCAATACGGGTACCTTGATGAAATCTTTCTCAACCTGCAGCTGGCTTTCAAGATGAATCAGTGCAAATCATCAGGAGCACTTTAGTTATGTTTCGAGGATATATTGGACACAGCAGCTCCATGGAAAAGTAACAAATATAGTGACATTGCAAGTTTTCTAGGGTGTAACTAATCAGTAATTACAATATTTGGCTGGAATGACGACCAAGCTCGGCTTCCTAAAAGGACATGCAGGGGTCTCAGCCGTAGCTCACAGTAGAGCGGTGTGATGCATTCCTGCCTTTCAACAGAGTTGCTGGGCTCTGCTCCGTGATTGGAGCAGTCACTTCACAGCTCCATGCCTGTCAGGAGATGGTTAAAACATACCTCCTACACCCAAACTGATAACCATCTCCTGCTCCCCTCTGACGGGGTTACTAGGAGCAGTTGGGTTGAGCTGCAGTCAGCAGCCATTCTTCAGATGTGGGCTTCACTGTTTCTTTTTTCTAACGTGGAAGTTTCCACCTCAAAGTTGGTGGTAGCATTAGATAACTGAAACAAAAACATGGACAGAACATGTTTAATGTGTTTCAACATTAATTCCACTTTTCGTTTAGTGATAGAGAGGTCAGCTGCCTGTTAATGAAGTTCTCTAGCAATTTAGTATTGCAGTTCCATAAAGTTTGGGAACTCACCAGAGACAAAACGAATGGTTTAAATTGAAGCAGCAGAGACTCAGATACCTGGACTTTTAGACCCGGGTCAAGTTCAAAAACACTGGATCTGACATTACCAGCTCAATAGTGTCCATAAACGATAACTATTATATGTATTTTTCAACCTGGACCCTATTTACTCACGTTTTTGTGTCTAACTGACTAATGGAGTCAACAAATTTTGAAACTGGTCCATTATTGAGGGAGAGTGCTGCAGCTGCTAAACGGCTGCAATGTAATCACTTGGGCCAATTCCTCACCGTCATTTTACGTCCACTAAAAGTACTTGTTTTCACCACTGACAGGCTCAGATTGTTAGTAGAAGTGTCTGACAACATCATGGAAAGAACCCTACAGAGAAATAAAACCTTTCGCTTTCTGTTTGTTATTGTGTACGACCATGTCTTGCTCGGAGAAGTCTCGTTCTGAAATCTTGTGTCTCATCCACATTGTGGAAATCATATTCAGCCATGACATTGAAAGTCATTTAGACTAAGCTACACTTTCTGACAGACCTGATCAAGAGGAAGGTAAGACAAAGGTTTAATTTCTCTGTAGGGTCCTCTCCATAATGTTGTCAGACACTTCTAATAACAGTCTGAGCCTGTCAGTGGCAACAACAAGCACTTCTAGTGGACGTAAACTGACGGTGAGGAGTTGCCCCGAGCGATTGCATTACAGCCCGTTTGGCAGCGTTCTCCCTCAATACTGGAACAGTTTCAGAAAGTGTTGTCGCCATTAGTCACTTAGACACAAAAACATGGGGAAATAGGGATCAGGTTGAAAAATAGCATGGTTACCCTTTAATTATACCCTCCCTGACATCATACTTGGGAAAGCTCCTCCAGAGCCACAGAAGACATTGTACAACTGTTTGAACTGGCTGTCCTCAAGAGGACTGAACTGAACTTCATGTGTGAAATTGGTGGAGTTTTCCCCACCACCCATCAGCAGTAGTGGCCACAGATTATAAACAAGTCAGTTTTGGTGTGTGCAGTGGAAAATCACAGCAACGACTGTCTGCCACCAAAGATGTTGCCATTTAAAACACCATCTTCAGGATTAGACTTTTGAAAGGCCTTGTAGCACCGAGCAGGACAGCGTTATTTGTTTGGACTAGATTGGTTTCATTACACTATCTACTCTATTGTTTAGTCTGCCTCTGTACAGAGCCCTGGACAGTTTACACTGAAGCTGTTCCTTGTCTTTAGTCAGATAGAATCAAGCCAGTCTAAGAGCTTTTATGTGTCACTGGTGCGTGTTGCAGATAATGTGTTTTGTCTGTCCCTCCAATGGAGCGAATGGGATGAAAGCTGCTGAGAGGGAGAGTGAGCAGGAGACATTGGGAGACGGTGATTTCAGAGTTGAGGTGGTGCTTCTTGGGCCTGCCGTTGCCTCTGGGAGCCTGATGTTTCCTCCAGAGGTTTGTAAGAGGAACAATAAAGGGCGCCTTTGTCTCTGATTGGAGGGGTGAAAGACGATCCGTGTCTCTTCGAAGGTAGGCATGTTTTCACATTTACTATAGCTTTGGCATTCTCCCTATCTCACAATGAGGCCATTATATGTTATGGACTTCTCTGCAGGTGGACAGGCAGCCCAGCTGACTGCACGGCCCATCTCTTCTGTCACCCACTCACGTCTGGTTGTGACGTAAAGGTCACATGAATATGTCCACAAACTTGAGTGGAATCAAAGAGATAGCTTTGTCTCCAGTGGGCTGTAATTTAAAGCAGTTGGCTTGAAGGGAGTGTACTGGTCCTGATACATCTTCTTACAACAGCCCTGTCCTCTCCGTGGGTTTATTACATGGTTGTAAAGCAGTTACACTCAGACACAGTGCTGTAAAGGGTCATCACAATCTGACAGGAGAAAGCTCAGTGGTCCTAGTTTATACCAGATGTTTTGCTGGAGGTGTTAGAAGACTTCTGCTTTCTCCCCAAACAACTGGAGGTGAATGGAATTTTGTGGTACTCAGGGCAATAAATGTAACAGCAGATAATCCATCAACAGCTTTTATAGGGACTATGGCTTTGATAGAAAGTTTTGATATGTTTGTATTTTTTGTAATTTGGATGAATGGACTTGTTAAAGCTGCATTAATTGTATTTTTTCTCTGTTTGGGATCAGCACAACAAGCTGTAATCACAACACTCACATTGACATACAGTATATTGCAACACATACCAGCTCTTCAGAAGTGTTCTTTATTTCTACTCAAGATAGAATGTTCTTAATTGAACAACACATTTAATGTTGTTTATCCTGCACGTAAAGCTGGAGTTGGTCTTCTTCAACAATAGTTCTGTTATTTGTTGAAATTGTCATTCCATCCTGACAGTAATCAATAAATCAAACGCTCCGACAAGAAAAAGAAAAATCATTTCATTCAGCCCGAATGTAATGATTGGACAGCCTGTCTACCTACCTGTCTACCAACCTGCCTACTAACCTGCCCGTCTACCTGCCTGTTTACCTACCTACCTGTCTACCTACATATCTACCTACCTACCTGTCTACCTGTCTACCTACCTGTCTGTCTACCTGGCTGTCTGCCTGTCTACCTGCCTGTCTACCTGCCTGTCTACCTACCTGCCAATCTACCTGCCTGTCTACCTACTTACCTGTCTACCTACCTGCCTGTCTACCAACCTGCCTGTCTACCTACCGGCCTACTTACCAGCCTGTCTACCTGCCTGCCTGTCTACCTGCCTGTCTACCTACCTCGTGGGTCTTTGTCTGGGGCGCTTCTTTGTGTGCGACCCGCTACAGTTTTCACCGTTTTTTATCTGTTCTTGTGTGTGTGTGTGTGACGGTACGGAGGACCAATATGTGGACTTTGGGAAAGTATGCACATTTCCTTGCTTACTTTTTTATCCTGACGCTAGTTTGCAGCGTATGTCAAGGGGAAAAGACGCTGCAACAACATGGCGATCGGATCACTATCAATAGGGAGCTTCTCCTGTCGCTACGTTCTTCGGCGGAGGGAGAGATCCCGACAAACATTCCAGCAGAGATTTTTGTCCCTTTCCACCTGGACAGAAGATCTTCACGCCGGCTCTCGCGGCGGAAAAGAGGAAGGAGAGGAGGTATTCGCCGCAAAATGAAAAAACTCTGCCTCGATAACCGGCGCCAGTTACCCCCCTTGCCCTCGGTCTTTTTATCTAATGCCCAGTCTTTAAGGCGCAAGATTGACGAGCTGGAGATCTGGGCAAAGTACAAACGTGAACTTAAAGAATGCTGCCTACTCGCGATCACCGAGACGTGGCTTAATGAGAGCGACCAGGACAGCGACTTGGCTCTCACTGGATTCGGCTGTCCCATCAGACTGGACCGCTCCTCTGAAGCGACGGGGAAAAGCCGCGGAGGTGGGGTCTGCTTCTATGTAAATCAACGGTACTGTAACAACATCATTGTGCGGGAGAAAATATGTACCCCTGATATAGAGCTACTCTCCATCTCCCTACGTCCTTTTTATCTGCCACGTGAGTTCCCCCAACTGTTTTTTACTCTTGTGTACATCCACCCCAGAGCCAACGCCAGTGCTGCCACTCAGCTGATAGTGGATGTATCACACAAGCTGGACTCTATTTGTATTGATGCTCCTAAATTTTATCTTGGAGATTTGAATCATGTCCGATTAGACAGAGTTTTACGGACATATGAACAATATGTAAGTTGCTCCACCACAAAAAAAAACACTATCCTTGACTTGTGCTACGGAAATGTGACGGGAGGCTACAAGTCCATACCTATGCCCGCTTTGGGAGCTTCATATCACAACAGCATATTTTTACTGCCTACATATAAACCATGCTTCAGACGCCAGGAGAGAGAGGAGAAGGCTGTTAAGATCTGGACAGAGGACAGCATCTCCTCCCTCCAAGCCTGTTTTGACTGCACAGACTGGCAAGGCTTCTTTGATGCTTGTGGTGATAACATTGATGAACTTATAGAAACTGTCTCATCCTACATCACTTTTTGTGTTGATTCTGTAATCCCCTCTAAACAAGTTGTTATTTTTCCCAATAACAAACCATGGGTAACCAAAGATCTTAAATCTGCTATTAATAAAAATAAAAAGATCTTTTTCACTGGCAACCCTCAGGAGAAGAAGGTTGTCTCCAAAGAGGTTAAGGTTGAAATAGCCAAGGCTAAAGCCAAGTACAAAGAAAAAATAGAAAGTCAGTACGTAAATGGCGACCTAAGGTCAGCCTGGCAGGGGATTAAATCTATGGCCTCTATTAATCAGCAAGCAAATACATCCAAGCAGTTTATTAGCATTAATGGAGTTGAGGATGTAGACTTGGCGAACACTTTTAATTTGTTCTTCTCGCGGTTTGAAAGGTCTGACTTCACTCAGGATGTATCCAGGTTGAGGGACTCCCTGATACCCCACAGCGATATATTGATATCTCAAGAGCAGGTCAATGGTTTATTTAGGAAAACGCGGACAAGGAAAGCTTCTGGCCCTGACGCCATCTGTGGTCGCACTTTGCACCACTGTGCTGATCAACTTAGTGAGGTTTTCACTAAGCTCTTTCAGATTTGTGTTGACAGCTGCCAGTTACCCAAAATTTGGAAATCTTCCACCATAATTCCCATTCCTAAAGTTAAAAACCCCAGGGAATTAAACCAATTTAGACCTGTTGCACTCACTTCCCTGGTAGTGAAGAACCTGGAGAAAATCTTAAAGGAAGAGGTTCTTTCCCTGGTGGAGGGCAAACTGGATTCACTCCAGTTTGCATATCAAACAGGTAAAGGAGTGGAAGACGCTAAACTCTTTATCCTGGACAAAGTTTATAGACACCTGGAAACACCAAAAGCTCATGTCAGACTCTTATTCGCTGATTTTTCTTCAGCTTTTAATAAGATGCAGCCTCACATTCTGATTGAGAGGCTTGCATCTCATTTTAACCTACCTCACCAGCTTTTAACATTGGTTTTAAACTTCTTAACAGACAGAACACAACAGGTTTTAGTTAATGGTATTATGTCTAATACCTCGGTCTCTAACACAGGTTCTCCGCAAGGCTGCGTCCTTTCGCCATTGCTTTTTATTTTGTACACCGATAGCTGCAGGTCTTCTAAGGAGGGCAGCTTATTAGTGAAATTTTCAGACGACACTGCACTCCTGTCGCTCCTACAGGGGGCAGAGTCAGATCATGGCTGCGCTCTTCCTGCCTTTGTTGAGTGGTGTGACAAAAATTATCTTGATCTCAATGTCTCAAAAACTAAAGAACTTGTGATTGACTTTAGAAAAAACAAGATTAATCCCACTCATAGTATAATTCATGGCGAGGATGTTGACATCGTGGACTCTTATAAGTACCTGGGCACAGTGTTTGACTCTCATCTCAAGTTCGATGTAAACACTGAGTCCATTGTTAAACGAAGCCAACAGAGAATTCATTTGCTGCGGAAAATCAACTCTTTTGGTGTGAGTAGATCTATCCTGTGTACTGTCTACTTGTCATATATTGAGAGCCTTTTAACCTTTTCATTTATTTGCTGGTTTAACGGTTTGTCTATGAAGGACAGGAATTGCCTAAATAACATTGTGAAAGTCTGCTCCAAAATCATCGGAGCCCAGCAGAGCAACTTAAACTCTATCTGGGAGAAACGTGTCCTCCAGAAGGTCAAAAACATTATTAATCACAACCAAATCCTGTCCAGTGAGTTCACACTACTGCCTTCAGGACGGCGCTATCTGCCTCCTCACAGAAAGACAAACCGCTACTCCAAGTCATTCATTCCTTCCGCCATTACACTGCTGAATGCAGAGTAACTATCATGAATGAACGACAACAAAAATGTCTTATTTACTTTGAATGTACAATTATTTTGCACTAACCACATAACGGTTGTCTGTGTTTGCATTTGGTACATTCTTGGAATACAATTTGCAATGTGCAAATACTCTTGGCACTTTATTCTATTCTAATTATTTATTTATTCCTTTATTCTTTTATCTCGTCTTGTTTTTATTCTTGTATTCATTGTTTTTATTGCGGATATTTTTAATTGTTAATCTCGTACTTTATTGTTCTGCACCTCCCCATATGCCACCTACTGTGTTCCCTCTGTCAATGATGATTGTGCAGTATGAATGTGTGTATATGTCTCGGTGGACTGCAGAAACTGAATTGCCCTTCGGGGATAAATAAAGCTCTCTGTATCTGTATCTGTATCTGTATCTGTCTACCTACCTGCCTGTCAACTTACCTGCCTGTAAGGTAGGTACCTGGCAGGCAGGTCTACCTGCCTGTCTACCTGCCTATCTACCTGCCTGTCTACCTATCTACCTTTCTACCTACCTGCCTGTCTACCTACCGGTCTACTTACCTGCCTGTCTACCTACCTACCTGTCTACCTACCTGCCTGTCTACCTACCTGCCTGCCTACCTACCTACCTGCCTACCTACCTGCCTGTCTACCTACCTGTCTAACTACCTGCCTTTCTACCTACTTGTCTACCTACCTGTCTAACTACCTGCCTGTCTACCTACCTGTCTACCTACCTGTCTACCTACCTGTCTAACTACCTGCCTATCTACCTGCCTGTCTACCTATCTACCTGTCTACCTACCTTTCTACCTACCTGCCTGTCTACCTACCGGTCTACTTACCTGCCTGCCTACCTACCTACCTACCTGCCTACCTACCTGTCTAACTACCTGCCTTTCTACCTACCTGTCTACCTACCTGTCTAACTACCTGTCTACCTACCTGTCTAACTACCTGCCTTTCTACCTACTTGTCTACCTACCTGTCTAACTACCTGCCTGTCTACCTACCTGTCTACCTACCTGTCTAACTACCTGCCTATCTACCTGCCTGTCTACCTATCTACCTGTCTACCTACCTTTCTACCTACCTGCCTGTCTACCAACCTGCCTGTCTACCTACCGGTCTACTTACCTGCCTGTCTACCTACCTACCTGTCTACCTACCTGCCTGCCTACCTGCCTGTCTACCTACCTGCCTGTCTACCTATCTACCTGTCTACCTACCTTTCTACCTACCTGCCTGTCTACCTACCGGTCTACTTACCTGCCTGTCTACCTACCTACCTGTCTACCTACCTGCCTGTCTAACTACCTGTCTACCTACCTGTCTAACTACCTGTCTATCTACCTGTCTAACTACCTGCCTTTCTACCTACCTGTCTACCTACCTGTCTAACTACCTGCCTGTCTACCTACCTGTCTACCTACCTGTCTACCTACCTGCCTGTCTACCTACCTGTCTGTCAGCTGTGAGTATTAACAGCAGCCATGTTGGTTGTTTCATAATGATAATGTTGGTGGAGTGTCTTCAGAGGGAGGCCTGAAGGGACCAAGCCCCCTGGAAGAGTGCCGGTCGTTGATCCCAACCTTCGTAGTGGCCAAACGGTGGTACTGCAACTTCTGTGTCCGTCACATGATGCCATTGGGCCCAAAAAGACTTTTCCCCATAGAATTACATTGGTAAAGAGATTTCTGTAACTCAGAGGATCATTTATTTTGAGGTGAATCAACTCCCCAGTATGAACACTCTAATAGTCCTTATTTAAATCATTAGGTCCTAAAAGTTGTAAAGTTATTTCCCTTCCTCCGTTCATGTGAATAAGACCCAGACCGAGTCTGGAGCGCCAAGCCGTGACCGAGTCATGTGATCGAGCAGACGCTACTGCGCATGTCCGGTGGCCCAGTGGATGCAGAAGATCGCCAGACGATCCGTGTACTTTTCCAGACGGAAGTCGAGCCATTTTGGCATCATGCTCCACTGAGCAACTCTCATAGGAATGAACGGGCCCCGCCTCCAACGCTGGATCCAGTTCTCTTAATACATCCATGGGAGGGACGGACTGTCGGTGTTGAGGACTTGGTGACTTTCTCTCTAGATTGAGGGACATTTGGAGCTAGTTAGCAGCTAGTGCTGCTAGCTGCTTTCATTGGAAAAGAATTGACAACACTGGGCTGGTTTATAGGTCAGATCATTTTATAATCTAGAATACTCTTGCTAGTGTTTTAAGATGAGTAACTTTAAGCACCACCCTACAGTAAAAAGGTTTAGGATTGAATGTACTTATATTTGGACTGCATTCATTCAGTTAAAAGAATAGTTCAACATTTTAGGAAATACACTCATTAATTTTTTCTCCTAGAGTGAGATGAGAAGATTGATATCAGTCTCAGGTCTGTCAGTTGGGACATGGTTAGCCTAGCTTAGCATAACGACTGGAAGCAGAGGGAAACTGCTGAGCAATATTTCTTTTTAATTTTAGGAGCACATGCCTGATGGAATTCTTGGTGGATAAATCTCAATTAAACAGAGCCAGGCTAGCTGTTTCTCCCTGCATCAAGTCTTTATGCTAAGCTAAGCTAAGCTAAGCTAAGCCAGTTGCATCCTGACAACAGCGTCATACTTAACACAAAGAAATGAGAGTACTATCAGTCTTCTCATCTAACAGCGTGTCCACACAGGAGGCGTTGAAGCCGTATTTTTCAGTCGTCTGTCTCACACACATCTGACAGAACAGATATTTACACAGGCCACGTATTTATACACTTCAAGTCTTTTTTCTTCCACTTTACGAGTCCAACTACAGCGATTCTGTGTTTGGCTCTGAGCGCTGTGAAAACACGGGTGACCTGCACTTAATAGTTGCCGTGCCTGAACACTTCCTGTGTAGATATGATGTAACTCTAAGAAAAAGCAAATAAGCTAATCTCCCAAATTAGTGAACTGTCAGCAGCCAAACGCGGCATTTACAGACACATGCTCTGGTTTTGTTCTAAGTGTTCAATATTGTCCCTAAATGACCAATTTCCCTCCGGGCTCTGCGTTGCTGTTTTAGAACAATGTGTACAATGTGGTACAGTGACCTGGGAGGAAACTTTGGGGATTTGGGGACAGGACTGGGATCTGTAACAGATCAGGGAGTGTATTGTGTTGGTGTATTTCCCGCTGTTGGTCTGAATCGGCATGATTTTTTAAAACTCTATTTAAAACTTGAATTCCTATAGTCCCCCTCAAAAAGGGGGACAAAGGTCATGTGTATCTCATTGAAATGTCTTTATCTCACTTGTACAATGAGCAGGCATCACATCATTTCTAACACTGATCACCCACAGTACAAGGCTCTGACCAGGTCAACAGGACCTGTCATCACTGACTGTACTGCCGGAGGCTGCACACGGCCATCTGAAGGCATTTAAAAGAACAAAGCAGCAGATTCCAGCCCAGTCGAAGGGACCGGAATTCTGTGAGCATGTGTGGACAGTATGGTGGACTGTCATCAGCGGGGGGTCTGTAATGCTGTGTCTGCTGAAGAGGCAGGACTTCAAATTCTTTGGTTCTTGTTCTCCCCTCCGACTGACATGGGGGGGGGGGTCTCATGATATAACTGCCCACGCTCCTGAATATCCCCTCGGACACAAGAGAGGAGACATCAGCTATGAGGCCACATCTGATTGCAATTTATGGACAATTATTATAGTTTCAGAGTGCAGCGGAAAAAAGTAAAAGTAAAACTTTAAGTACATACAATTATGGAGATGAAACCCTGCAACCATTTTCAGCAATGAAGGGCTAATGTTGTTATTTCCCTACACGACTCAAAGAGTGCTTCTAAATGGAGAGATCATTTAGAATGATATCAGTTTAATTTAGAGCGGTGCACAAAATCAATGTTATAAACTCTTTCTGCCGTGGCGTAGTCCAAACAGCGTTTATCCATGCATTCTGGCTCAGACATCTTAACACTGTTAGTACACTGTGTTTTCTACAATTGTATTAGAGCCACAATATTTATTTTGAGACTGTGGAAAGTAGGAATTTAACAAGAAACAGATATGTGAGTGGGGAACTGTGAGAGACAGAAAAAGGCTGTGCATGCATGAGGGGGTGTGGACAGTAAAATGCCGGAGGGGATCAACAGTGAAGCTGTGTGTGTGTGTGTGTGTGTGTGTGTGTGTGTGTGTGTGTGTGTGTGTGTGTGTGGACAGTCAGTCAGTCAGTCAGTCAGTTGGGCTGCTGCTGCCTCACCATGGCTGTTCTCTCTGCTGAGGTCCTACGCTGGCATGTGAGTTTTTATTTCACTTTTTATGTCTTTCTGTTTGCGCTTAACTTATAAAAAATACTGTTGAGAAAAGTATGAAGTCATGTGTTATTTTTAGTATTAGGTTACGACATGCCTGACCCCACTTTTGGGACATTTTGGAAATATTTAGACAAGTTCTCCTTGCATTAATGATGAATGAAAGACGGTACTAACTGCAAGATAATCCCCTGTCCATGTGTTAATTCTGCTCTAAATGTGTGGTACTGTCCTGTTTGGGGAGCTTTGGGGAGCCGTGTAGCCGGTGAGTGGCTTTCACCACATCAGTGAGTGAGTGGAGGTGTTGTTGCTGTGGATGGCCCCGGGCTAGAGGCCATGTCAGACACACTTCCTGACACGGAGACACAGATAGAAGCTGGAGATAAACGCAGAACATGACACAACTTGGAAGGATGCTGCCATGTTGGGAAACTAGCGATACATTTTTATCAGCAGTGCAAAACGCAGCTTTGGCAGGAGATTAGTGGAACAGAGATGCACTGTGGGTGATTTATTCATGTTGGATCCTTCTCATTGTTTTCACTGTCGGAGCAGAATCCAATGGAATAATATTAAGAGCATTTAGCCACATTTGGCCATACTATTACTATAACCATCAAATAAATGTAGTAGCACATGAGTAAATGTACTAAGTTACATTCACCCCTGACTGTTACAAGTCATTTTGAGTATTGTAATCAGCACCGGTGTGTTTTTGATTTGCAAGGCTGTTTAAGAATGAATTTCTCATTTGTTTTACAAACATATAACCTCACTGTTTGTCATTTAAAAGCATTTAAGTAATGGTTTATAACATGCCGTAAAGCAGATAAAAGGACATTTAATAAGTGTTTATCAATTTACATTTCAACAACCATCACTATCTATGTTTTAACAGTTAATAACACATTAATAACACCTTAACAGCTCATTATAACACAGTATTTGTTATCATACATTATATGTATTCAGTACATTTAAACACATTTATTAACTGTTTAAACATGTGTATAACCATATATCTCTATATATATATATTATAATTTAAGCAGGACTCAGTATGACCTGTGTAAATTGAATTAGATAAAATGAGGATAATTTGCAGAAGTACATCGTATATTCAGTCCTTGGTGTTGCTTTGGGAAGAGCAGCACTGACATCCAGCCAGGACTGGAAAACCAAGAGAAAGCAAAAACATAACACAAATTCCTTGAATGTCATGAAAATGGCACCGATGCTTTTTTGTCTCTAGAGCAGACCCAGCCCTGGGTCAGAATACAGATAATGATGGTGGCTACGGACATTCTTGCTCTAAATTGCTACCTGAGGAAAAAGCCAGAGGCGTGCCAAATCCCCAAAAGAAAGCAGAGAGTATGAAACGGCCTCACAACCACACAAAGTGCTGCCCTGAAATAGCAAACAATCTGCGGAGGTGACGCCCCATTTGTTCTCTATCAGGATGATATAGACACTGTGAAACCAGAGGATAACAGCTCAACGTCACATATTCTAGTCATATTTCATATTTTAGTGAAAGCAGACCGTTATTCTTTTGGCCGTTTCACTGAAATCCATTTCTCTCTCTTTAGGCTCGCATCGAGGAGCTGGAGGAGGAGCTGGAGGCAGAGCGGGCCATCAGAGCCAAGGTATGGTACACAACTATAAGGCACTGTGTAACATCTCCTCTCCCTGGATGAAACAAAGAGCAGATGAGCCTTAAATGTGTGTGTCAGGCTGCAGGGCAGATCAGAGGATGAGCTCAGCTCTGTCTAACAGTCAGGCCTGTGGTGTTGAGAGCTGTTTGTGGATTGGAGGGACAATTGAAAGAGAGAAAAAAGATGGCTGATCTGTTGGCAGCCGGTGGGGTTGGTGCTGCGCCTATGGTCACCCCAAACTATCTGCACCTGTGATAATAAACTGGGGGGGGAAGGACCTTGTGTTTGTAGTTAACATACAGGGCAACCCCAGAGGCGTATAGGGACCCCAACATCCTTTTCCCTCCTTCTTCTTTCCTTCTTCTTTCTTATTTTTCCCAATCTATCCCTTACACACACACACACACGCACGCACGCACGCACGCACGCACGCACGCACGCACGCACACACACACACACACACACACACACACACATAGTGCACCTTCTGTTTCTTGTAATCCCCTCTCCTTGTTCCTCGAAGCAAATCGGAAGAACAGGACGTTTTTTTTCCACCTTCTTTTTCACCGGACTAAAGTTTCCAAGACATCTTCTTTGTAATGTAAAAGGCTTTTCAAACAGCAGGCCTGGTTCATATGAAGCTAATCTACCAAGGTGGACGCTTTAAGTGCTTGTTGTTTCAAACAAGACACTCTTAAAGCGTGTGTGTGTGTTTAAGCTACAGAACCTGGGCGCCCCTCTTAAGTCCTGCCTGTAGTTTCCATGTTACAGTACATGTATAGGTAAAGGTACATATTTCACCCTGAGTGTTGAATAGAGTGACAACGGGCCCGAGGGCGTGTTTGGTAGACTTCTCCCCACTCTGGGTGGCATTCCTAATGGTGCTAGCTGGGTCCCCCCCCCCCACCACCAGTCTCCAAAGCTGCAGAGCCATGAAAGAGGCAGGCAGAGACATGCATGTCTTTATCTGTTCCGCAGCCTCTGCACCTTCAGAGGAGCTCAGATACAACATACCTCTGCTGTAGACAGGCTCCCTATTGTTAGACTCTGCTCCTCAGGTCGCACAGGGCAGATATCATCAGGAGATACAGGCTGACAGACAGCACTACTTTCCATGGATCTCCTCCCAACTGGAATGCCAGACCCTCTCACACACATATACTGTATGTGTGTGACACACACACACACACACACACACACACACACACACACACACACACACACACAACCGGTATGTAATCTTTAAGACAACTACAGAGATGCCATCAATATTTTTGAATTGGACTCTTATTAAATCAGGTGACACTAAAAGTCTCAATTGAAACCCGTACTAAAGAAAGGTGAACAAATTCATATTTCTATATGAACAATGGGTCAAATGACTTTGAGTAATGTGACAGGGGTCACTAGTAGTGACATACCCACATACCCAACTCTGCAGTTGGCCTCAGCTCTACTGAGCTCTTTAGCTTCTTAGCTTATTGTTTGGGATTTCCCACCTAAAACTGTTCTCTTTTGATCATGGCTCATCAGCCTCGCTTTCAGTCACAGCAGGCTGCTACTTTCAACCAGTTGTACGCTATCTGTCAAGCATCATACAGCAGACAAAGTTAGCAGCTAGCTGGGGAACATTAGATAAAGTGGAGCACCTGGTTTGCTAAAGGGACTGATATTTCCCCTAGGAGTTGGTGGAGACCAAAAACAGAGCTAAATTTAGAGAGAATTTTGGACTTCATTTCATTTATCAGATTATCAGAAAAACTACTCCACTGCTAATGTTGCTCAGTGTCTGGTGGATGGCAACTGTTTGCTAACATGTTCGCCATATTGGAATTATTCACCAAAGAATGAGATGTTAATAAAGCCTCAGTTCAACCAAATTAATAAAAAACATATTCTCTGGCCATGCAGATAGTTTGGGTTTTTATTTGCCTGAGTACAACGGAGATGAATGTCATTTTATTTGTGGTGCTCAAAGCTTTGAAAACTTCAACAGTAAAATCCAACAGCAGTGTGTTTGTTGGGAAAGCATGTCCTGGTTACTCTGGATAATCAACATCTGCATGACTAGATAGACCGCTAAAGGAAGTTTACCTCACAGTCAAAACCAGCCACCGTTCTCCTAGTGAGGTTAGTCATCAATTTATAGCTTTTAAAATGCATACCATTTTTCAATGTTTTTCTCTCTGACTGTGGTTTGTTTGAGAATTGCCAACACCTACAGTATATATTTTTTCTCTACATATTTTAATTTAATAACTGAGGAGAAGGCTAAGATATAACAAAAGTGGTTCCAGGATAAGCTTTGATGTACTCTACTATTACAGTAGTTGTGTGTACATGCAGCTTAATGGACACTTGTAATGGACATTGCTGGTAAAGTACACTTTCACATTCTTTTCAGGGTAGTGTACCTCACCTAAACGTGTTAATAGTAAATAAACCATGCAGCTGAGGTCAGGGAAGAACCTCCATCATACAGGAAGCAGAGGACATGGATGGATACTAGAGAGCACATATACAAACATACACTGAACAGAGACCTACTCCTACTCCTTCAGGCTGTTGTGCAAACCAAGATGAATCGGCCTCCTCCTTCAGGAGACTTTGGGAGCACTGACTTCCTATTAGCATGTGAATGGGAGTGACTGGTGCTGACCCAGAGGAGCTGTTGACTCAGTCAGTAGTGCGGAGGAGAGCGATGAGTGAGCCGAGTGCTCAGTGTTAACCCTCTACAGAGAGGGGGGGCGATGAGTTGGTGGGCCCCCCAGTGAGTATCATCTGTTTTCCCTTCCCTGTCTATCAGGGAGGCCTGAGACTGCAGCTTTACAGACCAGTCTCAACATCTACGGCCGCCTCTAAAACAGCTGTAAAAGATCGGCGTTAAAACAACAAGTGCTTTTAACTACAGAGCGCTGGCTGTTTGTGCGTGTAATGGCCCGGGATTATAAACTCTCTCCATGTGTGCTGTGCCACGTTTGAGCGTGAGAAGGGTCTCTCTGACCACTTTGCTGAGGAGTTTATCATTCATTCATTTCTGAAGCTTCATGTGTTTTGTTTGTTTTGCATTTCTATGCAGTTTGTAATTCTTTTGATGTAAGGTATCAAGTTTTATTATATAAAAAAATATTATTATATTAAATGTAATCATACCAGGTTAGCCAGTGTGGATTTTGATTGTGATCCAGATGTATATTGACGATGCTGATATTTCTTTGATTTTTTTTTTTTATTCTGTCAGTAATTTTATTTCTTCTGAAACAGTATTGTATTTATGAGAAATCAAAACTTTTATTACACTGATATATTTGAGTTTGGGACTAAAATAAAGCACCTATTTAAAGCTGCAGTGGATAGAAATGGAGCAAATATGATTAAAAGAATTGTTGAGACCAGTTGAGGAAATACCAAGCACCGCCCACCAGCCGGAGCACAGCCAATAGGAACGCTCTCTCTCTGAAATGACCTGTGATTGGTCAAAGTCTCCTGTCACGGGCTACAATTATTAAAGCCTGAAAACAGAGCCAAAGTTAAAGCTGCACTAATGTTTTTATATTAACAATGGATCAAATGACTAATGTGAAAGATGTGGAATGTAGTGACAAAAACCCAGATTTATCACCTCACTCTGCAGTTACCCTCAGTTCTATAGTACCGAGCATTGTAGCATCATTGAGCCAATTGGTTTTGTTTCACACAACTATAATGTTTGATTCATTCTCATGGCTCTCATCAAGCAGCAGCGGCCGAAAAAAGTGTTGAAAAACCCCACTGCCCATCACCAAACAGCAGACAGACACAGTTAGTGACCACCTGGTGAACAAAGTGGAGCATTTAGCAGCTAAAGAGCTGCCGGATATTTTTCCCAGGAGTTGGTAGAGACCAAAACAGAGCTAAAAGAAAGTGAATATTGGACTTAACCTTCAGCAGGTGGCCAGAAACATCCATTAAATCCAATGTAATGTTGTTCCGTGTCTTCTGCATGTATTAATAGGAAACTGTTTGTTAGCATGTTAGCCATAATATGTCAATGTGGTGTTTACAGCTTGTTAAGCTGTCCCCAACTAGCCAACAAGAATCAATGAATGCAGCTTTAAGGGCCTTTAGCAGCTCTGTAGGATGTTTAGCGGTGAACAGAGCATGGGCTAACTTCCACAGGAAACAGGAGTTAACAGATAATATTTGGACTGTGTGACAGCAGCTAACCTGGATACCAGTTACTCTCCTGGCCTCTGACCCCAGGAAAGATCACTTCCCCTTGTGGGCTGTCAATCATACTGATCCCCTGGTGGGCAAATATCCTGTCCTAGGAGGTAAGACTGCTGAATAGGGCCAGAATAGATGAAGTCTTCTGCCTGAAGGTTTAATACAGTCACAGCGTTCAACCAACACAATCATTTGACCAAGGAATTGTGAACATATGTATGTTGATGAATATTTAGATGCAAGGTTTTTGTGACTCCAGATAGAAGATCAGTCCACTCAGGGATAAATTGTGACTATGACAGCAGCAGTCTTAAAGGGACTGTTTGTAACTTTTTAAGCGTATAAATGTACCGGGTCAGAACACATGCGCGCTTGCATATGCACGCTCGCGTGTGGCCGGAGTCTCTGCTCCTCTGCCTGCTTGCCTTCACTCAGACAGCGCGTGTTCTCGCTCTCTCGTTCCACCTCTAGACGTGAACGCGCGCTCACTACACACTGCAGGAGAGTTAGTTTAGCTCTGAGAATATCTAGTGAATGTACAGTGGACGTTTGTGCAGAAATAACTGCTGCAGCTCCTCCAGACCAACAGAGGTTTCCCGTGTCTTGTGAAGTGACGGAGCTCCGCAGTCGGGTGCCGGTGTCTCCCGACTGCGCTCGTAGGGGAGACACCAGCACCCGTTCGGGGAGGCGATAACATGTCTCGCTAGGGAGCTCCGTCACTGACCCGCTTTTCCTGCTTCAGAGCCCCGGCACCGACGCTGAGGCAGGAAAAGCCAACACTAGGATCAGCAGTGATTCATGGAGAGACCTTCGTCTGGTCAGCTAACATTACTGCCAAGCAGGTGAAATATACTGTAGAGTGATATTGTGCTTTTAGCTGACGTGTGTCGCCTCACTGTTTTGAGCGATGCTCGTTCATGTCTATTTAGAGCGAGCAAGCGCGAGCCCGACGCTGACTTTCGTTGACTTAACGGCCACAGGTGTCGCTGTTAACAAGACATTCTGAAAGTTACAAATAGTCCCTTTAATGGTTTATTCTGGCGTAATATGAAGCATACTATCTATAATCATATCATCTACATTTAGTAGCAAGTTGTACACTTAATGTTTGTTACCATTCTTTAACTGCTCTGTTTTTGGCAGATTGAGAAGCAGAGAGCAGATCTGACCAGAGAACTGGATGATCTCACTGACCGACTGGAGGAAGCAGGAGGGGTCAGCGCCTCACAGGTAAACTATATCAACCTGTTCACATTCCCAGTTCCTCACATATATAGACACTTGGTCAGGACCCCTTGGTCAGGATTTTTTGGTCAAGACTTCTTGGTCAGGATTTCTTGGTCAGGACTTCTTGGCCAGGACTTCTTGGTCAGGACCCCTTGGTCAGGACCCCTTGGTCAGGACTTCTTGGTCAGGACTTCTTGGTCAGGACCCCTTGGTCAGGTTTTCTTGGTCAGGACATCTTGGTCAGGACTTCTTGGTCAGGACCCCTTGGTCAGGACTTCTTGGTTAGGACTTCTTGGTCAAGGCTTCTTGGTCAGGATTTCTTGGTCAGGATTTCTTGGTCAGGACTTCTTGGTCAGGACCCCTTGGTCAGGACTTCTTGGTCAGCACTTCTTGGTCAGAACTTCTTGGTCAGGACCCCTTGGTCAGGTTTTCTTGGTCAGGACTTCTTGGTCAGGACCCAACCGTTATACTATGTCCGTTGCTCTGAGCGACTAATATTGCTGCTGATGGGTTTACATTGGACATACGCAGTACTTATTACAAACAATATACAATCCTATGGGTGCCTCAGGACATACAGTAAGCTGTGCAGCCTTAAATACAGAACTTGACATACAGCGTGTGTGTGAGTTACAGATGGAGGTGAACAAGAAGCGAGAGGCTGAGCTGCAGCGCCTGAGGCGTGACCTGGAGGAGACGTCTGTCCAGTCAGAAGCGCTGGCTGCGTCTCTGAGGAAACGGCACAGTGACGCCATGGCAGAGCTGAGCGATCAGTGTGAGGCTCTGCAGCGGACCAGGGCCAAACTGGAGAAGGAGAAACAGAACCTGAGGATGGAGGTGGATGAGCTGGCTGCTTCTCTGGACAGTCTACAGAAAGCCAAGGTCAGGAAGCTACAGTAGGTCACTGTCACAATGTTTTTAACATTTTGAACTGGTGAGTGTAATGTGTGCTGGGGTGTTGGTGTTATGTTGCAGACGTCCTCAGAGAGCCAGGTGAAGAAGCTGGAGGAGCAGCTGTCCGACGCCAACAGGAGAGGAGACGACCTGCAGAGGGCCCAGACTGAGCTCAGTGTGGCCAGGAACAGACTCACAGGTACATGTTCATTTCTCGTCGTGTTCGGAGGCGATTACAGATGCTCTTAAGATCCTATTTGTTCAAGTCATCTAACCCATCACGTACAGTTTCTTTAGTGTCTGAGCCAGGGTTTGCCATATTTTGCTTTTGTTATGGCTCTTGAAAGAAACTGCAACAAAGTGATTTCATGTAGGACCCCAGAAGACGCTGACTGTAAAAACAGTGTGCCCCCAGTGTGCTCCATTCCTGTACTGGCATGGTTCCCTAACCACCTTACCCAACCCTCACAGCCACCTCACACCCCATAACCTCTAAATAAAATATAACACATGTAGGAGAGTACAGAAAAAGGTGGAAATTACTAAATAAATTGATAAATAAATAACTGAAAGACAGATTGGAACCTATTTCCTTCCATTGCCCTATTAAGATACTTGTGTGAGCACGTGCATCAAATTGCTTTGTTGACAAAGTGATCTGCCAAAAAGACAGTGAAGAAGGAGACTGCAAACATGGATGTAAACAATGCAATATTGCAATAAATTAAAAAATCTACTTTGCAAATGTTTTATTGGGTAGAAAATGCATGCAACACTTTTGTTAGGCCTCAAGAGTACACACTATGTGTTTTGGTGAGAAACACTGAATATAAACAAAACCTTTGTTTGTTTAAAAGAACATTTCGGAGACACACATGAGCCAACCCTCCCGATTTTCCCGGGAGACTCCCGTTTTTCATCGTCCTCTCCCGTTTTTTTTTCGTTATCTCAGCCTGTTTCTGGAACTGAACAGTGTGTATGATCCCTACTGTTTCAACCCGGACGACAATAGAGCTACACCAACTGTCATTTCTCAGGGGAAGAGAGCAGTCTGTGCTCGCGACACAGCGCAGTTTGAGCTCATGTTTAAGCTGAGCTCGCCACAGCATGCAGCACCTGAAGTTGGGCTTTGTTCATTGTCGCAAAAAGCCATCGTGGCGGCGCAAGCCGCTGGAAATAATCTGAAATAATCTGTCTGAAAGGACCTTCACTGAGTGAGAGAAGCCCGTTCCCTGCGTTCATCCTCAGCTGGTCTTCTGACCACCCCCATCTCAAGCCTCAGCACCCATGGGTGATAGTGCATTAAGCTGAACTGCTCCCAGGCTCTGGAGCTCCCTCCCTCCACACATCCGACAGTCTGACACTCTTACAACATTCAGATCCCACCTCAAAACTCACCTGTTCAAACTAGCTTATATAGTGTCCATCAGTCTGTGTCCTTCCCTCAACACTGGTACTGTTTTATTCCCTCTCACCGCTCTGCTGGTGTTTTCGTTGTGTCTGGCTGTTTTTATCTGTTCCAGTATTATTTTATCTTTGTAAGGTGTCCTTGGGTGTCCTGAAAAGCGCCACCAAATGAAATGTATTATTATTATTAGAAAGGAGAAAGAAATGGAGAGAACTAAGAGAAAGAAATACTCAAGCAGGAGCAAAAATAAATATAAACTAATGAATATTAGTTTATTCCAGAGATTCACACGGCAAGTTCACAGCACAGGGGAGAATTATTCTGTTTTCCTTCCTGGGAGTTAAAGGTCAAATCGAAAGTTTAATATAAAAATGCTGTTGCAGTGTACTTATTATTTTGTTATTTTCAAAGTCACCAGAATGCAGGAAACAAAGTCTCTGAAACTCACATTTTTCTGGAGGAGGACCGCCACACTCCCACGTTGGCTTTGAATTCCTCCCTTTTCTTAAGGTCTCAAGGTTGGCGAGTATGCAGAGACATAGTATCACTCTTCTATATAGTTTGGGGACTTGCAAGTGACAGATGTAAAAAAATACTTTTACCTTGTTTCCAATGGCAAGTAAATGTGTTCATTTATTGACCACAGAGCAATGCAACAGACACAGATATGAGCGTAGCTTACTGGAAGATGAGTCATTGACACTGCATTTTGTCCTTGCTACTTATCTTTCTCAGTGATGTAATCCATATCTGCTGCTGTAACCAAACAGAGATAATAATTACAGGACAATGAAATCACATTTTATGCTTGTTTTCTTGTGCACATGTACGGTGCTTAATGCTACAGAGTGATAATCACTTTCCTTGTGTGTCCTGTCAGCTGATAATGCAGACGTGAGTCGACAGATGGAGGAGGCAGAGAGCAGAGCCAGCCAGCTGAGTCGCTCCAGGACTCTGCTCCAATCCCAACTGGAAGACCTGAAGAAACATATGGACGAGGAGGTCAAGGTCAGTGTGTGTGTGTGTGTGTGTGTGTTTGTGTAAAATATCCAGTATGCAAATACATTTTAAAAATCCCTTGCTCTCACTCAAAGTCCTACTATACAGTATATTCACGTGTGTGTGTTTGGTGTGGCTGCCAGTGTAAGCAGGCGGTCAGCAGCAGTCTGAGCTCAGTGCGGCAGGAGAGCGAGGTGCTGAAGGAGCAGCTGGAGGAGGAGCAGGAGAGCAAGCAGGAGCTGCAGCGTCTCGTCTCCAAACTCAACAGCGAGGTGACGCACTGGAGGACCAAACACGAGTCCGACACCATCCAGCACGGAGATGAGCTAGAGGACACCAAGTACGTTGTGTTGGGACTGTCGGTCAACTGTCACATTTGACGCTTTGAATGTATCTCAGTGGTCCAAATAATGTGTGTGTGCGTCACAGGAAGAAGCTGGCAGCCAGGCTTCAGGAGGCCGAGGAGGCTGTGGAAGCTACCCAAGCCAAATGTTCTTCACTGGAGAAAACCAAACAGAGGTTGCAGGGAGAGGTGGAGGAGCTCTGCATGGACATGGAGAAGGTGGGAGAGGAGACATGTTGTATGAGTGTTGAAGTGCCATGGGTTCCTTTATTGTTGTCTTTGAGCATATGTTCTCTGTCCCAGGCCAGCAGCTGTGGTCAGGTTCTGGATAAGAAGCAGCGGGTCCTGGAGAAGCAGCTCGGAGACTGGAAGCAGAAGTGTGAGGAGCTGGTGGCCGAGGTGGAAGGATGCCAGAAGGAGAGCAGGCAACACGCCAGCGAGCTCTTCAAACTCAAGACGGCCCACGAAGAGTCCCTGGAGCATCTGGAGGCCCTACGCAAGGAGAACAAGGTCTACCAGGGTAGGATGATGATGATGCCTCTAGCAGGTGTTAAGGACTAGCTGAATAGTAACCATGGTTTAATTAGACTTGTGTGTGCCTTTTCTTTGTCTGACAGAGGAGGTAGCCGACCTCACAGACCAGCTCTCAGATGGAGGTAAAAGTGTCCACGAGCTCCAGAAAGCAAAGAAGAAGATTGAGATGGAGAAAGAAGAGTTACAGGCCTCACTGGAAGAGTCTGAGGCAGCTTTGGAGGTACAGAACTCCATCAGATCGGCCTATTAGCTGTGATTTGTGATTTGGAGCCTGTTGTGTTGTCAGTATGTGCTACATTCCAGTGGCGGACTCAGGCTGTCTGAGGGGCAGCTGCATGCGCTGAGACACCTAGAGAGTTTTCTAGCATGTAGGGCAGCCTACATGGCGCCAGGCATCATGTTTTCTCCATTTTAAGGCCACCCTATAAAGGGCACTGAATGTTTTCTCCACTGGGCGGCTGTAGCTCAAGGTTGGCGGTTCGATCCCTGGCTCCTCCAGTCCACACAAAGTGTCCATGAGCGGGACACTGTGCCATCGGTGTGTGAATGAGTGTTTAGATTAGATCGAGGTTTTCTCCACTGGAAGGGCACCGTAGAGGGCACTCATGTTTCATCTACCTAAGAGGGCACTTTTGCTGCGGTTGGTT
The DNA here is from genome assembly GCF_043250625.1 of Sebastes fasciatus. NCBI lineage: Eukaryota > Metazoa > Chordata > Actinopteri > Perciformes > Sebastidae > Sebastes > Sebastes fasciatus. The sequence goes on from NC_133814.1 coordinate 1,190,543, forward strand.
CAAACATGTGGGCACCAAAGGGGGTGGTCATTCCCCCTGACCCCCTGCCCCCCCTTGAGTCCACCAGTACATGCTTACTCTTAATTCATTTTATGCCAAGTTTCATTTCATTCAATATAGTTTGGATAACTCTCCATAAAAATATCCCTGGTCTTCCTTCCTTCCTTCCTTCCTTCCTTCCTTCCTTCCTTCCTTCCTCCCAGGCTGAGGAGACCAAGGTGCTGAGGCTGCAGCTGGAGTTGTCTCAGGCTAAAGGAGACTTGGAGCGCAGACTTCAGGAGAAGGAGGAAGAGATAGAAGTCGCTAGGTACATCAGCTTCCTCTCAATCCTTCATTTTCCACTACACTGTCTGCCATTCCCTTTTAAATGACTATTGATCACATCCATGGCCTTGCATGGTCTGAGTATATAACTAAAGTTCTAACTGCTTATTGTACCAGCGACCGTGAGTCTATTAACTGTTACCGAGTCCAAGTTAAAAAAACTAAGGGTGATGAAGCTTTTGCTGCATTGGCTCCGTGGCTCTCAGCATGAGGTCTGCTAAAACTGCCTCTGCTTTGAAATCTTATCTTAAAGGAATAGTTTGACATTTTGGGAAATAAGTTAGTTTGCTTTTCCTACTTGTGGAAATCATTTTGTGTCTTGCCTGGAAGGTGACCTATGACATTATTGCTCTGTAATTCTCTAACTGTAATTGTTTTCATCCTGTCCTTTATCTCCCTTTATTCCTTCAACAAAGTCATAGTACATTACCTTTAGAGGTAAGGCTAATCTCATTAAACTGTCTCTGCAGTGATACATGCACAGTTCATCTTTGTAATACCTCTTTTTTTAAATCCATCACTCTCCTCTTCTGTCAGAAAAAGCCACCAGAGGGCGCTGGAGTCCCTGCAGGCCAGTCTGGATGTGGAGGTGAAAGGCAAAGCAGAGGGGCTGAAGCTGAAGAAGAAGCTGGAGGTTGACATCAACGAGCTGGAGCTGCAGGTGGACCTGCTCAACAAGAACAATGCAGAGCTCAGCAAGAACAGCAAGAAGATGCAGCAACAGATTAAGGTCTGATGATAAGATACAGTATAGTTTTTTATACTCTGCTTTTTTCTAGGAGGCTTATTAACAGAATTCCTGTCCCCTGCCCCAGGAGCTGCAGGCCCAGCTGGAGGAGGAGGTACGGAGCCACGACGAGTGCAGGGAGGAGCAGGCGGCCATGGAACGACGCTGCACTCTATTGGTCAGCGAGGGAGAGGAAACTCGTGCAGCCCTAGAGTGCGCAGAGAGGGCCCGCAAGGCCCTGGAGACTGAGCTGCAGGAGGCCAGTGAGAAACACAGCGACCTCAACAACCAGGTGATACGCTGTGTCTCTCTGCAGAGACAACAGCTAGAAATCAAACCTGTGTTGGCAGAATTAGACTGATGACTTTCTCAAAGTTTTGTCTTGTGTGTTCAGTTCCAGTTGGCTCTGAGTGGGAGGAGGAAGCTGGAGGTGGATCTCCAGACTCTGCAGCAGGAGCATGAGGAGCTGCAAGGAGAGCTGAGGGGATCCACAGACAAGTCCAAGAAGGCCAGCTGTGAGGTAAACACATACAATACAACTGGAATTGAGATATTATAGTAGTAGAGTTACTTGAAATAAATGCATTTTAACCCTCTGAGACCCACAATAGAGCTGTTTTTGTCTTCTTTAGAGGGGTACAGGGGGTGTTTAGGGGGAGATAGCAGGTCAACAGTAGATGTCACATAGAAGTGATGTACATCATCTGAAAGCTGGGAACCTGAAGATTAATCTGAGATGCAGCTCAGCACTGTGTGTCAAGTTGTTCTAGTCATAAATCAGAAATAAACATGAATTAATAAATTAATTATAAACATGATGATAGCATGAATAGTGAAAGTGTATAAGGGTTTAGAACATTATGATAGAAGTATATGATGGTCATCCCCATGCTCTATTATGTCTCATAAGTTGTTGCAGCAATTCTTTGGGTTGATACCATTTGTTACACAGATTTGGTGCTAAATTTAACCATTTTTTACCACTGGAGAATTGATTAAAATGATCAATAATCCCTCCAAAATACCACATTAAGACACCAAGACCTTGAGGAAAAAGCCATGCTGTGATTTGGGATCAAAAACTTTTGACACTTGTAGATTGCATTTTTCGGCGATGGGATGGCGAGCACTTCTGTTGTGTAAACTGCCCGATTTATGTAATTCTGTTTAGGGACCCCAGTATGCAGAAATATTCAAATACACCATTTTAGAATAGGACACATACACATACCACATTTATACTGCATGAAAGAAACGTCATGTGATTATCATAAAGTGGGCATGTCTGTAAAGGGGAGACTCGTGGGTACCTATACCTATACCTATGCCAGTTTTTCCTCGCTAAAAGTTAGCCCAACTTTGGAGCGTTATTTAGCCTCCTTCCTGGTTTTCTAGTTTCATATGATATCCGCAGCTTCACTCAAGCCCTAAAACTGAACCTACTAGAGCCTCTGAAAGACAGTAAAGACAGTCGGGTCTCAGACGGTTAAACGGTTTGTGTAATTCTTTCAGTTGGCGCGAGTGGGGGAGGAGCTGCGTCTGGAGCAGGAGCACAGCCTCCACCTGGAGAGAGTGAAGAAAGGTCTGGAGGCCCAGATCAAAGACATGAGCAGCAGGCTGGATGAGGCCGAGCAGATGGCTCTGAAAGGAGGCAAGAAGATCATCCAGAAGTTGGAGGGAAAGGTACGGAGTCACATGCCGGTCGGATCCGTCAACACTGGTCCAGAGGAAGACATTTTGACCTTTACAGACCCTTATTGCCATGAAAGCTGATATGAATATTCATGGCTCCCACAGGATGATGTGTTTGACCCCTCTGACCTTTCCTTTAGCACCACCATGAGGCCAAAATGTCCACATATACACAAAAGAAATATCAAAATCTGGAAAGGAGATATTGTTGTCATTTCATTTGAGGAAACAAATACAGTATATCCAACATCAACATCCATTGGGAAGAAAATTGCTAAATATATTCCAGGGCCGGATTAACCTGCTCAGGGGCCCCAGGGCACAAAGGAGCTGTGGGCCCCTAGTGACCCAATGTTGATACACACAAAGATCAGTTTACTTGTCACGAGGTGTAACCATGATGATGTCATCAGTTGCTGAACAGTCAGAGTTCATCAGAGTCACTGCTGCGTGTCTGTGTGCAGGTGAAGGAGATAGAGCTGGAGTTGGACTCGGAGCAGAAGCGGCACGCCGAGACGGTGAAGACGCTGCGGAAGAACGAGCGTCGGCTGAAGGAGCTGCTGTTTCAGTCGGAGGAGGACCAGAAGAACCAGCAGAGGATGCAGGAGCTGGTAGAGAGGCTGCAGAACAAGATGAAGGCCTACAAGAGACAAGTGGAGGAGGCTGTATGTCACCTCGTCCTCTTACTCTACTTACTCTAAACCTTTTGACATACGGAGCACGTCACCTGATGACATTCTTGTCTGTTTGTCATTGCAGGAGGAACAAGCTAACATGAACATGGCGAAGTACAGGAAGACCGTCCATGAGCTGGATGACGCCGAGGAGCGAGCTGACATTGCTGAGTCAGCGCTCACCAAGATCAGGACCAAGAACAGAGGCAGCTTCGGAAAGGGATACTCCTCGGTGAGTACTTACCGGCATCAACCAGACCATCAACTGATGACTGAGACGTCATCTGCTTCAGCATATTGGGATTCTGTTGTGACAAATCTAGTTGTGTTTTCTTGTTATTCAGGGTTAGCATTTAGAACGTTGTTCATAATGTTGCTATATCAAGTGATTTTCATCCTATAATTGTAGGAAATGATCCTTTATCCTATCCATTGTTCCTTAAAAGATTAACAAACCACACTCAGTCTATTTAACTCCTGCAGGTGGAAAAAGTTCAGCACTGTATGCACCATATACTGTAATGTGCTGCTGATGTAAAGTGATGTAGAGTTATAAATGTATTTCCTGATTTATACCTGCTAATAAGCAGCATGCTAGCATGCTAACATTTCTTAATTATACCTGCTGATAATCAGCATGTTGTTTGAAGTGTGCTTTTAGTATACGTCTTTTAAACAACAATTTGATTTTCAAATGAACAACTGCTGTACTTTTATTGTGTATGTAGTGCAGTGTATTCTACTGCACATTTATTCTGAAAGCAGAGATTGGATTTTTGTCAAAAGAATTAAACAAAAGGAGGGAAGTGAAGCATACCTCAGAATTCAGTGGGTCTATTTTTAATGAAACAACACAGATTTCTGACGTCACAGACTTTATGAAGAGATGGTCTAACAGCCAGTATGAACAGGAGGAATGAATACACCAAACTAACACCGGACTATTGTTTTAAGACAGACTTGAGAAATTGTGAAACTGTTGTTTAAATAAACTGATTTAATTTGGTGCTCAACTGTATTAATGTACAGTTGAAGATGTATTTTATGATGAGTAGAACCAAAGCGCAGTAATATCCTGCATTACCATTTAAATATATCTTTTTACAGTATGTAGAGAAACAGGCTTTCTATGTCAGGAAGTGATTAGATCTGATTGTTTAAGAATGGTAGGTAGTACACTAATAACAATTCTGCAATTTTACTCCAAAATCAACTAAAGTGACACTGTTATTTTGCTCTAAATAATCACTAAAACCTTCCATAACTCTGCAGCAGGGTGTTGATATAATCCCGTGGTTGCTCTGAATAATGACTGAGGTGTGTCTGTGCTCCTCCAGGGTTACAGCACTCCGTACCCTGGCCTGGTCAGGTCACCCAGCTCTGTGGGTTCAGAGGGCAGAGGGGAGAAGATCCTCAATGATGACAACGAGTCCGTCAGCTCCCTCATCCCAGCGTATCTCAACTCTCTCAAGAAGCTCATGGTTGATTAGAAACCAAGCTGTGACGTCATCACGGTCAGCATCTCAGCGTACAGATCAAACTCTCTCCAGGTGCTACATCACATCACATCACATAGCTCCGTTGCCTTTTGAAGAAGTGAAACATGGTCGCATTACAGGATGACGTTTGAAACATCCGAGAGGCTGAAACTGCAGTTTCACAACCCATTTGTGTGTACTGCACATTCCTACTGGACCTTTCAACAATATAGCCACTCACTCCTTCCTCTCTTTGTTATGACTGCAGTCTGTACGATCACAACTTTAATAACACACTCTTATATCCATTTTTATAATGTCCAATTTGTATGTAAAAACAGATTGAATATTGAAATCTGTACTGCAAATGTGTTCTAAAATCCCCCAAAGGTAGCACTTTATTACAACCAGTTATAAGTCATCAGTTTATTATGAGCATCATTAACATATCATTTATTTACATGTGTAAATGACACAATAATAATTAATAGCTGTTAATCTGAAGTAGCCTATAAACTATTCACCACTTCTAAATGATGTACTGTAGTAAACTGTCCAAACAATGTTGTCTCCATTCAGAAAAAAATTAATATTTAACAATTGATTAAAAAATGCTTCACCTTCCCCTGATGGACAACATAACATTAGCTCAAACTGTATGAATGCTAACCTCATCTGTAAGCTAGTTCAATGTTTCCCAACAGCTACAGACTGGAGGGTGTAACGTTATAAAGTAGTAAGCACCATATTCTGTCACTTTAAATAGCTAACTAGTAACTTTTATCACATTTTCTACTAGCTAATATAGCAGAACATTGTTGCTAGCAAATAGCTAGGATTATAGACCACACGGCTAGAGGCCGAGGTTAGCTAGGAAGTCTAAAGCAGGTTAGCTTTAGTTGATTCTAACAGTGCTATTTGGAAGATCACAACGCTAAACATTATAATATATAATCCCATATAATGTACAGGTCTACATGCTAAACACTGTATGTAGCCGTCAACAGCAGCTAGGCTACTGTGTTATGTGTACAGTCAAACCGGTTCAGACTGGTGAAGCTTGCAGCACATTGGAGTTAGTGTCGTGTGGTGTATCAATAAATTACATTTAATTACACATATACAAATGATTTGTAAATGATTAGTTCATCAATAACTAATGGCTTATAAATGACTTCATTATTATAAAGTGTTACCCAGTAAGATATGCAACAAGATGTCATCAATTAATGACTTATTTTAGGTCAATAATAAGAAACCGATGTCAATGTATTTTACCTAAACTATCTGATAAAGTCCAAGTGTGTCTCCGTCTGAACTTTTAACCACGTCTTTATTATCGCTGCCTAAACCTGTAACATGGCTTGATCAAACCATTTATTGTTGAATGTGAAAATGTATTTTTTAGGAAATAAAATACTTTTTTCATGTATATACATATGACTTTTTTCATTTTGTGGTCATACAAAAACATCACACAGAAAACCAACTCGGAAAGGAGCATGTTATGACATGAGATACATATTTTCATTTTATTAATGAAAAATGCCAACCTTTAGCTGTTAATGTCGAAAAGCATCTCAATCCTCATCTCTCAAGAGCCTCAACTAATACTAAGCAGTAATGCTGGAGAAGAAGACATGGTTGTGGAAGAGCATTGTGTACAACATTTCACTTCTGCAGGCAGCAGCACTGACACTGAATCCAACTGAAGCAAATGACTTCCAAAACTGTTGAATATTTAAGAGTCTGGGCTGTTAGCATATTTCATTATAGAAAACACTTTGTATGGTCCATATATCATCAGTACCAAATTTATGTATATCACGTCTTTGTATAATACTATTTACCAGTGGCGGCTGGTGACAAATAATTGGGGAGGAGGAAGAAAACCAAGCCACGGTGTCATGTTATTTTATTGACTTATTTCTCTTATTTTGCACTATATATGGACTCAGGGCTGCTTGATGTGCTCTCATGTTCCTCTCATATGTCATATATGGGGCTTACATGATTCAGATTTTTTAAAATTTTTATTCTGTAAATCTTTTAATCTGGAAAGCACTTTGCGCTTAAGTTTGACAAGTGCTATAAAATTATTATTATTATCACTAGTTACCTAGGTTACTTATCTCTACTTTCTTATGTGAAACAAAAAAATAAGACAATAAAACAATGGCTTACAAGATTTCTTAAAAACAATCACGCAGCCTCAGGGTGGAAATGACCTTGTGTTTGTAATGTGTCACTAAGTCTGTCTGGAACGGCGCGTACAGCATTCCGTTGCCCACAGCGGGATGCTGTCCTGGGTGGGCAGATTGCAGCAGCACGTCGTGGCGCTGCACGTCACCGTAGCTCCGCTGTGGGTCCAGCTGACGGCGAGGCCCGACTCCTGCCGCTGCCGTGTGCCCCAGGCAGCCTCGACCCTCGCTCAACTGTCCGGACTGACCTACAGCAGGACACGGTGGTTCGCAGCGGTCCAACGTGCTGCTGCACTCGGAACTGGATCCCGGTCTGCTGCACTGGGTCCTTCAGGGTTGCTACAACAAGCTAACTGTTCCGTTAGCTAACACGAGTAGCTAGCTACAGCTCAATAAAAAGGCCTAAATAAAAAGGATTTGTTTTGTTATGTGTTTAAAAGTAGTTCACAATTTGCACGTTATAATTTATTTCCTAATATGCTTCATCATGTACAACACAGTGGTAGAGACTGAAGAGGACATTTGGACATCATTATTGGACCAACGGGCTGTCAATCTTGTAATCTGCAGGTTGTTGATTGGTAATGACCAAAGGGAGGTTATCCTCCCTTGGAGTGTCATTTTACATGTTTTCAACCATCACAGACGAGCATGAAAAAAATTAAATGCATTGAATTGATAGAAGAGGTCCTTCCTCAGGGGAGGACAGCATGTCCCCGTCCTCCCTTGCCCCAACCACCACTTTCTTTCCTGCCCTGCAGGTGTCGCTGTTGAAGCATTTAATTTCAATAATGGTTTATTTTTCCAAAGAAGAGACAAGAAAATATTTTATAAATGATAATGAGATTGGTAATGGTTTATTTCAACTAATTATTCTTTTATATATTTTGATCTCCCTCTTGCCTCTCAAAAATAGAAGAGGAGCAGCCTCCTCTGCCTCTATGGACCAGCCTCCACTGCCTCTATGGACCAGCCTCCTCTGAGCCTCCACTGCAGTATTTCCTGTATTTTACATCCTTTACTCTACTGTCTCCTTTCATTGCAAATCATACATCCTATATATTTACAGCAGGCTCCCTGTGAACATAACCAAAACACTCCCAACTTCCATTAGTAATACAATTTGTAACGAGTAAGTTCTCTTTAGAATACTTTTCATATATATTTACTAAAAAACATTTGAGTATAAAGTGCAATTGGCTGATTGTTAATTTTAGGACAGAAGTGAAACACAGGTGGAAATGAACCTTGTTCCAGAGGTGTGAAGCGTGGCCATATTTGACATTTTCGTCCTCAGAAATTGATGTTTGCTAAACCTCGACCGAGAAAAATGATTGTCAGTTACTGACAATCATAGCTTAGCAACCGTAGCTAGGCACAGCAGGCCTGTCAAGCTTTGGATTTCTCAACACATAAACTAATACGAGCAATACTCCGTATCTAAATGGTTTGGAAGGTGGTGTCTTTTTTTCAAGAACCTAAAACCCAAAAGAGCCAAAGTGCACTGAATGGATATGTGATCGAATGTAGGCTGCAAACGTTAGCATGTTACTATCCAACGTTTATTTTACTACCTTCAGTAACCTGGCTTCATTTCAATTAGATAATTAGATAACTATGTTATTAGGTGATTTTACAGGTTACAATAGCCTAGAAAAATATCTGTTCAGGGTGGGAACATCCACTGCATGAGAGCCAACGGTGCCACTATATCAGTTTAGAGTAGCGCTAGCAGCTAGCAGCTAGCAGCTGTGTCCAACTCTTCATATGTTTTGGGGAAGTTTACACTCAACTTGTGTTAGTGTTAAATTTGACAAACTCATTGGTTATGTGTCATTCGTACATCCTTTTCTCTCATGAAGCTGAAGCATAGGCTACTCTACTGTACTGACATTTTTTTTACAGTTATCATCTAAACCAGGGGTCTGCAACCTCTGGAGCCACATGCGTCTCTTTAGTCCCTCTCCAGTGGCTCCCTGTGGATTTCTAAAAATGGAAATGAATAACTGTTTCCGTTTACATTTTCACTTTTATTTATCATTGTTGTAGGTCTATGGTACGACGTTACGACTAAATATTAGGGCCACATTGAGGAAAAAAAAATAAATCTGAGATTTTGAGAATAAAGTCGTAATATTATAAACTGGTAATTTTTTTTTCTTTTTTTTCCCCCTCGTAGATATGACTTTATTCTCGTAATATTAAGACTGTTTTCTCGTAAAGTTATGACTTTTTTCTCGTAGAGTTATGACTTTATTCTCGTAATGTTATGACTTTTTGTCTCGTAAAGTTATGACTTTATTCTCGTAATATTCCGACTTTTGTCTCGTAAAGTTATGACTTTATTCTCGTAATATTCCGACTTTTTTTCTCGTTAAGTTATGACTTTTTTTCTCGTAATGTTACTACTTTTTTTCTCATAAAGTTATGACTTTATTTTCGTAATATTCTGACTTTATTCTGTGAATCTGATGTTTTTTCCCTCAATGTGGCCCTAATACTTCGTAGTACCTTTGCTCTTTGACCCTCACTGCATTAGACTTATATACTAATAAGTCTAATGTTTAGACTATAAACTGTGTTACCTTCATCACAATGATCAAATGTTTTGCGGCTCCAGACAGATTTTTTTTTTTTTTGATAGTAAAGGTTGCTGACCCCTGCTCTAACCCTAACCTATATTAGAACAAACACCATTTGAATTCCTTTTTTAATGATAATACTAGGACCCTAGACTAGAACTATGTTGTGTCTTTATTTCCATGTCTGGTGAGGATGCTAACTTTTGCCTGGGATCTGTTCGCTTTAGTCTCAGTCTCTTAACTTCATGTATGTATTAGGTGCATATTTAAGACCCTTCAACAGGCTTCTCCTTTTAAAACAAATATGAAACTTTGAAATGTCAGCTGCAGACAGAGTTTTAGCGTTAGCATTAGCTAATTACAGCCCAAAGAGTTTGCTAGCGACGTTTGTCATTTCAGCCAACAAAATCCAGAAATGAGAAGACGTTTTTGTTTACTTGTGTGTGAAATGGAAGACCTATTGTTTCAAAAAGATTTAATTGTTTTTTTGTAAACTTAGTATGTGCCAAGCGAGACAGGTGTAGCAACAGTAACAAGGGTGGGCGAGGCTTAGCAAACAGTCAGTACCTGCACACAGTGGAGATTAGTATTTTAGTCTTATTCTGGTACACAGTAATATCACTCTCAGGTCAGAATGCATTTTGCTGAGCAGCATCTGTTAAATCATTTTTGCCGAAAACCTGCAGAAGTCATCATCAGAGAATTACCTCACAGAGCAAAAGCACATACAAACTGCTGCATGACATAAAGCTATTCAACATTTACAGGTGTTAAATGTTCTTTGTTGGTGCTTCTTGATTATTTGCCCCACGATTCACACTCATAGTTCCCATTTTCCTGTGCCATCCCAGCTGGGCATCAGCTTGCATAACAGAAAACTATGACCTGTCACTATATGAAATCTTCATCCCTTGCTTAGGGTTCTCACAATACTCCCCAAATACTGACATCATCCTCAGCAGGTTGCTGTTGGGATGAAAGGAGCCAGAGAGCGCTGACTGTTCATCCCTCAGTCTGTTAGGAGTCACAAGTGGATCAGTGGGGGGGGGGAGTGAAGATCACAGCACAGATTTCATCTCCTCAGGGTCAATGTGTCTGAGTGTGAGCCAGAGGGTCAAAGTGTGCATATGCAGAGCCATCAGACAGCACTGAGGTCAGATCTCAACGTCCACTGGCCTGATATCGCCGGTCTTGTTCTCCCGCACCCACAGCTCTCTGTCTTTGGCCGGGTCCACACACTGCAGCAGCTGGTCCACCGGCTCCATCGTCTGGACAGAGAAAGAACAGTTGAGGCATCGGCTCATGTGATATCTACTGTTTACGTTGGTCAGCGGTTCTTTGGTTCCCTCTGCTGGTGTAGGTGGGGTAATGATGGGACTGATTCAACTCAAATGATATTCTCCCATGTGGGAAATTTAGTTGCTTTTAAAAGTATAATATGCAACAATTTCCTAAAAAAATTTATAGATTGATACAAAACGAATCCCTCTCAATCATCACATATGCCCACTAGCAGTGTGTGGTGGTGTCTGTATCTGCAGAGACCCTGCAGCTTTTTGCCTGGATTGTCTCTTTTTCTTCTTATTTTGCTTTACTCAGGACGTTTCTGGGCGTCTGCAAACAGCCTCTGGGCCCCACGTGGGGGTGTAACCCCCAGCCAATAACTCCGGAAATGAGTTAGCATTTTAGCACTTCCTGTTCCCTCGTCTGGAAGTCAATGGGTTTCTAGTTAGATGTCTGAAATAAGGTCTGTGGTTAACACAAGCTGAAGAGATTTTAATGTTTTGTTGTACAACATAAAATACATCAATAAAGACCCAGCTAGTGAATTTTGAAGCTTTTATATGTCTTAAAAAAGGCGGTTGCTAACAAGCGGCTAAATGAGACTACTAAACGCCATCATGACGTCTCGTCCTCCTTTACAGCCTCCTCATGTATACTCACGCTCATGTGACCGTGGTGTAATTCGTTTACAGCCTAATGTTCGCTTTTTACTTCTGCTGATCGCATTCACACCTCAAAAATCATAAAGTGGTTGTTCATTAGTGGAGATTATCTTACCAAACAAAACCTGTAACTATCATAAAGTTGCGTTTGCCACAGAGCTGATTTTCTGCAATAATCCAAAACCCAATGGATCCCATTGGCTTTTTGTCGAGGGAACGAGGGCGATGCTAACTTCCTGGTTGGCCTACAAAAATACGTCATCCCTGCAGAACTCTATAGTGTGCAAAAGAAAAAGTCAGTCAAAGGTGTTTTTTTATTATCACCTTTATCTGTATTTTCTTACCTCTTGGCCTGGTTCTGTATTGCTGTGATGTGAATTTCCCCTCAGGGATCAATAACATCTTGTCTTCTCATCATCTTAATGCCTCCCAAACATTTCAGTTAAGCCAAGGCCAGTACTTAGTAAAAGCAACATTTTCCTTGACTTTTACCTCTAATTGCAAACTTAGTGCTAAAAGTTATTTATAAAAATGTCTTTTGACGTAGCAGTAGCTTTTTTTTTAGTAGTTGTAATACTGACTTGAAGTTGTACTTACACTTTGGTTGAACATGTCTGTCTCATGTCGAAGGGTGGTGTACTGACACAGATGCTGTCTGATCATCTCCACCCGCTCCACCTCCAGCCGCTCCAGCTCCTGAGGAGAGGAGCAGTTAGGAATGCCTGAGTCATGGAGAAACCTCTCTACACTTCCATCTGTCTACACTGAGCAGAACAGACGGTCCAATAAGAAATGAAAAGAACGACACACGATATGTGTGTAGGATGGGAGAAATATCTCGCAGAACTAAAACAGATCTGCTCACGTTAGACGTCCCGTTAGAATTTTTATATTTGTAATGTTTCAGGGGTCGTGGTTAGAAGGGAATCCAAGTTGTTATCACGGCTGTACAACCATCAGAATAGACTATTATAGTGACTTAAAGGAGGATTTATACTGTATATACTGTATTTATTTCAAACTGTATTTGAATTATTTATCATAGAAATTACGTGTGGACTAAGAGTGAGTATATATACTGTACATGGTTGCATATACGAGCATATGGGCATGCGTATGGAGATAAAAGGGTGTAATAAATATGTATTTCTGAAACATACAATATATTATGTGTAACTTTTGTATTTCATTTTAAAGTCGCTATAGGCTATATTTCATGGTTACCTTTTATTCTTGTTCATTTTTACAAGACTTCTTTCTTTCTTTTTATTTCATTTTGTTAATTGTGTGTTAATGTTAATGTGTTAATTGCTTTGTACAGTACAGTATTTTACAATAGAGTTTAAATTAGAAAAAAACTCTCAACACTAAATGCTGCACTTCTCAGTTTGGACGCAAAATCGTACAATCATTCAGTGAGTCCGTTTGGCTATTTACATTATGAGTTTTATACATTGAAACTGTTAGAAATGAGCTAAAGCAATTGTAAAATACTGTAAGATGTAATAAATTTGATGAGAAATATACCACAGCAGCACAGCTTCCTCTCACACACACCAAAGCACACATATTTAACACATGATCTCTTACCAGACTGGTGGTGACCATCTCCTCAAACCATTTGGACTGAGACTGATTATAAAGGTCAACACAGCGCATCAGATCATCTCCTGTTAGAGAGAATAAAGAGAATACAATGAGACCTTTTGAAGTGGAACTATACAGTATGTACACATAGGACTACGTGAGACCTGACAAAATACCTCTTAAAATATGTAGTGCATGATTCCTCCACTAGGTGGTGCAACTGCACCAGTATTTACTCCGAGCTGATGCGTTACCACAACACTCATGTACAGTATTAGTTCTACCTCACTCAGCTGATGCGATTAACCCAAACAGTTCAGACAATCTGGACTGATAATAGATTCCATTATGATACCATAAGCAATGATAAAAGGAAGGGTCTAATCTGTCCTTTCACTAATGTCACTGGCTGCATCCTGCTGACAGCACAACACACACTAATCATCAGAGATTAAATCAGGGAGGAAATGATGCTGATCATTCTGTTCTTCAGCAGATGATTCTCAATCTTCTGCAGTCAACGTCTGCTGCTATATCTGCTACTTTTTATTCACATTAATGTTGTAGTCTTCTTTGAAATGTGTGAATGTGAAACAGCTCACAGCCAGTGTGGGACAGTGTTGAGTCTGGGGACCAAAAAGGGCCTTCAGGTCCACAGAACAAATGATCTGAAGTTTCACTGTTGGACGCAGCTGTACAGAACAAACAACTCTTAAATCGGACTATTTCTTTGATTGTCACAGAAAGCTTTAAACAAGCAGTGGGTAGAAATGGAGTAAATGTGAAATGTGAAAAAAAAGTTATTTTTATAAAACAGTCACTATATCCTGACATTAGTGCATGAGACAGGTAATCTGAAAAAAATCATGTTCCTCTATGCCCTAATGGCATCTAGAGGATTTCACAGACCGGAAGAAAACAAGCAGTCAGAGATGATCTGGAGCCACAGCTGCCGTCTATGAGAGCTGGCTGTCAATCACTCGTGAACTCCGGCCAAACGGTCAAACTAGGCAGCGCTGATCAAATATGAATCAATATTCTGTTACGTTAATGTCTATTTCTCTCCTCAGATGTTCTCAGAATCATCTTGTAGTGTACTGTTTAGCTGTAAAATGAGAAAGTTTGTGACCCGACTGTCATGTTGAGATCAGTTGAGGAAATACCAAGCACCGCCCACCAGCCGGTGCACAGCCAATAAGAACGCATTCTCTCTGAAATGACCTGTGATTGGTCAAAGTCTCCCGTCACGGGCTAGATGTTCTAAAGTCTGAAAACAGAGCCATGAGGAGCAGCAGAAGTCTAGTTTTCTCTCAGAACACTTGAATTACAATATGCCGAAAGGTTATTATGGGATTTTTGCCCAATGATGCCAAAAATGTACTGCCTACTGAAGCTTTAAAACAGGAATTAAGTGTATTGGTCTTCTGGTAAATTCGACATGAACTAATTAGTAATTTAACGAGTACAAATGAATGAGTTAGCTACATTAGTAGTTTGCTAACTGACTTTCAGAGCTCGCGCTCGACCCCCACATCGTATTCCTTCCTTCCTGTAATTAACCTGTATAACCTACATTATACATTTAACCCCTTAACATCTAGTTTTCTACATTTAATTTCATCTTAAACCTTTTCATAGCTGATTTTTTGACACTGACATATTTGATATCTTTGGAAACTTTGATCTCCCCAATAGAATAAATTGGAACAATGTTTGGCCATACAGCGTGGGTTTATCATGACAGACCTACTGGCGGGTCTGTTTAAAGGAACAGATCTATTTAAATTGATTTTTATGAGGTTTGTGTGTACAAACACATCAAAAAGTTGTTCATTTTCATTCATTGTTTGCTGCTGCAGCACAGTTTACAGTAAACAGGGTCTTCAGGTTAGCTCAGAATATGCTTCTATAAATAGAAAGTGAAGAAAAACGGTAAGAAAATGCAAAAGAGCTGCTGTTTATGCTGCAAATAAGCTCGTCACATCAGCCCTCCAACCCTTAAAAACAAAATGAATACCAATAAATTCCCTTCTTTTAAAGTACAAACCAAAAGTAATGAGCTCCATAAAAGGGTGATCATGGCCTTAGGTGGTTGATATAAAAACATTAGGAAACCCCTGGTATAGGAGACATAAATGTGTGAATGCTGTGTGTAGTCCAATGCAGCGAGAGCACTAAGCGATAATGAGTCTTTGTTATGAGCAGACAGATGCCGTGCTTTAGTTGTTTTGGCATCAGTCTCCTCTCTGCTTCCCTCACACTGTAGTCATCAGCACTGGCAGCCAGACGCCATGAGCACCGTCAACAACTGCTGCTGTTTTTCTCCCTGGTTGCATAAGCAGCATGGAGGAGGGATGACTCTGTGTGTGTTTGTGTGAAGAGAGCCAGTTTGGATGGAGGATTCGTACTTATGTGTGACAGCATGTGGTCGTGCCTGGTTGAGTCATGACATCACACTTCGGCAGAGAGTCTACATCTGTTTACTCTTAGCCGGTCACTTTCCTCAGGTCACACACCTATTAAAAACTTGTACAAACCATCTCGGCTGCTGCTAATGCTACTTTTCCACCCCGCCTATTTCCCCCCTCGCGCTCTAAACGTGCGTACCGTTAGAAGCATATGTGTGCGTGAATGTAGCCTGATAATCAGACTGGATTGCTATTGCTTGTTCATATTAGCCATTTTCTCTTGACATGACAAACTTAAAGTTTGTAAAATGTGGGCAAGGATTCTGAGGTCTAGAATCAGGTTAAGCTGGGCATACACTGTACCGTTTTAGAAATGTTGTGTAACTCCTACTCCTACTGTACTGTACTAGCCAAAGTTCATGATTTATGTGCTCACACTGTACGGTCCGATAGTCAGCCACGACCTGAGTGATCTCACTGTGCGGTCCGATCAACAGCCACGACCTGAGTGATCACACTGTACGGTCCGATAGTCAGCCACGACCTGAGTGATCACACTGTACGGTCCGATAGTCAGCCACGACCTGAGTGATCACACTGTACGGTCCGATAGTCAGCCACGACCTGAGTGATCACACTGTACGGTCCGATCATCAGCCACGACCTGAGTGATCACACTGTACTGTCCGATAGTCATCCACGACCTGAGTGATCAAACTGTACGGTCCGATAATCAGCCAGGACCTGAGTGATCACACTGTACGGTCCGATAGTCAGCCAGGACCCGATTGATCACACTGTACGGTCCGATCATCAGCCACGACCTGAGTGATCACACTGTACGGTCCGATCATCAGCCACGACCTGAGTGATCACACTGTACAGTCCGATAGTCAGCCACGACCTGAGTGCTCACTCTGGACATGTAAAATAGAAAAAAAACATGGCCTGTTGGTCCCTGCAGACAGTTCTAGCTGTTGTCATAAAGATTGGTCTGAAAGCTATGAGGCAGGTAAAGGTAATATTATATGGACTATATATGTCTATATATCGCTGTGGCTAAGAAGACGTGGACAGTATGGCTTGTCCATTTTGCAGAGAGAATTGGAGGTAAGCTAGCTATGTTTTTTCTAGCTATATCTACTGTACATTGTTATCTTGATAGCTACGCTCTGATTACTTTAAAAAGAGGAGAAAAAAGGCGCTGACGTTGGGGAATTGGCTCGTGGCTCTGCTTCATCTGTATGAGAGCCTGTGGACGGACGACCAAAATTTCGGACATGTCGGAAATTCATCCGACTGACAGGCGGACAGAAAATCTGTTAAGTTCAAGGTTGCTGTGATTGTCGCTTTCTGTTGAAGACACGAAAAATGTTCCTCACAGGAAGCACTCATCTCTCCCGTCTATCTATCTGACTTTTGATACCAAAAGAAATAGCATGTGTTGCTAACTCTTTACCCATCGTGGGCAAGAGGCTGTCTATTCTTAGAAGGACTGCTTTGTTTCTGTAATGTGATTGGTTGTTAGTTCATCGTCGAGCAATGTAACTTATCGACAGAATACCAAACGCTCAAATTTTCTTATTGAGGACATGTTTCTAACGATTTCTGTGTTTACATCGCCTACAGTAGTCCTGAGCCTACGTACGTAACAGCGGCCACTGTGGCCACAAGTGGAAATTACAGGTTCATGCTTAGTGCTAAAGTGGAGTGTGATAGTAGCACTAGTAGAAAGCCATAAAGCCAGCAAACTGACTCAGTAATGTCAGTTACATAACCACTATGTAAAGTTAATATAAGCTAACATGAGCCACCAAACTCATGAATCTAATACTCCAACTGGACTTCATGTCCCACTGGCACCTAAACAACACAGCGTCCTCTCTGTTTTAACCACAGACATGTATATAACAGTGGACGTGGTCACCGTGACGTCACCCATCGGTTTGTGGACTGCTGTTTTGAAGCCTTGAGTTTGACATTTTGGACGTCGCCATCTTGTTATTTTGCAACCAGAGGTGACACAAGAGGGTGGAGCTAAATACAAAAAGGTTATAATTAACTTTGAGGAAGTGAAAACACACTTGCAACCAGAGGAGTCAAAATATCTCTATAATAAATGAAATGTCTTTGTACGATGGATATTTGTTGCAGTCAGATTATAAATATATTATTATATATGTGTGAGTGTATCTCCATCAAGGACTGTGGAGTTAGTCCACGCCCACGCTTCTCTGTGAGTCTGGAGTGAACGCAGACTAGTTGAGCGGAGAATGTTTCTGACCCCCCCCTTCTTCTTCCCTCCTCTCTCATCTGTCTATTAAAAAAACAAAGCAGTGATAAAGCTCATGACTCATGTAAAAAGACAAACACAGCGTCTGGGTTCACAGCCGATCTCAAGTGGAGCTTCAATGGAGAGCTAAAGAAACAGAATTATGTCCAGTAAGTTAACTCTTTACTGAACTGTAGGAGTTCAGCTGTTGGTGGAGTCTGACTGAAGGCAGCGCTGACACAAACCACTGCTGATCATCCTCAGATGATCTCTGATAATCCTACATCAGGTGGGGGGGGACTTTACTAGGTTGAATGATGAAACCCAGATCCACATATCTACAGTACAGAGTACTTCCAAACAGAATCATATAGTTAACTTCAAATTCAGCTACATCATCAGTGTGTTTTTGGTTCTGTCCAGAAGTGTTTTATAGTGGGGTGTAATAAACACTGCAGCCTCTGGGGGCCACTAGCAGTGAACGACTTTAGCTGCCAAACCAACAGCTGGCGTTAGCTACATTCAACGTTAATTAAAGCGTTAGCTAGCTTTGTTTGGGCTACCAACGTTAATTCAAACAGTATGGTAAATGGTAAATGGACTTGCATTTATATAGCGCTTTTCTAGTCTTCCAACCAATCAAAGCTCTTTACACTACACGTCAGCATTCACCCATTCACACACACATTCATACACTGATGACAGAGGCTGCTGTGTAAGGAGCCAACCTGCCCATCAAGATCTGATCTAAAGACTCATTCACACACTGACGGCTCAGCCTTCAGGAGCAGTTGGGGGTTCAGTATCTTTCTCAAGGACACTTCAACATGCGGACTGGAGAGGCCGGGGACGACCTGCTCTACCTCTCAGCCACAGCCGCCCCGGAAGTATATTGATGTAGAACCATGTCTCGCAATCATTTCAAATACATTTTGCATCGGCGGACTGAAAAATAGTGACACGGGTCACTGAATTGGATGAATTTACTCTTTATCAGACCACAAATGAGACAAGAATTAGGTAATTAGTGCACCCCATGGTCCCTCCGCCTCACTCACCGCTGCTAAGAGACTATAGTTCGCCAGGAGTAGAGCGGGCGCCAGCGGAACTTCAGTTACGGCGCATTTCCTCAACGCTTTCCATTCATTTTCTATGGAGAGCAGGAGAAGCAGTCGCCCAGTGCATGGTGGGAGTGCTGCAGCGAGTTGGAGAGAGTCTGTATTTGCATAAAGTTGAAAAATCTCAACTCACTATGCAAATGATGCACTATGCCCGGCTCACGAAACTTTGACCAAGCTGTGAAACTAGGCGATCTACTTCTAAAATGAAACCACATTCAGCAGTGGCATCGCCTTTTCAGAAGTACATTTTGGTGGATCGTTTAGACGGAACAACATGTTGTTTCCTGTTTAAAACGGCGAGCCGAGAACCAGGAACCAATCAGGTGCATTCCATGATAGGGTACGTCACCACTTGAGTGGAGCACCGCGTCCCTTAGTGTCCTGCTGGATCTGGTGGACATGTACCGTTAATGGCTGATCGAATTCAGCCAGTACAAACCCTGGTGGCCAGCGCTGAGAGTCCCAGCGGACCGGTGGCCAGCGCTGAGCGTCCCAGCAAGTTTGCTGACCCGGTGAGGAGTCGAGATGGTCTGGGATCAGCTGGACACCAGCCCACTGTGACCCCCAGCGCTACAACAAAAACCTTTCCCCCCGCATGCTGAAGAGAATCCCAGAGGAAACACTGGCGATGTGTTTCATAAATAAAAGAGACACATTAAATACCAGTCTCGGAGGAAGAGGGCCAATTCAGGATCGGTTTTGAGTCCTTTCAAATCCTGTGATTCTCTCTCTCTGTTGAATGACTGACCAAGGTTGACTCTTGTTTTCGTCCATTGCTCTATCACTGTCTCTTTTAACTTTTTTTGTTCTTCAGTCAATTCTTTCTTTTTTCTGTTTTTCTCTTAACTGTACACAAGAGTTTTAGTGCCATTTTAAATGTCTTCTAAGAGCCTCTCCCTGTAGAAAAATCTGGGGAAACACGTGAAAGCTTTCATTCTTTTGGCATGACAATTTTAAAAGCAGAAATTAAAAGCACTTCACATAATTACAAAACACCTTTGGAAACTGTAGAAGCAGATCAGCATCAGCAGTCAACAGCCACTTTTTGTCACACCGTATGTTTTACATCCACAGACATATGAGAGTGTGCTGGGCAGTGCTCTTTTCTTCCTTCAACAATAAACACCTGAGTGAGACTGTGACCCCCACATTAACCCTGCAGTGTGACCTTTGACCCCTGGCTCTGACCTGCT
Organism: Sebastes fasciatus; assembly: GCF_043250625.1. Taxonomy (NCBI): domain Eukaryota; kingdom Metazoa; phylum Chordata; class Actinopteri; order Perciformes; family Sebastidae; genus Sebastes; species Sebastes fasciatus. The sequence continues at coordinate 1,210,748 of NC_133814.1, forward strand.
TGTGTGGATTTCCTGCGGGCCTTCTTGATGTCTTCTTCAATCTTGTTGCTGAGTTTGATCTCCAGTTGCTGAGTCTTCAGCTCCAGCTCTTTCTGTCTGTCAGTCAGAGCTCTGCGGGTCTGCCGGAGACACAGTGAGGGGACGGGAGTCAGAGACACTCTCACATCTCACAGCTGCACATATAGAAATCTTTGAGCTAGACGTCCTCCTACTATCCTACTTTTAATAAAAAAGCAAAGTTCCAGTATGTAGTGTTGTAGAAACAAACATCAATGTTATTAAAGTGATAAAAGTTTGCAGCTATTATGTATTATGTTACTCTGCTTCCATTCATCACAGTCATAATGTGGTCCGCTACACACCGTCTCAGTATTCATCCACAGCCAGTATCGTATGTCCTGTCCTGCTTTAAATGCTCAATCATCCATCAGATGAGATTATCAGAGACAAACTGTTTTGTCCCAGATTTGACATATGATGTGAGACAGATTTGCCTTCAGGCTTCAACCAATTGCTTTTCATCGTCTATATACAGAAAGCAGGAAACATTCTAAGGACGGGAAACAGCCGTCTGCTTATGGAAGAGATGTGGAATTTTAATCACCAGCGAGACGGTTCCCTGAAATCCTGCTGCTGCCGAGTACAAGGACAGAACTGTGTTACGTTAGAGTCCATGTGCTCCTTCTTCTATCTGTATGTGTTTGTGTGTGTACCTTCTCCACCGCTGCATAGCGACCGACCAGCTGCTTCCGTAGGTCGGCGATGTGATGGTCGAACCTCTTCATGTCCTTCTTAAAGTTCTCCCTGAAGGACAGGAAAGGCTTCTCCACTTCACTCTGGAGCTGCTCAAAACAGAAACAACCAATAAGACTGACCAGCAGAAGATAACGAAAGGTCCTTTTTTATTAAATGTCTTAACTGAAGACCCCCCTCCTGAGCTCTTTAAGCCAATGTAAAAAACACAGGGTCTCCAAGAGTTACATGTGTAACTTGCTTTAGCAGCATTCTCCTCCCAAGACCTTTATGTAATGCAATTTAACAACATCCACAAGAGTTACAGGTACAGGACAGGAAACAACTATTGTCTATATAAAGATATAGAGGAGTAATGTCTACCTGAGTCTATGATATCAGTATTAATATATCATCATCAACTATTGTCTATATAAAGATATAGAGGAGTAATGTCTACCTGAGTCTATGATATCAGTATTAATATATCATCATCAACTATTGTCTATATAAAGATATAGAGGAGTAATGTCTACCTGAGTCTATGATATCAGTATTAATATATCATCATCAACTATTATCTATATAAAGATATAGAGGAGTGATGTCAACAAACATTTCCACCATAAAGTGGTGCATAAAAATTCCCCACAATGCAGGAAATGAAGTATGTGACATTCAAAATGTCCACTGTGAACCCATCTAGGGTGTATGTAGGCGCATCTCACTGTCCTGCTATTTAATGTGACCTTTAAATAGCAGGACAATACTGCGCCAGACTTTAGACCAGGCTTTTGGTGGTCTGCAGGACAGATAATAATGCACACAGTGCACTTTCATAGCTACTTTTAATTCTGCACACCACCAACAGCTCTACTCTGCACCTTATAGACTGGTTTTACTGTATTCTACCAATAATGTACAGCTTATTCTGCACTTTAGTCTATTTTTAAAAAACTCTCTACCTCAGTTCTCATCCCGCATTACTTTATATTTGACATTTCTTAATCCCCTGGTCTCTACTGTATATCTCCTATATTTTATTATCCAGCACTATATCACTTTTTGCACTATATTCACATTTTTATTAGTCCCATATCTCAGTTGTTACCCTGCACTATATTCAGTCTTAACAGTCTCTTCTGCACTATATTCACTTTTATAATAGTCTCGTATCTCAGTTGTTACCCTGCACTATATTCACTTTTAACAGTTTTCTTCATCTCCTGGTATTTTCATATCTGGTATATTTATTGTTTACTAACTTTTTACTAACATGTTTTGCACTTTGGAACTGTGATGCTGGAAACTAGAATTTCCCTCGGGATCAATAAAGTTACTATCTATCTATCTATCTATCTATCTATATCTATAACTACTGCGCTGGTCTGAAACGAGCAATGACAATGGCGCTGCTCGCCGGTTTGCGCAGGTTTAAGACAGGGCCCTGAGAGTTGAATGAAAACATAAATCCAGACGCAGATACATGAACTCTTCATGCATATAAAGTGGTGTTGAAATAAAATGACTTCTTTTCCCAGCAGCAAGTCATGAAAAAATTATACTATTTAATTTCAGGAATGATAGTTATCGATCAAAAGGGAAATCACTTTAATCCCCCTCTATATATCTGATTTAATTATCCAAAAAACATAATTAGTTCCATTTCCTGTGGTAACTTTCAACATGATGTCATCATCCCCTCACACTGAGTGAAATGGTTTGATATTTGGAGCCAAACCTCAACCAGAACATTACGTATCAACATTGTTTAGCTTCCTTTTCAGATTTATAGAGTAAAGGAAATGTAAATAACACGCATTATGAAATCGTACTACTCCAACAATGTGACAAGATAATATTATTTTTGAAATGAATAACTTGTGGGTAGCAAGCCCGTCACTGGTTATATGATCCTAATAAGCTCTCAGCGTCAGTGATGAATGAGATCTACAGCTCCCTCCTGCAGCCACATTGGAAACAATCATTCAAAGTTCATTTCCACTCAAATCCTCACTTCTCCTTCAAGAACCGGGAACTGTGCTGCACATCTGTGCATCTCTGGAGGATAACATCACCGGCTCTAATTCCTCCATCGGTCCAGCTGTAATCCTGGCCTCCATTTTTCATCTCTCTAAACTCCCAAGACAAACCCATCTAGCACTTCTTTGACATCAAGAAGACGCTGCAAACACTGAGAGGAGAGTCGTCCCCAGTCAGAGGAAGTCTCAGTGTCATGTGTGAGTTTCAGCCCACAGAGCCATCATGAAGCCTTTTACTGCATGGAGTTACATTTGAAGGCAGTCTGTCTGCCACATGAGTCACACGTGCTGTTAGGCTGCAGAGCCCAGTCAATATGGAATCACATACCGTACAACAAGAGGTTCCTTACTCTACGTAACGCTGATCACTTTTATATTCTAAACTCTAAGACGTATTGTTAACTTTGTATAAGTGCAAGATTGAGATTTTTCTACAATTCTTCACAATTCATGAATTTTTCACACAAAAATCTGTAGAAAAACAGATAATGTCCTGGCAGAAAATTACCAGGACATTTTCCGTTAAGTTTATGGACATCTTCAACCCTAAAATGGAAAATTCCGTAGATTTACAGTCTAACATACCGTTGGTACATTGTCTGTTCAGGGTAAAATAAACAAAAACACCTGAGCAGTCAAATTAAAGTGAATAATTAATAATTAATAATTAATGTGGAGGAAATGTGCTTCATGAACAGAATAGGGCAGCACGGTGGTTCAGTGGTTAACACTGTCGCCTCACAGTAAGAGTGGAGCTCTCTCTGAATAGAATAAACGGCTACGGATAATGGATAGATGAATGAATGAACAGGATTTTAGGTGTGGGCATGGAGCAGGTGGCAGCTGGTTGGAGGTGGAGAAAAGTGTGATGAATTTACCTTTGAGGAGAACTTTAGGTGAACCTCAGCTTCGTCTGCCAGGCTCTTCTTCAACTGGGCCCAAGCCTCCCCGAGAGTCCTGACAAGAGATAGGACACAGGCTGTTTAATATCTCACACAAGAAAGGACCACACACACTTTACATAAAGACATGCAGGGAGGGCAGAAAGTGTCGGGGAAAGGGGAGGGTGAATCCTCACACACACACACGCACACGCACACACACACACACACACACACACACACACACACACACACACACACACACACACACACACACACACACACACACACACACACACACACACACACACACACACACACACACACACACACACACACGTTGTTCAGCAGTGGAGCCGGTGCAAAAGTTCAGGGATACACCAATAACCAGTAAATCTAGAGAGCTGAGCTTGAGGCCCAGGGCCAGTTCAACAGATGATTAGGACGTATGAGACATGACATACGGCTCTCAGCTCTCCAACACAGCTGGGGGCAATAACACTGTTCTGTAGATAAGAGTTCAAATGAAGTCAGCCGATGCACATTAATATAACAAAAGTTGTCTTTTTAATGATAGGCCACACATTTGTTTTGGTTTGAAGAAAGTGAATGATTGATAATGAGCTGGGAGGCAGAGACCCTGTAGAGCTCTCCTCCAGCAGGCAGACAGTCAGAGGCTTTAGGTCCAGGACTGACGGTCTTCATGGGTAAGCGGGTTACTTCAAAGCATCGCTCTGAATGGAAGACATGTGTGGAATTCCCTCAGACTGACACCCAAAACATTCCTGACACCGTCAGAGTAAAGTCTAGCACCTGCAAGTCTGCGGCATCCAAAACGGCTCGAAAAGATTTTTAGTTTTTACAATTAAATTCTGAAATATTTTCACATCCTTTGGTTGATGATTACCTATTGTAAGCCTATAAAATAAAATGGCATGGATGTGTTACAGTAGAGTTAGACAAAATCATACTGATTAAAGCAGCAGTGGGGAGAAATGGAACAAATATGATTAAAAAAAATTATTTTTATAAAGCGGTCACTATATCCTGACGGTAGTGCATGAGACAGGTAATCTGAAAAAAATCATGTGTCTCTGTGTCCTCCGGTGTCCTCTAGTGCTCCTAACGGCATCTGCAGGATTTCACAGACCGGAGGAAAAACAAGCAGTCAGAGCTGATCTGGAGTCTGCCGTCCAGCTACCGTCTATGAGTCAATCACTCACGAACTCCAACCAAACGGTCAAACTAGGCAGCGCTGATCAAATATGAATCAATATTCTGTTACTGTAATGTCTATTTCTCTCCTCACATGTTCTCAGAATCATCTAGTAGTGTACTGTTTAGCTGTAAAATGAGAAAGTTTGTGACCCGGCAGCCATGTCGAGGTCAGTTGAGGAAATACCAAGCACCGCCCCACCAGCCGGAGCACAGCCAATAGGAACGCTCTCTCTCTGAAATGACCTGTGATTGGTCAAAGTCTCCCGTCACAGGCTAGATGTTCTAAAGCCTGAAAACAGAGCCATGAGGAGCAGCAGAAGTCTAGTTTTCTCTCAGAACACTTGAATTACAATATGCTGAAAGGTTATTATGGATTTATGCCCAATGATTCCAAAAATATACTGACTACTGAAGCTTTAAGTTCAACATTTTAAAGATGTGAAAAGGCTGTTTCACGGTATCTATAATGTGGTCAACTCCAGCCAGCTCATACAGTACAGTATGTTCTCTACCTTAAAAACATATGAGGAAATACACATTTTTGTAAATTTCTCATGATTCCAAGCTGCAAAAGTTGCACCACCGGGCGTAGGTTTGTATATCGATGGTAGGAACATCCCCCTACCCTAGGGTAGGGGGATTTTTTCTCGAAATATTGTGATTTTATTCTCAACAAACCCGCTCTCATCCATCATATACGGCTGAAAAGCATCTAAAGGGTGACTTGTACCCATCGATGTATAGCCTAATGCTTGGGCCTTGGCATGACAAAGCGGCGATATCGGACCATCTGAACAGGCTGCACACCCTGCACGCTGTTATTGTCTGGAGGTTACACCCCCACATGGGGCCTAATGGCTGTTGGCTGAAGCCCAGCAACATCCAGAGTTAATCAAAATAAGAAGCAAAGAGAAGATCCAGGCAGGGGGGCTGCAGGGTCTCTGCAGAAACAGACACCAGCACACACTGCTAGTGGATCAGATGTGATGATTGAGAGGGATTACTTTAGTATCAATCTATACACTGATTTTTAGGAAATTGTTGCATATTCTACCTTTAAAAGGAGAAAATTTGATCAACAGGAGAATGAATATTTGAAAGCAATACAGAATGACTGAGAACCTTACTGCATTGTTTTCCATTATATTTCAATATTGTGAATTGTCACCTGGTGCCTGAATTTATTGTAAAATCATTTAAAACATAAATTGGTGCATAGAAATTCGATAGAATGCAGGAAATGACGTGTTTGACGCTGAACATTTCGTGGGGCTACGCTTAATATGTGTCCCCACCAATGTTGGGACAAAACCTAAGCCCACCACTCTAGATGCTATTCACACAGTAAATGACCTCTGTCACATCCCTACAGTCTCACTGTCCCCATGAAAGACAATCACTTGTTTTGAAAAGGGGAAATGAATCTCCTGCGTTCAACAGAGCTGATACAGCGCCACGATTGGTAGCATTAAAAGTGGTCACATGCCTCACGGCCATGTCTCTACCAAACAAATGGTAAATTCAGGAATAAATAGACGGCTGGTTCTGGGCTGCGGCCGGTCCGACGGTAGGAACTGACCAACAAAACAGTGATTGTCCTGTCTGACAACAGCGCTGGGCTGAGGGAGAGAAGAATGAAAGTATTGTGTTGCACTTTTCTGGGTGTGGGCAGACTGAGCCGGATGGCATAATCTGGATCCTATATGGGACAGTTCCATCCCACTCTGGTCCTCTATAACACGCTAATATGAAGAGGGGGGGGGGTATATATGCATGTTAACAGTGCAGGGGAGGGTAAGCCCAGCTAAAGCGCGTTTGCACGCTGTCTCATTTGAGTTCGCCCACATTCTCAGTCTGGTGTTTAGAATAAAGAATACAAACTAATCATTTGTATGAAGTTAAAGTGAGCCTATACATGTCACTTCAATTCAGAATGTGGCATGACAGTAGAGACGAGTTAGCTAACTGACTTTCTGTTTGCTAACACAAGCTAACGTTACCCACCATAAGCAATTATAAGCATACCGTGGAATTAGAAATGTCCCACTCACCCTAAACATCTATTTCTCCATGTATAAATGAAGAAAAGTAAACTTCATTCACAAATGATTGTCAGGTAACTTTAATATGTCCCTTCTGAGGCCTCTTGAATCTGATGCTGCAGTGACATTTCGTCCCGTTGCTACGCTCTCTCGCTGTGTCCTCGTGGAATCTCTTAATAAAGATGAGTTTAATAACGGCGCCGTAGGCGTACAAATCACAGCTTCTTCTCTTTGAGGGTGTCTTTAGCCCTCCGTGCCCCTCTCAGCTTCCTGTTAGCTTACTTTCCATGTTCCTGCGTCCCTTCAGAGAATCAAACAAAGACTTGCCCTCAGCATGATGTCCCCTCTGCTGTCAGACTGGAGAACAGAGGAGTGGTAGCAAACCCTTTCCCCTGCAGGGTTTCCCTTCATTCCCTTCATCCCCCTACAACCCCCCAACACACACAACTAAATGTCTGCCTCCTCAAATCTTCACTGCCCTCATCTTCACTTTTCCTCTCCTCCTTTATTCTGTAGCTCCTCTCCTCCCTCTGCTCCTCTGCTTTCTGTTAATAGCTGCAGTTCGCTGCAGGACACAGATCAAAGCATGTAGTGATTTACAGGAAGGCCGTACTGTTTCACAGCATCACTGACGGGACCTCCAGACCTCCAGACCTCCGGACCTCCAGACCTCCAGACCTCCAGACCCACACCCACACCGGGATGTCTCGCCTGGTTGGCTAGTTGACTGGCTAGCTCACCGAGGAGCTGTCTGCCCGATGGGCTAATTGACCGACTAATTCGAGTGTTTATTTCCACCTCCCAAAATCACTTAGAACAGACTTTAAAGTTAGATTGTGAAACTTCTAAAAGATGAAATAACAATTTCTTCCTCATGTAAATGAAAAGTTGAATTCATGAGCACTACAACACACTCGTGGGTTCCCCTGTTATAGTCAATGTTATGACCAGTAGATTATGTTAAATCAGGTTCTCTGTGGGATCCATGATAGCTCTAACTAGACTACATTACCCAGGGGCGTGTTTCTAGCCTTCTCTATGGTAAGTAGGCTAATATTATACTAATATTTGCCTCTCTCAAAGAGGGGAACACAGAGAGAACTTGAGTCAGACAGTGAGACAATAGAGTTTCAAATTTGACCCAACCAGTGTTAAATACAGACTGGCCAGTCTAATCAAGCTATGTTTCCACTACTCAGCAGCAAGAGCTTGTTGATGTGGCATCAAAAGAAGCAGCGTCTATAACCGCCACAGCAGCCAGACGATGCTAACAGTAACGTTGGTCTAGATGAATAACCCGAGTCCAAACTAGCAGTAGCACACTAGGGGTCCTATCTTACACCTGGCCGGCGCACAGCGCAGCAAAGCTGTCATTGCATCCGACACAATTGTCATCTTCACGCCCACGTTGTGTAAGTAGCGCCCGTCTGTGTGCCCCAGGGCGCGTTGGTGTTAAATGATGCGTGGTCAGGTGCTTTGTTGGAGCATTGCTATCTTGAGGCAGCAGAGAGCGATTGCGTCATTTACCAACAAAAACCTGGTCTCCAGTCTAGCACAGCATGTTCCTGCTATTTAAAGGGCTCATTATTCAGATAGTAACGGCCGGGCCACACAGGGAACATCAGCAGCGCACGGAGGCTCCGGAACCTGTTGTGTTTTTATTACAGCGTCCATGTTAACAGGTTAGAGCAGAGACCTTGAATCTCTAGAAGAGACGCAGCAGACAGGCAGCCGTACCTGAGCCGCGCTGCTCACACGGGCTGTGTGGATGCTCTAACCTGTTGACATAGGCAGCGGGAAAAAAACAACAGATTCTGCAGCCGCCACGCGCTAGTGACGTTCCCTGTGGTTATAGCGTCGGCACTGGAACACCGTTTTTATTTATGTTAAGGAAAACACTAAATTCTGGCAACAAGTGACAATTCAGAATATAATAGAATATAATGTAGTGAGGCTCTCCGGCATTCTGTATGATCAACCTGCAGCGCCCTCAGCGCTCCTCTGGTCACTGGTGTGACCGCCGTGACCAGAGAGATCACGGTGGTCACACGCCCCTGTGGCGTCTCCTCCCCCTAAACGGCAGCGTTTTGAGGCTGATGGATCAGTGCGTTACACACCGTGCGTAAAGCATCTCCGTTTCCTCAGCAGAAAACTGCTCCCTTCTCCAATTTGCCAAATCTGCCTTTTAAATAGCGATGTGCCGATGTGTAGGCGCACCTGGCTTTTAAAGGGAACGGGAGATGACACTGATTAGTTTAATTCCTGTTACGCCCAAAACACACCTATGATTAATTAAGAGACTAATTACAACCCCCTTGCACCTTAATTTGTGCCCAGATTATGCACTTATCCTAGATTTGGACACGCCCTACAGTAAATGCACTTGCGCCATGCACTTTAGACCATGCACTGTAGATGGTTTAAAGAGGGCCCTAAGAAGCTATTCACCTAGAGGTGGCAACAAACTGTGAAGGTTCTGCAGACACACAACAAGCACATCTGCACATTATTTAACCAGTTTTCTGACTTTCTGACTCCTATCTAGTTGTGCTTTTGGATTTATGTTTTTGGAACTGATCATCTGTAATTGTCACTTGCACAGTGGACATAGAGTGCTGCACGTATGATGTATTTTTGTAGGCCAACCACAAAGTTAGCATCACCGTGGTTACCTCAACAAAAAGCAAATGGGATTGTTCCATTGGATTTGGCAAACACGTTTATGATAGTTACACATTTTGTTCGGTAAGATAATCTCCACTAATGAACACCACTTTATGATTTATGAAGTGTGAATGCAATCAGAAGAAGCTCGACGCTAACGTTAGGCTATTAACGAACTACACCACGGTCACATGAGCACGAGTAGACACAACGAGGCTGTAGTCTCATTTAGCCACTTGTTAGCAACTGCCTTTTTTAAGACACGTAAAAGCTTCAACAGTCACCAGTGATTTACTGACGTATTTTATAACGTAGAGCAAAACGTTAAAATCTCTTCAGCTTGTGTTAACCACAGACCTGATTTCAGACATCTAACTAGAAATCCATTGACTTCCAGACCAGAGAACAGGAAGAGCTAAAATGCTAACTCATTTCTGGGTTTTAGGACTCACTCCTGCAGCGCTCTATTGTTCAGTAAAAGCTACACAGGGTGATTTTAAGTGGAGAGAAGCAGCTATATCTTCCCAAAGTGCTGCTGTACACGTGCACTAGGGTTGCAACTTCCTTTCTCACGTTTGAGAAGCTGGAACCAGTGAATGTTTGACATTTTCCCTTGTTAAATTAGCTATGTTTCTTTTCAGCCATGCATATATTTTCCCAGATTGTCAATCATCTGATACTGAATCTTTACAGCTTCATGGCCATTGTTCTGCAGCTGACCCTGACCTTTGACCTTCTTGGCAGTAAATATGCCCTCTATGGTGCAATAAAGTATCAGATTCATATTATTACAAAATATACTGTGGAGGTAGAAGTACAAAAAGACATCATTGTTGATGTGGCTGCACAGTGGAAAGACTTATTTTTTCCGAGTGTTGACGTGTGGTTTTTTAATTCTTTAATACTGATTCACATCGTCCAGTCCGGCCATGTGTGTGACAAGCTGCTCTGTGATGAGAGGGAGTGTGTCTTTCTCCTTCACTCACCCTTCTTCCTGGCTCGCGAGAGGGATCTGGGAGAGCTTGGAGAGATTCTTGGCGTACTCCTCTTCTATCTTTATCCTGAGAGAAGTAGAGTTTCATTACCGCACAGCCTTTACGCAATCTCACTGTTTCCATGTGCGTTTCCTGTGTTGTGCAACACAGTGATGTACATGAATGAGCACAAAAAAGGGGAAATGGTTTGTTTTATTGACAACTGTAATGTTTTCATGGTAACTTGAGGATGAAGTGTGAAAAAAAGAAAAGGGGAGATACCTTTCTCGTATGAACTCGGCCATCTCTTTCTGCATTTGTTTCCCCTTCAGCTGTTTCTGCAGCAACACCTCGAATCCTGTGATGCAGCCGTTGCCTTGGGGATCCTTCTTATCAGTCTACGAGATAAACACAGCAAGCACACGAGAAACGCATTGACCAAACAAACACTAACGGTAGCAACAAACATGAGAACACCCCACCGTGACCAAATAAACCTCCTGCTGCATGCTGGGAGAGGAGTAACGGAGCAACATCAGAGGCTGCCTTTAACTGAAGCATCCTGAAGGTCCTTTATATGGCCCGGGACACATTCACTACACACTGCTAAAAGAATGAGGCCACATGTGGCCCAGACCACCTCTGAATGTGGTCTGAAAGATCTGATCTCAATGCGTCTGGACTACTTGTACCTGTACTTAGAGCTGTCCACTTGTGATGGGATCACTGAGGACGCAGGTTAATACCCGGTCTGAACGGGCCTAAATGAACGTGGTCCAGCAGCAGGAAGCTGTTCACTACCTGCCCAGCCCGAAGCCACTTGAGACCCAGTTAGAGACTAGCTGGTGAACATAGTGGAGCATTTAGCAACTAACGAGACAGATATTCCACCTGGATTTGGTTGAGACCAAAACAGAGCTAAAATGAATATTAATAGTGAATACTGGACTTACATTTGTCATGTGGACAGAAATGTGACACAAATGAACGCTAATGCTCAGTGTCTGGATTTTTCATGTAACGTTAGCTGTAACAATTTTCTTAGGTGATAATAAGTCCTTTTTGTGTTTTCAGTTTGTTCCGCTGCCCTGAAGTAGACAGAAATATGAACTCATTCAGCTGAAGTTTGTCCTTACAGGGCATGTGAATCTACATTTTACCGTTAACCTGTGGAAAACAGCTCATGTAGAATCCTAGAAACAACTTTGTGTCAGTACCAGTTTTAGTCAGAGTTTTAATTAAATCATTTTGAATGCAAATGCATGTAATAATCGTTCATTTCACCCCTCTGCACTGCTGTCACGGCCCATTTCTGTCTGAAACCTTTCAAGTACATACTGTACATAAAACCCTGTTAGAAACCCAGTTATGCATACAGTACACATTCTCCTGAAACTCTCCTAGAATTCAAGCTATGATAACCAAATCAAACTAATCCCAATAATGTTTTTTCTTGTCTACAGGATGTTTAAAAAAATCTGATTCATGCAGAAAGGCAACAGTAAAGTGGTGACTGAAGTGCATGTAAAGTCCTGAAAACAGAGGCCTAAAGCAGGTTTGAGAGTGACTGAGCTGCCACTCCCCGGCTCTGGTGTCCACTTTCCAGACTCACTCTTTCTTTCCACTGTGTTGTCACCTCTGTGTGTGTGTGACTGCAGTGTGTTAGCCCCACACACACACCACACCTGGTAGAGATTACACTGCAGGGGTGGAAGATGTCCAAACAGAGCAGCAGAGGCCAGCTGGATCACTCCAGCCAGTTACATGTGATGTATTAAAGCCTGATTCTCAGCGTGCAGCACAGGCGGTATGAGATCAATATGGAGTCATGTTGAAAGATGAAAAGGATCCGTTGTTGTTTTCATTCACAGAGACTCTCGGGATGTTCATTTAGTGATTTAGTGGGGAGAGCAGCAACGTCAACATCAGTAGAACGTTTCTTTCTTTGGTTGCTAGTTATTAGAATTCAAGAGTTTTCTTAAAAAGTCTCCTCAAAAAGATATTTTCCTTCTTCCCCTTTCCTCGGTTTCCTCATCTTCCTGGTTTGGAGAGTTCTTGTTCCAAAATAAGACATAAACTAAAACGTGACCTCTTCACATCCAGAATCTTAGCTGCTGGTGAAGAACTGTAATCTTTCACCTTTTAAAAACAATTCTGCTGTTTTTACCCCCATATTTACAGGAGTTTGGCATCGTCACTTGGCATGCAGTTTATTATTTTTAAAGCTTGCCATATAATGATATTTTCGGGTTTATAAGGGTTAGTCTTTGTGAATTACCTAGACAATATTACCTGTTAACGTATCTGAATGGAAAGATGCTAATGTTGGTGTGTTCTAAGGAAATAAAATCGTTGTCAAGTGGCATTCTATACCTGAGTCCTGTCACATTCTATACTTGAGTCCTGTCACATTCTATACCTGAGTACTGTCACATTCTATAACTGAGTCCTGTCACATTCTATACCTGAGTACTGTCACATTCTATACCTGAGTACTGTCACATTCTATACCTGAGTACTGTCACATTCTATACCAGAGTCCTGTCACATTCTATACCTGAGTACTGTCACATTCTATACCAGAGTCCTGTCACATTCTATACCTGAGTACTGTCACATTCTATACCTGAGTCCTGTCACATTCTATACCTGAGTACTGTCACATTCTATACCTGAGTCCTGTCACATTCTATACCTGAGTCCTGTCAACAAACAAACAAAAAGATTGTTTATGGATCTTGTCACTTTGTATTTCTATAGGTGTAAACTAGAATATAGGCATGAGGTTTATTGTTTATTCATTTGTAGAACAGATCTTTTTACGATACTAAATTAATAATCTTGTATTTTGTTATTTTGTATGCATTGACAAATGGAGTGACGTAAACAAGAAGTATACTGTAATGTTACCAGGGAGTCAGTGGCCTCTCCCTATAGAATACATTAGTTTCATCTATAGTGACCAGTAAATTGAGATGTTGGGCACAGGCTGCATTTTTCACTTCATTTTTGTATCTACATAATTACAGTGTGAGATGGTTTGCAGAAAGTGTATGGATATGACTGTTTGTGGCTCCTGTGGGAACCTTTGAAGGCACTATATAGTGCATTCATTTCACAGTCAAATGAAATGATGAACAGTACATACAGTCCACTATGTGTAGGGAGTGACAGCCTGGCAGGTAGCTGTGGTGTACACCGGAGCCGTGTTTTTAGCTTATAATTAAGCTTTCACATTTTAGGATATCTGAAACTGGCAGCTCCTGTTTGCATCGGAACAATGGATGTACAGACAAAAATCTAATATTTCTAAGTTATACTGTATGTAGCACTTTTTTTTTTACACAATTTCTAAACGAGTATCCTCAGAGAAACTAATATAAGTGTAAAGTTGAGCTGATTCCAGCAGTATGTGTCCAACGACAGCCTCCCTGAGAAGAGGAGGGTCAGAACTGTTTGGTGTTTGGTGTTAGGTTGCTTGGTGTTAGGTTGCTGGTCTTGATCTAACCCCTTAGCCATTTGGTGCTTAAGGGCAGCAGACAACAGATCTATAGCCTCTTAAATGCTGAGGTGAATTTACCCAGAAGAAGTCACAGTAGCTCCATTCGTTTGGTTTCAGCAGCTGCTGCTCCGGCATGCATGCAAGCGACGGGAACGTCACACAGTTAATCTGAGAGAGAGAGAGAGAGAGAGAGAGAGAGAGAGAGAGAGAGAGAGAAGAGAGAGAGAGAGAGAGAGAGAGAGCGAGAGAGAGAGAGAGAGAGAACCACAGGGAGGGCAGTTTAATTGGGCACATTATCGTATCATGACAACTTAGCTTTGATGCCACCGTACTGTACAGCAGCACTATTAATGCTCCATGTGTTGACAGAGAGTTTATAGAAACACACACACAGACTTCTGCTGGTATTCAGTGTCGTCTGCACTCCGTTGCTTTGGCAACACTCATCTCAGCAGCTCCACTAAACACACACTAAAGTAAAGAAGACATTTCCAATCGACCCCGCATCGTTGATTCACTTTTCTCTACCCGCCCCGTCAAGGACAAGGAAAAAGGAAAGAAAGAAACAAAAGGAAAGATTCAACACATCTCAAAAAGAAAATAAAGATAGAAACAGACAGTGGGCTGAGTGAAGACGGCAGGGCAAACAAAAGGAGCTTTATCTTCTCTCACATTCATTCCAATTAACCTCAGGAGGTAAACAGCCTGCAGCGAGGATGTACTGCTTCTATTTAAAACACGTCAGTGGCACCAGAGAGCACCCTCGACTAATGCCAAAGCCTCGCCTTTCAGAGCAAATTGACCAACATGGCTCTGCTGATGACTTTCCCAGAGCCAATATTCAGATTGAAATACAGAAAGAAGAAGAAGAAAAGGGCCTCTAATTCAACCACATCTTGGCTTATGAAGCTTATAATTAGTTTGAGGGAGTGGCTTCCTATTTAATCACTGCTGAGGTCCAGAGGTTGACAGCTAGAAGGGCTTTAAAACTGACCCCCGCTTCCTTTGGTGAAGATGAGGACCAGCCTACTTCCAACTGTCTCCAATGAAGGGCACAGTTTGTTTGCATTCACGCGCACACACTCCGGTAACCTCGATCAATAGACCATCCTCTAAACCCCTCCTCTGAGCAGTGAATGTCCAATCTGAGCTGAACACTTGTAACAAGAGGGCAGGCCTGCCAAGCTTTGGTTTGTGTTGTTTGCCCAAGTACTGCTAACTGTAACTTTAGCCTCGTCCCTTTAGCACTATAGCATGTTTGTAGCTACATTTTACTTTAGATTCTTTTTAAGACCCTTTTACAGAGTTCTCATTTTAAAACAATCAGCCGGAGATAGATAACCCCTTTACACCCAGCATTAAAATGTGTTTTGTATGTTCGGATTGCAATCAGATAGTGACCATATGAAAGTACAGGTGTTAATGCATCCAAAACGCACTCAGGACGGATTGTGATCCATCAGCTAAACCAAGGACGCATTGTGACCACATTGAACACAGGTGTAAATGCAATCGCATGAATCCACACAGAACAACAAGGCCTACGTGGGTGGTAGTGAATGTGATGTGCAGACCTGGTCGAGTGGCTTCAGGCGGGTCAAGAAGTGAGTAAGTTATTAATAACTTATAGAAACATCTCAATGTAGACACTGGAGACGCATCAGGTTAAATCATATCTAGATACAAAATACATTTTAATGTGCCAGGGTGTGTAAAGGGGGTCAGAATGAACGTTGGCTGGCTAAAGATGATCAAATCTGGTAGTGAATGTTGTTTTCAGTGAGCAAAATCAACAGTTGTGTTTGAAAATCAGATAAATGTGCTACCAGTAATATATTATAAACTGCACGTGCCGTGCCAGCCGAGAGTCACATGGACCTCTTCGAGTCTTGACCTTTAACATACAACATCAGTAGCAAGAGTAGCTCTCCTTACCTCTCTTTTCCTGTTACCAATAGCATCACCCTGGTTGCTATGGAAGCCGAGACATGCCCCCCCCCCCCCACATCTCAAGCTTGTGGTTTTAAGTGTACAGTAAGAAAAGAAATCTTGAGAAAATAAAAGTCAGAAATAAATCCATAAGGTGACAGCAGCAGTACTGTACTGAGCGTAAGGCCCCGAGGATACCAACAACCTGACAACAGAGCATCTGGATGCTGAATAGGATGATGTCACTGTGTATCTGTAAACAAGCACCAAACACTTCTCACAGGAGGGACTGGGTAGGAGATATATAAATATATATATATAGAGAGAGAGCAATGCTGTAGAGGAAATTAAACTCATTAGCAGCTAATTAGGGCTACTGTAGAGAGCCCCGGTGAGTTCACGGTTAGTTAAGAGTTGCCGTTAGTTGCCCCACTCACCGTGACCGTGGTCTCCTTGTTCTGTTTCCTGGTGGGCGACGTTGATCCCGGGCACTGCGGAGAGAAGAAGGACGCTCCATCAAAACCTCCGTCCTCCGTGTCAGACATGACTGCTCAACATACACACACACTGTCACTCGCACACACACAAACACAGTTGTTTTCCTGGCGAGTGCTGTTAGCGTCTCTCTCTCTCTCTCTCTCTCTCTCTCTCTCTCTCTCTCTCTCTCTCTCTCTCTCTCTCCTGCTGCTGCTGCTGCTGTGTATGTATGTATGTGTGTTTGTGTATGTGTGCGTTGCTGTGCAGAGTAGGGAGGATAGTTCTGCAGAGCAAAGCAAAGCATGGTTGGCTTTCTCTCTCTTTGTGTGGGAGTGTGGATGTATGTGTGTGTGTGGGGGGGGGGGATTTTTAACCCTTAAGCTTATTACAGAGTAATTTCCAATGTCCTGAGTAAACCAACGGAGTGAGAGCATATGGAGCAGACAGAGATGATGAGAACATTAATAAATATAAAGTGATGAAAAGTAGAGGGAATTCTACACCTCCTCTTCTGCAAAAAACTAAAGACAGAAAAGAGAATCCTGGGTGTTTTGAATGACTGGCTGTGTGTGTGTGTGTGTGTGTGTGTGTGTGTGTGTGTGTGTGTGTGTGTAAGAGGCAGCAAAGGAGAGAAGTGAGGAGACGAGAGAACAAGTGGTGGGTGGGTCCTGTAGAACTGCACCCTGACTGCCTGCTGGATTAGGATCAAGGGAACAGATACTGTAGGAGGGACTAATCTGCTCTAACTGCCATCAACCTCTCCACTAATGATGAGAGACATCTGAAATGTGGAAACACTGCATCATACATCATTATTGTCAAACACAGGCTTGTGTCTTTATCTGTAATTTATTTTTATGACTCTATAAATATGCTATGCTAAAGCTGAGCTAATCAATATGTTTTATATTTACAATGGATTAAATGATTACATGTAATCTGAAAGGGGGAACCACAGAGAATCATCAGTTCCCCTTCACCTGTATGGACTGTTGTAATGTCTTGTCGCCCATGGTTTTGGTTTTATGGCCCGCTGTAAAACGTTACTGTTTTAGTTCACTCTCATGGCTCTCATCCACTTTGTTTCCAGGAGCAGCAGGCAGCTGTGTTCAGTGAAACAAACGTTTGGATAAATGGACTGTGCGCTACCTGCCCTGAGAGATAAACGTAGAGACTAGCTGGTGAACGCGGTGGAGCATTGAGCAGCTAAAGAACCAGATATTTTCTCAAGAGTCGGTGGAGACCAAAACAGAGCTAATAGGAGAGTGAATATCGGACCTACATTTGTCAGGTGGCGAGAAACACAACTGCTTTGTGTCTGTGCATGTAAACTATTTGCTTACATATCAACTTTAGAGGTCCACAATGTGTGATTTCCAGTTTACTGTTCAAAAGTAGTCCAAAAACAGGTTAAAATCGGGGTAGGAAGAACGTTTTTGGCATCATTGGGCAAAAATCCCACAATTACCTTTTAGCATATTGTAATTCAAGTGTTCTGAGAGAAAACTAGACTTCTGCTCCTCCTCATGGCTCTGTTTTCAGGATTTAGAACATCTAGCCCATGACGGGAGACTTTGACCAATCACAGGTCATTTCAGAGAGAGAGAGAGAGCGGATAATTCAGAACATCCGCCATCCACAACAGAAAGACACGTTTAGTAAGGTTAAGTATGATTGGATAGAGCTACAAATTTGAAAGTTAATCGCAGCTGCTATGTCAAGACAACACTACTGGCTGTAGAACCTTATTGGTTTTGACTGACAGTTGAGTGTCTCTCTCCACTCTGACCTCACCGGTCTTATCACTTCATTTGACTGATTAGACTTCTGTCAATCAAGCTCTTCTCAGCTCTCTGTCTGTCTCTCTCTGTCTTTCCCTCTCTCACTCATTCTCTCTCTCTGTCTCTCACTCTCTCGCTCAGATTATCCTGTTAGTTTGATGACATCATCAAGGTTAAGTGCAAATAAGATGAGAAATAACGTTGATGTAAAAAGGTTAGTAGTATGACGTTGACACGGCTTAATGGAAATGTTACCTTCTTTCAGTTTGAGTTCATGCTCAGTTTTGGACAGCGGTGGGTGTGTAACATGTTGTAAAGGGATAGGAATAACAATAGTCAGACAGTGTTACCTGTGGCTCTGTACTGCTCTTCCTAACCAGACTGTTGTGTGAATGTTCCACATGATGCAAGGGACTACCACCTGAGTGAAATCCATTCACTGGAGAGAAATAAGAGACAGATAGGAGAGATGAAGACAGAGAGAGAAAGACATTTCATTAGTTCTTTGGGCTGTAAACATGTGCTGATCCAGGGAGAATCCACTTCTCTTTATGAGTCAAACCAAGCCAGTGCTGAACTGGCCTTTTGTTTTTGTAGCTAGATAAATGTTTTTAATGGGGCAAGCACAGATCTGGATAGGGTTAGGCTAACTATACATACATCCATCACTAAGTTTGTGTGTAGAGTCCTTTCTAAGTTCTTAGTAACTCCTAGCTAGTTTCTAACATTCAAACTTAATGAATCTTTTAGCTACTAAAAACCTTAGTATGCATGTATGTGTCAATCAACAGGTTCACCGAAAACATGAGCACATTACATGAACACGCTCTTTTAGTGCGTTCATGCTAGGGATGCTCATTTTGAAAAATGTTCTTAACTGATAACCGTCCCTCGTTAACCGATTATTAACCGTTAACCAACAAGGTTTGTGCCTCGCATGTAGCGGTGTACCAGCTGCAGGAGCACAACAGATATTGGTTGACGGGAGTCTCCAGTTCACCGTCTGAGAGCGTTAACCTAGCAGCTACGATGCTGCGTGTAGTGTCGCGGACATGCAGCCACTTTCCCAGTAAAAGTCTCCACCGCGCATTTAGTTTAGTTTAGCAGGTTGTCAGCTGTGTCTGCCCGGCGGAACTTTAGTGACCAACAAACAGTGTGTGTATTTGTGCTACGTTAGCAGCTCTTGCATTGCCGGAGGCTTCGTGCTCGCCGCCGCACACGTAGTCTGCATAACTTTAGTGAGTTTCCAACAGACTGTGTGTGTGTGTTGGTGGTGAGTGTGAGGTTGTTGGTGGCGTTCTAGCTGTGATCGTAGGTGTAGCAGTGTGTGGACACTTTATTTGTCGGTGAATAAATGCTATGAAACTACAACTCCTCCACTCCACTCAAGAGAGTCAGAGACCGGAGCCAACTTCCTGTATCCTGCAACTCCGGCTCCGCCTCTTAAGGTGGGCTGTTAAGGTGGACCAGCTTTTCTCCTTAAAGAGACGAGCCGCTCCTCTGAGCCGCTCAGCTTTTGAGTTAATTATTAACATTTCTTTTAACCGTTTTAACCGATAGCGTTAATCGGTTAAAATGCTTAATGTCAGTTAACGGTTAAACGGTTAATTATTAACATCCCTAGTTCATGCACAACACTGTGTATTTGACGACCGGGCAAAAAGCTGTGGTGCTCGCACGTGTTTGTGTTGCTGAAGAGAGAAGAGTTTCCTCCCTTAAAGGCAAAGGGGGCACCATGAACTCAATCATATACAGGCATAACTAAACACGCTGGCCAGACACCCCAAACCCCATACTGAGGTGAAAGCCAATGACGTGGCAAAAATTCTGGGGTGGCATTTGGGTTGGTAAATCAGATTGTAGGGGTTGCATCCCTTTAAAACCGTGCATGATTTTACTGCAACGGGGTCTGACAGTCTGCTTCGCGCTGTCCTGGTTCTGGTTCTCCCGTGCCTCCCTTCCTTTCAGCGGGCCCAGCAATACGGCCTGGGCCTCCAGCAGCGCGGTGAAGCTCTGCTCCGAGCCGGAGGAGGAGCAGCTGCTGCCGGGCGCGGAACTCTCCACCTCCCTACGTAGCTCTGACTGCAGGTCGCTGCCGGAGGTCCTGCTGGAGTTCCGAAGAGCTGAAGGAGTTTCTGGTGAACCTGCATGATTTCGTCTGATTTCGTTATATTTACTCCGCTTCCTGATGCCCCGAAGTTTGTCGAAGTATGTTTCTTTTTGTCAAGTTTGTCCAACCTAGCAACAGTAACTAAGGGGGGCAGGATTTAGGATCGGTCAATTGACATCATTATAAAACAGCATTTTGACCAAGTGTCAGGTCAGATATGTTGACCATATTCCATATTAGTTACCTCTTTTTCTCTTTCACACTAACAGATAGGTCACATATTAGTTACTATGCATATTAGTAACAACTAATGTCTACATAAGGACTGGTTTGACTTTCCTATTAAAAGTCTCAGTTGGTATGAGAGATGTTTCTGTTTGGTCTGAGGTGAGATGCTCCCAGCATTGAGTACTCCTTCGAGTGGGAAACATCACACTGACCTGCCTGGCTCCCTCTGCTTATCTGCCTTTAGAACAGGGCCAACAGACAGACAGAGGAGGCCTTAGTTGTGCAGTCGAGGCTACAGATAAAATTAGTCACAGGAAGTGTGTTTGGTGTGCATGAGCGAGTGCTTTGTACCACTGTGGAATTTGAGGAGAATCCACAGCCCCGGGCTGGAAGTGACGGAGAGATAGAGAGATAGATCTGTAGTAGGCTACCTGTCGGCAGGGAGTTCTTGTGTCGGATGGAGGTCTTGGGGGTCCCAGGTGCACTGGACGGTCTCTCCCATGTCGTCTCTGATGAAGTGTTAAAGAGAAGGGGGGGGGGAGGGGATGACATTAGGAGATCAGTACCAGCTGCATATTCTTTTTGTCATTTTGTTAACAGCGTTGCAACTACTTGTTCCATTTGGGCAACAACAATAAGTAGAAGTGATTCCATCTGTGGGTAAAAACGTGACACACAAAGAGGCACAGATCCTTCACTGTCTGCTGTGATGACCAGCCTGACCATCAGACTGACGCCAACCAGCACAATACCAGAACAAATCTCAGATACGGCCATCAGCTCAGAGGTCTGGAACAAGGCTAGAGGACATACTGTATGTGCCTTGTTATCAATCTCTGGCTCCCTAGTTCATCAACTGTTTCACTACAGTAACAGTAACAGTAACTGGCTAACATTAGCATTAGCACAGAGCTGTGATCGTGACACCAACTAGTCATTATTTGTGTACTTGAGTTAATGCTATGGATGCCTTGTTTGTTCATTTGCCTGTTTGAATGTTGTTGTGTGTTGTCAGTATAGATGACTGCTCTTGTTTGATTAGGATATGATATGAAATGAGTATTTAGATCAGATCCTGATGGGCAGGTTGGCTCCTTGTATGGCAGCCTCTGACATCAGTGTGTGAATGTGTGTGTGAATGGGTGAATGCTGACATGTAGTGTAAAGAGCTCTGAGTGGTCAGAAGACTAGAAAGGAGATATATAAAATGCAAGTCCATTTTAAGATTTTAAACTGTACAGCGGCCCGGTGGCTCAGTCCTTGCTGCAGCAGCCCGGTGGCTCAGTCCTTGCTGCAGCGGCCCGGTGGATAAGTCCTTGCTGCAGCGGCCCGGTGGCTCAGTCCTTGATGCAGCGGCCCGGTGGCTCAGTCCTTGCTGCAGGAGTCTGGCCTGGAGCGTTTTATCTCATGTCATCTCCCCTGCCTCTCCTGTCTGTCTCTCACTATCAAAATGAAGCAGAAATGCTTCCCAAAAAATATAATAATCTTGAAGATTTTAAACTGTAACATGAAACTTTAATGATTACTTGAATTGTCAGTGTTTGGCTGTAGTTGTTCCTTACAAATAAACAAACAAATATACTAAACAGCTAACAGCAAAGACAGCTTACACAGCAATGTGTTAAGTATTAAATAATAACATTTCTGTTCTTAGATTCATAAAAATAATGAATTATACCTCCAAAAAGCATGTTACAGCAAACTATAGACCCTCTCAGCAGAATTCTCCTATTGCATAACCTAGTGGAAACAGCTGGCCACCGTCATGGCTAAAAGCTATCTTAAAAAGTGTCCAAGTCCCAGTTTTATCAGGGTGTTGTTCCCACAAGAACTCATCGGTTCAAGATGAGTCATCAAAAATGAATTTTACAGGAAGAGGATTTCGAGCTATAAAAATGATTTTGATGACATATATTTAGCATGTGATAAGAGAGAATCAACACATGGACAACAGATTAGGATTTCACTGTGTCTTTAAGATAAATGTATTTTGGGAAATGTTAACTTGATTGACAGGTGTCTCAGCCAATGAGAGTCACCCGTGATGGTTGTCACAGTCTTGCTTGTTAGGTTATGTGCTCAAATTTGTATTTTGTTGATCCAGTATCTATCAAGAACTACGCTTATCACATCATGACCAGAATTGGCAACAATCCCATATAATAGTGGAGAGCCTTAACTCTGGAAGAGGAGCCTCGTGTTAAGAAAGAATGTCCTCTACAACAGCCACATGTCCCCCTTCACCTCAGCCAAGTGAATCTGGATAAAGTCAGGTTCCTTTAGCAGTTGTCTTCTAGAGTAAAGCCAACTGAATACAACAGGTACATGTTTTAACCCAATAAAAGGAAAAAATGTTTCACAGATTTCCTTTGACAGGTTTGTAAAGTTTAACTGAGCTCCATAGAGACACTTCTCCATCATCTGTCCCCATTTGACCTCTGCTGGTAAAGATGCTGGAGAACAGGGACACAAAAAGCATGACTGACAAAGACCCTATAATATAGAAGGGCTCTCTTTGATTGATGCTCCCCTGTGTCCATTCTCACCACAGCACTGAGCTAAATTAGCCCTTTACTGTCAGCATACAAAGAAAAGGCACAGACATGTAAAGAGCTCTTATTTCATTTGGGTCCTTTTGACTGGCTCGGCTCTATTTGGCGTCGCTTTAGCGGAGGAGACAACTGAGCCAAGCCCATCAGCTCAAATGACACGCATGGAGGGGATAACTGGCAGCGGGCTTACGGAGAGAGGCTGTGCCTTCACGTTTGATGTACAACACCAGCGCACAGCCTTTACTCCCTAGCCCCTAAACGCCTCAATTTCTCTCTGTTAGCTTGTCACAAACAAATCGATACTGTGAGAAATATAGGATATTAATGCAGAAAATACAGCATAATCTACTTACCTCGGGGAAATTGTTTGTTATTGTGACAGTCTGCATTGCCAAAAGGATAGCAGTGAAAATCCCATTTAAATGATATTCCATTTAACATGTGGATAATACCCAGTTTGCCAGATGGAAACTCAATTGAAATAATAGATTGAATTATGTTATCATATCACATCTAATTTAACATTCTCTTAAAATACTTTTCAGTCAAATGAAACATCTTTTTAATATTTGATTTGATTATATTTACATGTGACTGTAGGTTATTTACTATGTTTGACACCCGAGTGGAACAGGTTGAGTTTCTCTTGAAATGCAGATTGTTTCTCATTTCCTTTCTTTATACTGGTGAGACATCAGACTTGGCACCTGCCAGATTCATAGCTCCAGATACAGAGATACGTACTGTGTGCAGCAGCAGGAGTGATTCTCATCAGCCGCCTTGTCGCAGACGAGCTGAAGTCTAAAAAGCTGCCAATCATCCTAAATTACCTTGATAGTCTAGATTGTAGAATATAAACCCAAGGCAGCTCAATTTACCCACTTTACCATTTGTGGAATAGTTCATCCGCCCTTTTCAGGCCTGTGATGGATATTAATGATGTGAATTCATGATCAATGATAGTATGTAGCATCCAATAGTTCAGGCTGCGTGAGGATGAGGGTCTTTTATGGAACGGAAAAACACCGATTCATGCTTTTCTGATTCACCAAAGTCAATCAATACCTCACTGGTTCAGACTCAGAGTGGAGCAGCAACCAATAGCACCTTAATGCACCGGCTTACTGGGGCTGAAGCCCCGGGCCCCAGTACTAGAGGGCCTCATGAGACACAAGCTTAAAACTAGTTTAATATCAGGCGTTTCCCTGCCGTCATACTGCTGGACGAGCCGACGCACGGCACGGAGAGGGGGGGTGAGAACGAGGGTGCTGTAACATATCCATACATATCCATATATCCATGTTCACGAACTGCAAAATCAGTACATAATATCACAGACGGGGGCATTCTGTTAGGGCCCTATTTAAACCATCTATTGAGCATGGTCTGAAGTGCATGGCGCACGTGCATCGCTATTTAAAAGGCGGATTCGGCAAATTGGAGAAGCAAGCCGTTTTCTGCTGAGGAAACGGATCTGCTCGTGCACAAATATGACAGACATGTATTAATAAATAATGAAAACTGTATTGCTTTCTGATGCAACCCACGGGGAGATCGGACCGGCTGAGCGGAATCTGCTTTACGAACAGACTTACAGCCGGGTGCTGACGGAGAGGCGGTGCGTAACGCAGATCGATCTGCCTCAAAACGCCGCCGTTTAGGTGGAGAGGGCCCGCAAACTCTGAAGTAGCCAACGTCTACACTCGCACACACAGAGGGACGATGAGAGGAGACGCCACAGAGGCCTGTGACCACCGTGATCTAAGATGAGGAGAAGGGCTGCAGCAGGAAATCTGTGCACGCAACAACATATCTGAGTACAAGCATACTGTTAGAGCAGAAGCAGAGCAGATCCAAGTGCAAGCAGGGGCTGTTGAGTGTGAGGACAGGGTTTTGAGGGAAAGCATTACAAAATCGGAACGGGAAAGCATTACAAAATCGGAACGTGAAATCAAAGAGTCATTCCCTCAAATTAAAAGTCAACTCTCTTGAATAAAGATATGGCAGATGTGTAAGTGACTGTATGAATGGAAATAGTCAACAGCAGGTCTAAAAACAGAAATACACCAGCACCAGCTTACTGTCCGCCAGCCACGCCACAAGTGATGCGAGACGTCCCCGATTCTGAGCGGGGAGAAGGAGAAATGGCCTAGTTAGCTTTGACACTGCTATATTTTATTCATAACCATATGACACTTGGCCTTGATGCATTAGCTACCTCCTGTCTCAGATTTTTATCAGTCAAAACAGCCCATTCACACTCTGTGTCATCCAAAAGAGGAACCATAGCGCTTTAGGGATCTCCTCTCATAGCAGTAAAACAATCAAGGAAAAAGCAGAAGATACAGGCTAGGTACTGTGGAAAAACACTGCTGTGAGACTATGACATAACTCTGAGTTTGAATGATAGCTGAGCAGACAGTGAGAGGCATTGAGACGCGATGTAAACAAACCTCTGTTGGACACTTACTCACCAGCCAAGGACAGAATAAGGACCACCATTTAGCATCTAAACCGAACAGGGTTGACATTTGCAGGAAAGAGAGCTGAGATGAAACGTTCTGTTTCAGAAGAAAGAAAACCACACTGACATTTGTCAAGTGGTGTAAATTGGTGATGCAAATGACTAAAAATCCAGCCATGCAACATAAGAGTTATGTAATATTGTTATTTATTTCATGTACATGCTTTTTAACAGCATTAATGAAAACCTTTTCCCACAAGATCAAGACCCCCGTGGGTTAAAGGTCACCAATCTGACAGACTGCAGTCAGCCAAGTGACGGGCTACTGCACCATGATGCCATGATGGTAAGTATGAGCACTGCCACGCTGGTAAAATAAAGAGTTTTTTTTTAAAGCAGCAGTGGGTAGAAATGGAGCAAATATGATTACAAAAAGTGATTTTTATAAAACGGTCACTATATCCTGACAGCAGTGCATGAGACAAGTAATCTGAGTAAGGGATAATGCACAGCTAGCGGCTCATTGTTGTGAGAGAATCCCCTTCAGGGCGATGCTTGCTTAATACATGACTACTTACTTAAGAAATCAATCATTTGACACATAAACGGTCCGCCAGAGTCCGACATCAGAGCTGCGCCCATAGCAACGGTCTGCTATAGACTGTAGAACACCGTGATTAACCAATCAGAATCAAGTATTCAACAGTGCAGTGTAATTAAAAAAATCATGTTCTTCTGTGTCCTCCAGTGCTCCTAACGGCATCTGCAAGATTTCACAGACCGGAGGAAAACAAGCAGTAAGAGCTGATCTGGAGCCTGCCACTCCGAACTCCAATCAAACGGTCAAACTAGGCAGCTGGTGGTCTCTGGGCCTCGCGGTGCTTAAAGCGTGAGCTGACCACTAGCGGCCCCCGGGCCACAGGGTGTTTCCAATGTGAGTTGACCACAAGGGGCCCCCAAGCCCCTCGGTGCATACATTGGGCCCCTTGGTACATATAACCCCATATTAGATACAAAGCTACTGTTCAAAGCCAGGCTCTCTTTGAGTTGTGGGGCAGGTTGCTCTTTGGCAGAGATAGGAGGGTGAGTGTAAAGCTTTATGCAAATATACACTGATCAACCATAACATTAACAACACTATGACCACTGACAGGTGAAGTGAATAACATTGATTATCTGGTTACCATGGCACCTGGCAGTGGGGGGAATATATTAGACAGCAAGTGAACATTTTGAACTTTGAACTTTGTGTTGGAAGCAGAATAAATGGGCCAGCGTAAGAATGTGAGCGACTTTGACGAGGGCCAGATAGTGCTGGCTAGACGACTGGGTCAGCGCATCTCCAGAACTGCAGCTCTTGTGGGATGTTCCCGGTCTGCAGTGGTCAGGACCTACCAAAAGTGATCCAAGGAAGGAGAACCGGTGACAGGGTCAGACCCGAGGCTCATTGATGCACGTGGGGAGCGAAGGCTGGCCCGTGTTGTCTGATCCAATAGAAGAGCTACTGGAGCTCAAACTGCTGTAGAAGTTAATGCTGGTTCCGATAGAAAGGTGTCAGAACACACAGTGAGGAGCAGTTTGTTGCGTACGGGGCTGCGTAGCCGCAGACCGGTCAGGGTGCCCGTGCTGACCTAATGTTATGGCTTTTCGGTGTAGGTTGAAATGAAATGATTTGATGTGTGTAACATCTGGCGGCATAGTGGTGAGGTCGCAGATTGAAACCTCTCCGTATAGGGAGAACTACGGTAGACGATGTGAAAACATGAATGGCCTTTAGAGAGTAGCAGAGCCAGTGTGGAGAGTGCGTGTGTACGAGGGAAGTGAGTGGTGAAGCTTGAGAGAGAGAACGGCGGTGAATGTGAGCAGTGGAGCAGAAGACAGAGTTAGTTCAGCTCTGAGAATGTCAGTGAATGTTCAGTGGAAGTTTCAGTTTGTGCAGAAATAACTGCTGCAGCTCCTCCAGACCAACAGAGGTTTCCTGTGTCCTGTTTCCTGCTGCTGGGTGGAGTGACGGGGGTTAACTCTGGAGAGAGCAACGTTATCGACTCCGGCCCGAGCAGGTTTGTCTGTTCTGGGCTACTGTAGAAACATGGCGGCCAGCTCCGTGGAGAGGACCGGCTCCCTATATATATATATATATATAAACGACTCATTCTAAGGTAACGACTCTTATTCTCAGGTGATTATACACTTAAGAAAACATACTTATTAATATCATATTCCATTTCTGCAGATAGATCCCCCTAAATGTTACTTTGAATCAGAGCATATAAAATAAAAATGTCTATTCTGAATATACTGATTTTGTGTAAAAAAAAAGAAGTTATTTATCTGTCTGCAGTAGCAGAAACAAATCTACCCATTTAATATTAGACAGATTTCATATCATTTATAAACCAAATGAGAAGTTTGAATAGTTTAGTATGAATCTTCATTCAAAACCAGCTGGAGACTATAGGTTGGTACACATGGTGTGTCCTGTGTTGATCTTGAACGGTGCTGGCTGGAGATCAGTAACATTCTTGGAAAAGTCCTATCAAGAAAAATGTCTCTTTCCCCTGTTGGAGGACCTGACTGATCTGAATCGTCCCTCCCAGAGGATAAGGGGCTGCCAGTAGATGTACACACTTAAGCAAAATTGTTGGTACCCTTCCGTTAAAGAAAGAAAAAACCCACAATGGTCACTGAAATAACTTGAAACTGACAAAAGTAATAATAAATAAAAATTCACTGAAAATTAACTAATGAAAATCAGATATTGTTTTTGAATTGTGGTTCAACAGAATCATTTTAAAAAACAAACTAATGAAACTGGCCTGGACAAAAATGATGGTACCCTTAACTTAATAGTTGTAGTTGTACAACCTTTTGAGGCAATCACTGCAATCAAGTGATGTCTGTAACTCTCAATGAGACTTCTGCACCTGTCGACAGGTATTTTGGCCCACTCCTCGTGAGCAAACTGCTCCAGATGTCTCAGGTTTGAAAGGTGCCTTCTCCAGACAGCATGTTTCAGCTCCTTCCACAGATGTTCAATAGGATTTAGATCAGGGCTCATAGAAGGCCACTTCAGAATAGTCCAATGTTTTGTTCTTAGCCATTCTTGGGTGTTTTTAGCTGTGTTTTGGGTCATTATCCTGTTTGAGGACCCATGACCTGCGACTGAGACCAAGCTTTCTGACACTGGGCAGCACATTTCGCTCCAGAATGCCTTGATAGTCTTCAGATTTCATTGTACCCTGCACAGATTCAAGACACCCTGTGCCAGATGCAGCCCCATAACATAACCGAGCCTCCTCCATGTTTCACATTAGGTACAGTGTTCTTTTCTTTGGATGCTTCATTTTTGCGTCTGTGAACATAGAGCTGATGTGACTTGCCAAAAAGCTCCAGTTTTGTCTCATCTGTCCAAAGGACATTCTCCCAGAAGCT
Source organism: Sebastes fasciatus (assembly GCF_043250625.1). NCBI lineage: Eukaryota > Metazoa > Chordata > Actinopteri > Perciformes > Sebastidae > Sebastes > Sebastes fasciatus. Next base: position 1,239,776 of record NC_133814.1, read on the forward strand.
TTGTGGCTTGTCAATATGCATTTTGGCAAATTCCAGTCTCACTTTTTTATGATTTGCGTCCTCCTCGGTCATCTTCCATTAAGTCTACTTTGGCTCAAACAGCGATGGATGGTGCGATCTGACACTGATGTACCTTGACCTTGGAGTTCATCTCTAATCTCTTTGGAAGTTGTTCTGGGCTCTTTGGTTACCATTCGTATTATCCGTCTCTTCAATATGTCATCAATTTTCCTCTTGCGGCCACGTCCAGGGAGGTTGGCTACAGTCCCATGGACCTTAAACTTCTGAATAATATGTGCAGCTGTAGTCACAGGAACATCAATGGTCTTATAGCCTTTACCTTTAACATGAAGGTCTATAATGTTCTTTCTGATCTCCTGAGACAACTCTCTCCTTAGCTTTCTGTGGTCCATGTTCAGTGTGGTACACACCATGATACCAAACAGCACAGTGACTACTTTTCACCCTTTAAATAGGCAGACTGACTGATTAAAAGTTTGAAGATACCTGTGATGCTATTTACAGGACACACCTTAGTTTAATATGTCCCTATGGTCAAATTATTTTCCATCTTTTCTAGGGGTAACATCATTTTTGTCCAGGCCAGTTTCATTAGTTTGTTTTTTAAAATGATTCTGTTGAACCACAATTCAAAAACAATATCTGATTTTCATTAGTTAATTTTCAGTGAATTTTTATTTATTATTACTTTTGTCAGTTTCAAGTTATTTAAGTGACCATTGTGGGTTTTTCTTTCTTTAACGGAAGGGTACCAACAATTTTGCCTACGTGTGTATCACATCTAAGTGGAAGCATGAGGATCCCCCTGATATTACTCAGTGGATTAATGAGGTCAATTCATGTGCTCCCTTAGAAAAAATAACCTATACTATAAGAGGTCGCCCACAGCTTTTCTATAGGATATGGGATCCATGCATCACTTATATAGAATCTTCTTAACCTAACCTTTTATGGTATTTACTTAATTATTTTTATTTTCTACATGCTGTTTTCTTTTTTTCTTTCCTTTTTTCTTTCTACATTTATCTAATTAATTAATTAATTAATTAATTAATCTATTTAAGGTTACTATCTTACTACCATGAATTATATTATTGTAGTACTTATTACTTTTAATTCTAACTAACTAATTAAATTATTTAAAAAAATATTTTTACGTTATTTTTTCTGTAACTTTACCTCTAGGGTTGGGAAGAAGGCTGGTCCTGTCTCTGTGTAGGAGTGTGTATATGTATGTATATATTAAATGTTAAATGTAAGATATAATTTTATAAATCTTTTTTTGTTTGTATTATAGCACCGGTGTTATGTTTTTTTATGTTTGTTATGCTATGTTTGGAAAAAAGGAATAAAAAGAATTTCCCCCAAAAAAACAACTAGCTGGAAACTGAAGGGATTTTCTGTGTGCTGTAGATCTACAGTATGTGTGTGTGTGTGTGTGTGTTGGGACTGTTGAGTGTTTAGACTGGTGTGTTTATGGAGCGGCCCACTGGTCAGGCTGGGATGAGTGGAGAGTCTTAGGAGATGGCTGGTACAAACCACAGCGCCCTGTACCGCTGCACCCAGCAACACAGGAAGGAAAACCTCGAAAAAAACAAGCCCTGACACAAGGACATGCAGCCCTCACCCACGCACCCCGCTCTGTTACTATGGCGATGCAGAATCACAAACGCACAAACACACACACACACACACACACACACACACACACACACACACACACACACACACAGGACCGTATCTAATCTAGCTGAACTTTAGCGTAACAAAAGGGTTCAGCAAAAATAGCACAGATGCTATAAATACCAATAGTTTCAGGAAAAATGTTATCAGATGGGTTTGTTTGGAAACAGTTGCTGTGGTGGTGAGTTAGGCAGAACCACAGGCCTGTAGTACAGGGTGTGTGTGTGTGTGTGTGTGTGTGTGTGTGTGTGTGTGTGTGTGTGTTAGGGCTGAGCAGGCTTTCATTTAGTCAGCATGCAGCGAAGACACAGAAAACAAGTCCTGGAGGTTTCTGTGCCTTCAGACAGCAGTTTCACAAGAGACAGATGCTGCTGCTGTTTTTTTTTTTACGCACAGAAAGTTATGAAAAATGTATAATTTTCTCTCTTAGGAAATATTGTGGACTCTCTTTGTTCCAGTTTGCTACTCTCTGGAACATGATCTGTTTTACTACTAGATAAGAGAAGCCTCCGAACTCCATCGTATGAAGACAAAGCAGAGCTGTCCACTTCCCACAGGAATAGCATGGGGAATAAGGGGGAATAAATCTGAATTTATGAGGTTATCTTAACTGTTAAAGCATCTAATAACGACACAGTCCAAAGAGCCAAAAGAGTCTGGTTTGTTTCACACTTTTTGAGTTCATTTAGCATCTCCTTTTATTTCTATAGAGAAGGAGAAGGAGGAGAAGGAGGAGAAGGAGGAGAGGAGGAGAGGAGGAGAGGAGGAGAGGAGTAGAGGAGGAGGAGGAGAAGGAGAAGGGAGGAGCGACTCCCATGGTCTCGTGGCTGGGTGGAGCCCTCGGCTAATTCTAGATCCCCTCTCATGGCCACAATTTGACCACCGCAACCGCCATTAGAGACGTACATGATGTGAACATCTCTGATGTGAAGCTGGTTACACTCTAAAGTGACTACTAAGCCACAACCCCGGTTTATCAAAGTCCATGGCATGCACTTTCTGTTATTTTAGCACAGTCTATTATTATTATTCCACTCATATACGAGCATTGCTCACAGATTTAGGAGGAGGAGATAAAGGCCCGGCCAGCATTTAAAACAGCATAATCAATTCATTCCCATGGGAGTAATGGATTCACCCGCAGGGACAATAGAAATCTTCACAAATTCTTTGCCATTGAGTTCATCTTTGGTTCACTTTGACAAGCTAATTCTCTCCATTGACCAATACCAGCCCACCTTGACAGAGCTAAACTGTGAGGTAACAGAGCGCTAGAGGGTTCAACATGGAGGAAGTTCTCGTAGCTTATTAGCTGTGTTGCATAGGGGAGCAAGGAAATATTGAAAATATTGAATATTGCAATCATGTGTTTTGTGTATCAATTCTCAATATCACTGTATCGATTTTTAATTAATAGTTTACATGCAAATATTAACTCAGTCAATGCTCTATTTCATTTGCAAATGAAATGATGTTGGCTGTTACCAGATCCCACTCTGTTCTGATTGCATACAAAAAAGCACAGATTTGACTCAGATTTGATGAATATGGCGGTGTGCCAGATTCTTGCCGATACACAGCCCTAGTGTTGATCATTCACTTTTATTTAACCCTGCTTTGTCTAATTATAAACTGCTCCACAAGTGGGGGATGGTTTCAGATATGAGACTGGAGTCGATAGTATAATACATCTTTTGAATAAACTTTGTGAGTGACCAAGCTTTTCAATAAAAGCTTTATTGAATAAATGATGCAGAAACGCGATAACAAGATGGCAGGTGGGAGTAAACGGCACAATACGGAGGACAAAAAAAGATTATTATGGAATGTTTTGCCCAATGATGCCAAAAATAAACTGCCTACTGAAGCTTTAAGAATAGGTATTTGTGTTTTTACATGATGCCTGTTGTCACTCTGTGTGAATGGTGAACACTGTGTCTGAGAAGCTGCACTCTCTAACCTTTATTAGAGCTGAAGTCAACGGCTCAACCAGATATTAGTATCATCAGTCAGGTTCTACAGCGAGTTCACTCAGGGATAGTAAAAGCAGGCTATGTTGCTGTGTCTGTGGAACAGAGGGGGTATTAAGCTGTCTCTATGCCGCTGTGTGTGTGTGTGTGAATGTGTGTGTTCAGGGAGACACTGAGTGGTGATTGTGTCGACAGAAACAAGGCTCTATCAGCAGTATCAGTTCTTGTACACCCTCTGTCTCCCACTGGTACCATCACTGGCGTAGAGACAGAGAGTGGATCTTTAACTTTACTGAGAGATTACATTTTATGATAAATACAAACTCCTTGTTGGAACATTTTTAATGAAAAATATTGCTTTATTTTCAATCCAAAGAGTAGTTGGGGAGCAAGGCAGGAAATATTTTTGTGCAAAGTGACAGATGTGGTGCATGTGGTGCAAGCTTTAGTGCATGTGTTGTCACGGAGGCGTAACACCCACCCTCCGGTCCCCTCCCAGGTTAACACTGTTAACTCTGTCAGCACTGTTAGCACTGTTAGCACTGATAGCACCATTAGCTGCAGCCGTCTCCATGTTGAGAGCCATCTCCAACTGTCGTCTTGACTAGTCAGAATGACGTTATAGATATCTGGAATAAGAATTCTGACTAGTCACAATGTAATTACGACTAGTCAAGCTGTTCCAAGCTGTTTGATCACTATCAGCCGGTTGATCTCTACCATCTGTTGGATCACTATCAGCTGTTTGATTACTATCAGCTGTTTGATCACTATCAGCTGGTTGATCTCTACCAGCTGTTTGATCACTACCAGCTGTTTGATCACTATCAGCTGATTGATCACTATCAGCTGTTTGATCACTACCAGCTGGTTGATCTCTACCAGCTGTTTGATCACTACCAGCTGGTTGATCTCTATCAGCTGTTTGATCACTATCAGCTGTTTGATCACTATCAGCTGTTTGATCACTACCAGCTGGTTGATCTCTACCAGCTGGTTGATCTCTACCAGCTGTTTGATCACTATCAGCTGTTTGATCACTATCAGCTGTTTGATCACTATCAGCTGGTTGATCACTATCAGCTGTTTGATCACTATCAGCGGTTGATCTCTGTATTATTGATCTGCCGTTTCTATTGAAAATGAGAACAGAAGCAGCAGGTTAAACCACTGTTCATTTAACTTGAATAGAAGTTGGTTTATTATATTTTGTGTTAAATATTGCACTGCCTTGTATCTTGAGAACTGAATCAGCAGGTCCTGTTGTTGCACTTTTTTTTATTATATTCTAATAAAAGCTGTATGTATTTGCCATTAATCGTTGTATTTACTTGTTTATATCCATAATTAATTTATCCCCGATTCCCTTACAAAGCTTTGAGGAATCCTGCCGTGCTCTGTCCAGTCTCAGATATTTATTTCACAGTCACACTGATTGAATTTTTGGCAAAAAAAGTTACTGTATTGATTTCAAATCATTGAATCTTATCGTATCGTATCGTATCGTATCGCTCTAGATGAGCCACATATCGTCCTTGAATCGTATCGGAACCAGGGAAAGTGATACATATCGTGTCGTTGTAAAAACGTATCATTCCACCCCTACTAGCTTAGCCTAGGCTGGAAGCAGAGGAATCAGTTAGTGAGTAATTAAAATGTATCTTGTTTGCTGAACCAGTACATAAACAGAAATGTAAAAACTGCACATTGTGGTTTTAGGGAGAGTTATGTTCTTGAACTATTTCTTTAAAATGTGTCCTGGACTGTTCTTACCATTGCTTGTGGTGTTGACGTAGTATCGCTTCCCTTGTGGAGACATGTAGCACCTCCACTGAGGAGGCAGGGGGTCTCTGAGGTCCTCAACAGGGAGCTGACTCAGAGACGATGTCCTCTGTCAAAACAGACAAAGCAAAGTTTGTGTCAATAACCACAAACAGGCTCATCAGCACATTGGAGGTGAATTGAAACAACATGTTAGATCCAAGTCATAATTGAAATAATTGCTGGAGATAAACAGATAAAAGTAGATCAAACAAAACCACAGGAGATCAGGCTACACAAGAGATGAAGATGAAATGTGCAGTAGGGTTCAATGAGGTTCTCATTTCCTCAAGTATTTCACAACCAGCGACCAATGACATCATAGCGGAGCGGGCTGCGCTACCACCGCTGCCACACAAAGAACAACACACTGCCTCTGAGACCCGGAGCTCCAGAGTCAGCGTATGTGCACACAACATACAGCTGAAGAGCGCCAGAGAGCGTGGGGACAAACTGCACACATCTGCTACTGATTAGCAGGAAAACAACAGGCTGAGACCGCTGTAACACATTGTGGGGATGCTGTTTGAAGACTTGGGAGAGCCAAATGAAATTCCATAACAGCTACAGTTTGGTTATCGAGGTCCATGCCAAGTCACTGAAGCATCTAGAAGAGGTTAGTTTAACTGCAAATAAATCCAGTCTCTGCAGGCTAGATGTGAATGCAATGGAATAGAGTAGGAGGAGGAGGAGGACGACGAGGCTTTGCAGCAATAACGGACATAAATGACCGTACGCTAATCGCTGTTCAGAGATGGGGATGGTAAGGAAGTTCTCGACACTGTAATCAAGGCGATATATTGTGATTTTTTAAAGGTCCCATATTGTAAAAAGTGAGATTTTCATGTCTTTTATATTATAAAGCAGGTTTAAGTGCTATATAAATACTGTTTGACTATCAAAACGCTCAATATACACAGCCCGTATTCAGAAATTGTGCGTTTGAAACAAGCCGTCAGGATTTCTGTCCATTTGTGATGTCACAAATATACGATATTTAGACCACTACACGGTTTTAAACGTAAACATTCTAAATGTGTCCCAGTTTTTTTCTTGTTGCAGTGTATGTGAATGACATCAGCTGACAGTGTGTAAACATGGAACCAAACTGTTGCCTAGCAACGCAATTCCATTGCAATTCCATTGAAATGCACTAAAACAGAGCGTTCAGACAGAGTGTAAATACAGGTATATTCAGGCAGACAGTATGAGGAAAATAGTTTTTTTTTTTTTACATTACAGCATGTAAACATGTTTCTATTAGACACAAAATACAAGTATTAACCTGGAAATGAGCATAATATGGGAGCTTTAAATCTAATTTCAGGAAAACAGTCATAGTATAAAGAACGCACCATCATATCAATAAAATCTGAGTAAAAACAGTTAACTTTTTTTATGCAATCAGAACAGTTATCACAGTCGCTGTAACATCCGACATCATTGCACTAGTTTGAGAGGACACATACACTGAGAGGGAGCATCTCTTTTGCAAATAGAATAAAGTATTGAGTGAGTTATACTTTGCATGGAAACTATTAACTAAAAATCAATAGTGTTATTGAGAATCAATACAGTATCATAAAACATAATATTGCAATATTAAATTTTTTGTTACACCCTTACTCCCTTATGTGTAGTATTTTGCCACTGTGTGGAAGCTGGTCTTGGATGCTATCAGAGTGTGGGTTAGCTTAGCGTTAGCAGTTGTGTCTTCAATAAAAAGCAACAGTAACTTCTGTCTTTATCGTCCATCTATGTGAGCTAAGCAACCAAACATGTAACAATGAAATAAGAGTCTGATCTTACATTTTTCCTTATCATACTTACCCGTACTAGGACTGAGTAACTTTCTAGTTTCGGCTGGCTGCGGTTTGTTTTGGTTGACGGATATGGAACAGATATGACATCACGTTACTCAGACTACAACAATAAAAGCGGTAACTTCCTTCTACCTCAACATAGACTCAGATAAAGCAAATATATCGATTCTGGCATTAAAACATCTATTTCAAAATTGTTAAACAAAAGCTTTATATTTTCATTAAATTTGTTTCCCATCCCTAGTAGCCTAAAGCTCAGCAAATGGTCAAGTGGTGATGCATTTGAATGTCAGATAAAGGTACAACCCAGAGCAAATTATTTGATGTTCCAAAATTCTGTTCTTAGCCTCTGAAAAGTCCTGGGAGGCCACTGTGGAGATGATGGATGAGGGCGTATGATGGGACACAGGAATGCTATTCATTATCATTACACACTGTCACACACCAGAGGGAGGACAGAGATCAGCTCTAAGCAAACATCTCTTCATGGATATATACTATCTCATCTCATCCCCCATTTGTAGTGGTCATCAAGCAGCAGAAAGTACTGATTTAAGCACAAACTGTTGCTGGAGGTAAAAGCTGCATCATCTCAGAACAAAGTCATTTTCTGCCCTATAGCTGGAAGAAGAGCAAGGAAGGAAGCCAGAGCTCTCAGGTCCCGCAGGACTGGAGAGTATGCATCCATGTCAACCCCGGGTGACTTATGACTGCATGTAATTACAGTCTCTGACAGCATTGCTGCCATGTTTTCCCTTTGATGGTCTCGTGGTCACTGTTATATTTGTCCTTTGTGAGCTTTGAGGAACCAATTTGCTAAAATAGTCCAACAGCAGTGAAAAGTTGTAATGGATGTAACAATTGATAAACTCCAACATGCCATTAAAGAAAATATGAGCTATTTTTAATCACGTCAGTGACAGGATCACGTGTTCATGTACTGAAACAGAAATGGAGAGAGAAAAGGTCAATATGCCAAACTACAGATCCATTTACAGCAGAGCCAAGTGCTGCAGTACATGACTGTGTGCAGAGGAAAGGCCCCTTCAGTTGTTGCACACATGTTGTTCCTCCCCAAACAACATGGCTCATCATCATACATTTGTTTTCACTGATCTGGTGTATAACTGGGTGAAAACAGGACAGCGTAGCCAACAGCCACGCTTCCATAAACGTATTATTATTATGCACATTTTTAAGTATTGCATTAGAAAAGCTGCATGGAAATGGCAGAATTTGATAAAACTTCCTCTATTGTGCAAAAAAAAGTTTTTACACTTTGTGTCATTTAATTTTTTTTTGTTTTGATTTTGATGTTAAAGTTCAATTTAAATATTTTTTATGTGTAAAAAGTAGCATTTAGTCAAAAAACAAGATTTTGCATATGGGCCCCCTAAAAGATAGAACCGGCCCCGCTAGCTGGAACCGGCTCCGCTAGCTAAAACCGGCCCTGCTAGCTGGAACCGGCTCCGCTAGCTAGAACCGGCCCATCTTGCTGGAACCGGCTCCGCTAGCTAGAACCGGCCCCGCTAGCTGGAACCGGCCCCGCTAGCTGCTAGCTGGAACCGGCCCCGCAAGCTGGAATTGGCCTTGCTAGCTGGAACCGGCCCCGCTAGCTGGAACCGGCCCTGCTAGCTAGGACTGGCCCTGCTAGCTGGAACCGGCCCTGCTAGCTAGGACTGTCCCTGCTAGCTGGAACCGGCCCTACTAGCTAGGACTGGCCCTACTAGCTGGAACCGGCCCTGCTAGCTGGAACCGGCCCTGCTAGCCGGTCCTGTAAGTATTTAACATTAGTAACATGATTTGAGCTTTGACTCCTCGTAGTTAACGTAACGTTATCATCAGCTCACTCACTGTAAATGCAAACGTCGGTTGTTGACTGGTTAGCGAGCGTTAACTGTAACGTTACTGTTAACATCAAACAGTCTAACACTAGCTAACTGGTAACGTTAATACTAGAAAGTTTATCTCATTGACCCAGGGAACCATTTTCCGTTGCAGCTGTGGCTGTGGTTAGGTCAGAGGCCGGCGGTATGTGCTGTGTGTGTGTGTGTGTGTGTGTGTGTGTGTGTGTGTGTGTGAGTGTGTGTGTGTGTGTTTATGTTATCAAGGAGGTTTAATATTAACGGTGCGCTACACACAACGTGCAGTCATTTTCATCACCGTTCATTCTAATGTAACGGGTATTTTTCTTTCAACTCTCGCCCCAAATTCGTCCCAAAATTTATTTTCTTCCTCCCCGATCAGGCCCATGGACGACGGGACGTCCTTAAGCTGGAGGCCTGGCTAAAGGGTGCCTCCGTGGGTCGGTATCAGACGTGGAGGGGCACTGACCAAGCGAACTGACAGTGAGATGATACCACAGTGTTGTTTTTCTCTGAGCTGAGCAGGAATGGTTCTCAGGAGGAGGCAAAGACAGATGGGAGTGGGCTGCTTGGACACAGATAACATGCAGAACTCTTGGACATGAAGACATTTTAGGTTGAAGACATGGTTCATTTCCAAAGCTGCAATCTCCCAAAATCCCAAAGCACCTCTGAATCTCCGGTGTAAGTTTCTGTCTTTTGAAACATCCACAGACCTTTCTCAAACTGAGTCTCAAAGCTTTGACTGAACTGTGCTCAGCTACACGAGCAAGCCCCTCCCTGACACGAGCCTGAGACACATCTGACAGTCCTGTCACATGAGTGAGAGAATGGGAGCACCTTGGTGGTGAGAAGTATGACGAATCTCAGAGCCAGCTCCGCTCGGCATATGCAACATTAAATAATGCATCATTCCAGATGGTTAACCTTCTAAACCCCAGACTGCCTTTGGCTCCACATTCAATATTCATATATTTAATATTCATGTGGACGTTGATAATGATAGCCTCAGTACTGCGTTTATCTCTTTATTAGATTCAATTGGTTTCTCGCAGAACGTGCATAAACCCACTCACCGCTTTAACCACACCCTCGACCTTGTTATGTCATATGGCGTTGAAATTGAACATTTAATTGTTTTTCCACAGAACTCTCTTTTATCAGACCATTATTTAATCACTTTTGAATTCTTATTACTAGACTATACACCATCAGATAAAAGTGTGTACACTAGATGTCTATCCGATAGTGTTGTAGATAAATTTAAGGAAGTGATTCCGTCAGCATTAAATTCAATACCATGTCTCAATATAACAGAGGACTCATATGTTAATTTTAGCCCTACCCAAATTGATCATCTTGTAGATAGTGCTACAGACTCACTGCGAGTCACACTTGATTCTGTTGCCCCTCTAAAAAAGAAGTTAGTAAAACAAAGGAAGTCAGCTCCATGGTATAACCCTCAAACACGCAAATTAAAGCAAGCATCGAGGAAACTGGAAAGGATATGGCGTTCCACCAAACAGGAAGAATCTCATTTAGTCTGGCAAGATAGTCTTAAAACATATAGGAAGGCTCTCTGTGATGCCAGAGCAGCCCATTACTCATCATTAATAGAGAAAAATAAGAACAACCCTAGGTTTCTATTCAGCACTGTAGCCAGGCTGACAGAAAGTCACAGCTCTATTGAGCCATGTATTCCTACAACCCTCAGTAGTAGTGACTTCATGAGTTTCTTTAATGATAAAATCATAACTATTAGAGACAAAATTAATCACCTCCTACCGTCAACTGGTACCAATTTATCCTCAAACTTAGGAACCTTAGAAACAGCTGTACAACCTGATATATATTTAGACTGCTTTTCTCCTATCGATCTCCACAAATTAACCTCACTGATCTCCTCATCTAAATCATCTACCTGTCTCCTAGACCCTATTCCAACTAGACTGCTTAAAGAAGTTTTACCTCTAGTTAGCACCTCTTTACTGGATATGATCAATGTGTCTTTACTAACAGGCTATGTACCACAGTCCTTTAAAGTAGCTGTAATTAAACCTCTTCTTAAAAAGCCCACTCTTGATCCAGAGGTCCTAGCCAACTATAGACCTATATCTAACCTTCCCTTTACCTCCAAAATACTCGAGAAAGTAGTTGCCAGTCAGCTGTGTGACTTTCTACAGAACAATCATTTATTCGAAGATTATCAGTCAGGATTTAGAGTGCACCATAGCACAGAGACAGCACTAGTGAAAATTACAAATGACCTTCTAATGGCATCGGACAAAGGACTTGTCTCTGTACTTGTCTTGCTAGATCTCAGTGCTGCTTTCGACACCATTGACCATGACATCCTATTACAAAGACTGGAACATTTAATTGGCATTAAAGGAACTGCACTAAGTTGGTTTAAGTCCTATTTATCAGATCGATCTCAGTTTGTACATGTCAACGATGATAGTACCCTACTACCCCACTAGAGCACTGCGCTCACAGAATGCAGGGTTACTTGAGGTTCCTAGAGTCTCCAAACGTAGAATGGGAGCCAGAGCCTTCAGCTATCAAGCTCCTCTTCTCTGGAACCAGCTCCCAGTTTCAGTCCGGGAGGCAGACACCGTCTCTACATTTAAGAGTAGGCTAAAGACTTTCCTCTTTGATAACGCTTATACTTAAGCTGCTATAGGCATAGACTGCCGGGGGACTTCCTATGACACACTGTCATAAGGAACTTCCTATGACACACTGAGCTCCCCTCTCCTTCTGTATATACTCATGTCCCATGTCCATGTTGTTACTAACTTCATTCCTTCCCGGGAGTCCTTGTGCCTCCTTGTCTCGCAGCTAACCGTGGAGCGGGGTCACACCTGGAGTGAGGTCATACCTGGAGCGGGATCACACCGGGAGCGAGGTTATACCTGGAGCATGGGTACACTTGGAGCAGGGTTCCACCTGGATCTTGGTGGTCTCCGGTATTGTGGCTGCATCTGCTGCCGCGTCGGTGCCTGCTTGACACCAACTGCTACCATCCCTAATTAACTACGTCTGTACGAGGGACTACCAATGCTAACGAGGGATTTCCAACACCTAGTGACAATGTGGCAGCCTGGAGAATAACACTTCTCAATCACTGCCAAAGACATCAAGAACTCCCAGCAAGCATGCTGATGCTGCAGGAACCAATGCACGGGCATCGATCGCAGGGACGTCCCACACCAATACACATGGACGTACTGAGGAGAGATGCTGGACAGTGCTGGCTTTCCGATAGTTGTATTATCACTCTTTCCATCCACCACTATTGGTTTTGTGTTATCAGCCCTACTTGTATTAGCTATTACAGCTGCTAGACTGCTATTGTGGCTGCTTCTATATATCTCTCTCTCTATCTCTCTCTCTCTCTCTCTCACTCTATCTATCTATCCCCCCAGCCGGTCTCGGCAGATGGCCGCCCGCCCTGCGCCCGGTTCTGCTCCAGGTTTCTTCCCAGTAATCGGGGAGTTTTTCCTGGCCACAGTGCGCTTGGTGGATCCTGTTGGGTCTCAAAACTATGGTGTACGGTCATAGACCTGCTCTATATATAAAGCGTCTTGAGATAACTTCTGTTGTGATTTGACGCTATACAAAAATAAATTGATTTGATTTGATTTGATTCACAGCATGCCAGAATAGAATAGCCCCTGGCGGAGAAACACAAGGATTCATCGATGACTGAGGAGCGACCACAACAATCACTGCTGCTGTCTGTGAGCTCTGCAGACGCTCTCAACATGTCGCTGCTGCAGTCTGAGAGATGACCACAGAGGAAAAAGGAAGAATATCCAGATTGTGACTTAATTGATATTCATGATTATTGTGCTTGATACTGAACAAGGAAACAAGGGAAAGAGTTGTAATCCTGAAAGCAACTGATGTGTAATGTGAAAGGTGTCGCTCGTAGTGATAAACTAGGGCTGGGACGATCCACCTATCTCCTGATTCGATACCATCTCAATACCTGGGTGCTGATTCGATATGTATTGCGATTCTACAAGTATTGTGATTAGATACTGCGATTTATTGCGATTTTTGTTAACCTTTTTAACACTAGACCATGGGAAAATGTTTAATCATACACTTCTTGGGACATTTACTTTGGAAAATATCTAAATTAATCCAGTACGAATGTTTGATTTTCAGCATGTTTGTAGTCAGAGATGTCCTGAAGTCAAATATATCAGTCATTGTCACTCATTTTTTCCAGCAACCCAAAAATCAAAGAATAAAGACATTTCCCTCAAAGATTAGTGGTATTTTCTTTTTAATTCATTAGGGATATGTAATGTTTTATACTTCTGGTGAATATAATCCAATCAATCTTATTTCCATATATGTATTTTGTATATACAGTTCCCTTTGTTAACACCTTATTTTGAAGAGCGGACGTAGTCCCACGTGTCTACTTCCTCTAACCTCTCCAAGGTGGTCTCTAGCTCTCCCGTCAGCTCCGTTCTCTTTATCCATCCATAGTCAGCTCCATCGGGGCCGTTTCATTGCATTTAAAGATCCCATATTGTAAAAAGTGAGATTTTCATGTCTTTTATATTATAAAGCAGGTTTAAGTTCTTTATAAATACTGTGAAAGTATCAAAACACTTAATCCACAGAGAAATACACAGAGCCCGTATTCAGAAACTGTGCGTTTGAAACAAGCTGTCAGGATTTCTGTCCATTTGTGATGTCACAAATCCACAATATTTAGACCATTTCACAGTTTTAAATGTAAACATACTAACTGTGTCACAGTTTATTTCCTGTTGCAGTGTATGTGAATGACATCAGCTGACAGGATGTAAACATGGACCCATTAGTTTCCTAGCAACGCAATTCCGTTGAAATACACTAAAACGGAGCGATTCAGACAGACAATATGAGAAAAATAATGCGTTTTTTTAACATTAAAACATGTAGACATGTTCTAGTAGAAACTCAAAATACAAACATGAACCTGAAAATGAGTATGATATGTCCCCTTTAACATAAATGTCAGTATATGGGTGCTCTATAGTTGTAGCGTCGGCCCATTTGATCACGGAGACGAGCGCGGCGGTCAGCTCGACCGCACGTTACCGTGAAACGATAACGTTTCCTGTCCGTGACAGAGTTAGCATGCAGCTTTAGCCGTGATGTCTAGCTTTGCTTTTCCTGTCAATGTGTGAAACCCAAAGTGTTTCCATCCTTTACTGGATGTGTAGTGTTTACCACGCTGGATTTAACATGGGAGGGTGCAGGTCGTATCTACGATGACCCTCCAACGTTTTAGACTCTCTGAGGTTTGTTTTGGTTGACGGATACGGAACGGATATGACGTCACGTTACTCAGACTACAACAATAAAAGCGGTAACTTCCTTCTACCTCCACATAGACTCAAATGAAGCAAATATATCCATTCTGGTATTAAAAAATCTAAAAAAGAATCAATTCAAAAAAATCTATTTTTTCCCCCACCCCTATGACAAACCCACAGAGAATTATTACTGGACTCTGCAGTTCCTCTCAGCTCAAATGAGCTTTATAGTTTCATTCAGCTTATTGTTTTGGTTTTACAGCCCAGAACTTTACTGTTTTAGTTCAGTCTGATCTATTTTCAGTGAACAAACTCCAATAAACCCACTGTACACTTCCTTCCCAGCGCCAAACAGCAGACGCACAAGTTGGCGACTAGTTAGTGGACATGGTGGAGCTGATTTAGCAGCTGAAGAGCCAGATAACCAATACACGGAGGGCATTAACAGTCTTTTAAAACAGATAATGGCGTGTTGAGCCATTTTCAACCCATGAAAAGCCAGTATTATCACCAGCATCGATATGTTTCATCACAGTTCAGTCATGGCTAGATAGTTCTGGATGGCTTTTTATGACAGATGTGTTTCCCATTGAACTGAACAATATGTCAAATATTTATGACAGTATTATATCAGAAAACAAACATCAGCATTTTTTTTCTCAGATTAGAGACATTTCCCACACGCCCCCCAAACACAGGCAGCATCTCTTATTAAGGAAAACAAAATAGCTCACGGTCTCTCTATTTCAGGGACGCTGGCTCGCTGCCTGGAAAACCAAGAATCATTTGTGAAATTCCCCCTTGGAAAATGCCTTTAAATAAATAGCCAGTGTTGCTTTGAGGTCAGTCAGAAAATAACAATGTAGTAAACCTTCACCTGGATTTTAACAGCCTCAGCTGAGAGCTGCAGGAAGGACTCCGCGAGGAAGTTCAAACCCAGGGCAGAATCCAACTCCTAGTGGAAATTGTGGCATATTATAAGTCATTTACTTTACAATAGGGGACAGAAGAGAGAAGCTCACTTTGACTAATTGCCGTCAGTTATAGGTCAGTTAAATGAGTCCGTACATGAACGTAAAGTAAATATCATGTTAATAATCCATGGCATATTAGAATTAACCACCACCATGGCTCACTGTAACACAGAACAACCTTATTGAGTTCATTCTTCCCCTGACGTCAAGAGACAATTATTTTTAGCTGTAAAGATTCAGAGCAGTTTTCAGCATTGAGCAACAACTAAATGCTGAGTCACAAATCCGTCCGTCAGCTTTCAGCAGGTTAGCAGCGCTGCTACACAGACACCGATTGTCCTGAAAAGGTGAGTCATCAGATGCAACGGTCGCTGTCTGAGATCACATGCTTCGTGATGCTCACCCACTTACTGGCCGTGTGGAGGAGGACCAATGTGCAGCCTCAGTGGTCCAGAGTTTCAACATGCTGGATTAACTGGACAGGACTAACGCTGAGCTGTCCTCACACATGCCTGAGTGACTCAGTACCCCCTGACTGGTGACACAGTCTGAGTGTGTGTGTAGGTGTGTACAAGCTTGGTGTAGTTGCAAGTGAACCTGACCTCTGGTGACCCCCGTGGAAACATCTGGATTCGGGAAGGGGAGAGTCTGTAGGGGTCAAGGTCTGTGAGAGCAGAAGTCCAGAGGAGGATGTGGAAATTATCCTAGACTACAGCACCAGGGTCCATGTATGAAAATGCTCTTTATACTGTATAGTTTTATACTAGCTGGAGGGCACTCCTGCTAAAATCTATGTTTTTAGCATCAAATACTCAAATACTCAAAAACTCGGTAGAAACTTTGCCAATTGTTAATAATTAACCGTTTAACTGTTAACCGACATTAGGAATTTTAACCGATTAATGCTATCGGTTAAAAGAAATATTAAAGATTAATTAAAAAGCTGAGCAAAACTCAGAGGAGCGGCTTGTCACTTAAAGGAGAAAGCTGGTCCACCTTAACAGTCCACCTTAACTGTCCACCATAAGAAAGTCTGACCGGGTTTGCAGATACAGGAAGTTGGCTCGGGTCTTGAGGAGTTGTAGCATTATTCACCGACAAATAAACTGTACTCACACTGCACTGCTACGTTCACAGCTAGAACGCCACCGACAACCCCACACTCACCACCGCCACCACACACAGACGGTCTGTCGGACACTCGCTAACGTTACACTGCTCTGACAGACCGTATGTGTGGGACAACGGCGAGCACGAAGCCACCAGCAACGCTAATGTTACATCTCCGAACATAGCACAAACATACACACGGTCTGTCAGGTACTCGCTGACGTTAAGCCAGGCAGATACACAGCTGACAACCTCGCAGCTAAACTAAATGATGCGGTGGAGACTTTTACTGGGAAAGTGGCTGCATGTGTCCACAACACTACACGCAGCATCGTGGCTGCTACAGTAGCTCTACCAGACGGGTGAACTGGAGACTCAGTTGTCAGTTTTGCTCATACACTGCAACTGGCGCTACGCTGCATGCGACGCACTAATCTTGTCGGTTAACGGTTAATAATCGGTTAACGAGGGTCGGTTATCGGTAAAATAAAAATTCTAAATTAGCGTACCTACTCTAGATACACTTCTTCCGAGTCACATTATCCCCTCCTGAAACTCTGCTCAAAGTAAGGTACGTATCTAGCAATATATCAGAAAATGTTGTCAGAAAAGGCTGAGTGGTTTGAGACGTTCCCATGGATGTTCTGACACACTTTTTTGGCATTGGTATCCACTGTAATGGAGTGTGAAGCCAAGCAGACCACAGCTTCCGTTCTTCACAAAGCTAGCTGCGAGCTACAAACTAATCAGTTACCTTTCAACCCTAAAGACAGTGAGTATTTGATATTCAAAAGACAGATTTTTACTGGAGTATTCATCTCTTTGCATAATCTCAGTTTAAGAAGCACTGTGTCCTTATAGCACCTGTGACGTTTGAATCTTCTATGAAGTTTAATTTGACATCATGTGGAGAGAGTGGAACAAATTACATGTAATTTCTCATCTCATCTCATCTCATCTTCAACCTCTTATCCGGGGTCGGGTCGCGGGGGCACAGCTCCAGCAGGGGACTCCAAACCTCCCTTTCCTGGGCCACATTAACCAGCTCTGACTGGGGGATCCCGAGGCGTTCCCAGACCAGTGAGGAGATATAATCTCTCCACCTAGTCCTGGGTCTTCCCCGTGGCCTCCTCCCAGCTGGTCGTGCCCTAGGTAGGCACCCAGTGGGGGGCATCCTTACTAGATGCCCTAACCACCTCAACTGGCTCCTTTCAACGCAAAGGAGTAGCGGCTCTACTCCGAGTCCCTCACGGATGACTGAGCTTCTCACCCTATCTCTAAGGGAGACGCCAGCCACTCTCCTGAGGAAACCCGGCCACTTGTACTAGTTCTTTGGGTCATGACCCAGCCCTCATGACCATAGGTGAGAGTAGGAACGAAGATTAACCCGTAGATCGAGAGCTCTGCCTTCCGGCTCAGCTCTCTTTTCGTCGAAAGCGAATGCAATACTGGCCCCCCCCGCTGCTCCGATGTACATGTCATTTGTTTAAATCCATTTGAATGCAACCCACAAAGCCTGATCCTAAACTATGTTGAAGATGTAATATCCTGTGTATTTGCGGTGCTTCCACTGCCTCACCATAGTGCCAAAGTAGCATTACAGTGAGGTAATAAACAGTCTTACCTTTGTCTAACATATATGGTGTTGAATTCACACATTACTTGGTGGTTTGGCGCTAAAGTAAGATTTTTCTCACTCTTGTAAATCTTGTTTAAGTTCTTATTTCAAATAAAACTCCAAAGACAGAAATATGACAGTGTGATCTCGACATAAAATGGTTGTAATGGTAAGATTAGATTTTTAATATTAATTCTTACTAGTTTTAACTGATAATGTAGTCCAATGAAATTGATGATAGGCTGCTCACTTTATTAACAACCTGTGAGTAACTGATCATATTCTGCTTTAGTCATTATTACCTAAGATGAAACATTTCAAATGAGGCCGCAGGGAAAACTGCAAGATGTTCTTAGTGCAAACCTAATCATGTCTTCACTTCATTTTAATTAGTCCTTCCTGAACAAATAGAGTGTGCTTGTCTACGTCACTGTAAAGACATCTCATACTGTATACAGGCATGCACGTCTTGAAGACAAACCAAACATATTCCAGCTGTATACATACTGGAGCACAGCTGTAAACAGCCACAAGCCCTTTTCATGATGAGATGCAGACGGAGAACGTGGGCCAACTCCAGTCTGGAGTTTCTACTGAAATAGTAGTGAGGTACATGGTGGATGTTTTATTCCCCGCTCACCGCCTCTTCTACCTCGTCATGTCAGAGGAGCATGGGAACAGAGGTGTGACAGACAAGGGAAGTGTCTGTTTCCTATTATTCACTCATAAATACCTCCACCTTCCCTTTCTGGAGCAACACAGTCATATCTGCACTCTGCATGCTGGTTACTGTGAAGTTCACACTCAGATGCTGATGCTGGTGTCTGTGCAAGAAGACACAAAACACAGAAAACACAACGGCCCGATCAACGCAGTCACACAGGAGCAAATGCTGATACATAAATGCAACACTGGCTCAGAGGGTAGAGCAGGTCGTCCACCAATCGGAAGGTCGGCGGTTCGATCCCCGGCTCCTCCGATCACATGTCGAAGTGTCCTTGAGCAAGACACTGCACACCAAACTACTCCTGAAGGCTCAGCCACTAAGAGCTGAAACAATTTGTTGATTAATCAATTGGTAAATCAACAGAAATTATTTTAATAACTGATTTTCAAGCAAAACTTCCACATTCAAGCTACTTCATTGTGAGAATGTTCTGCTTTCTTCGTCATAGTTGATAGTAAACTGAATATGTTTAGGTTGTGGACATTCGATGGAGTCACCTTGGGGCTTTAAGGAATTGTGATGGGCAATTTTCACTGTTTCTTGATTAGTTAATAGACTCACACCCTCCCAGTGACCGACACAGAACAAGGACACTAACACAGAAACTCCTGAGAGCAGCGTAGCTACATTTCATCCCCACTGTTGTCAATAAGCCCCAGTGGAGACTGTAATGCTAGAACCTGGTTCCCGGGAGGTCTGAGGCTGAGCCACAGGGTTCCCAACCCTCTGGGATCACTCAGTGGGCGTGTAGGTCTCATGTGAGAAATACAGCCGGGGAGAAGTTTCTCACATGTATGCTTGGCCGCTAACTACTAGACCTAGAGAGAAGAATGTGTCAAGATATGGCAAGACTGAGTGAAAGGAGGAGGAGGAGGAGGAGGAGGAGGAGGAGGAGGAGTGAAAGAGTCCATGGAGGGAGACAGTGAGACAGGGAGAGAGACAGAGAGCGATGGGGGCTGTGGACCGTATCTTTATTTGGGAGACATTGTTTTGGTTTGGGCAGATGTGGGAGCCTGAAGCGAAGCCACATTCTCAGATACTCAGAGGGGAGGAGGGATGCACATGCGTGTTAAAGCATGCACTCAGTCACACATACTGTACATGCACACATGTAATTACTGTCTGCTCCATGCCGCTGCACTGGGCACATGTGTGTCTGTGTGAGTACATGCATGCTGGAGTGGCCAGCGCAGCTAACAAAGCCTGTTCTGTTACACACCCCCCGTCCACTTTATGGGAATTTCTCAAGCTTTGTTCGTCTCACTGCCGTCACCCCCCTCCCCTCCCCCCCCCTTCAGCCATATACATGACGTGACCAAGACAAGACCACTATGACACACACTGTGCACTGCATATGAAGGAGCGTGCTCTCTAGTGTGCAGATCTTATCTGCACAGGCCCGCTTATGTTCTCAGGATCAGATATGGCAGCATGTCAGTCCGCTGCTCTGCTCTCCACTGAGTACTAAACCTGACTGGACCAGTCAATAGTCACAGCAGGACAACGCAGTAAAGCCTGACTGTTTCACTCAGCTGGTAAAGCAACGCTTTGCAACTCCAAACGTACCGGTTGGATCCATATGAGTCAGTTCAGTGTTTTACATTAAAACACACTGCCCCCCTCTTTTAAACAGATGCAGACTAATTATTAAGTGTACATGCCAGTGGTTAAATGTATTGTTGGGAAAGACAGACTGGTAGACTAGGTCTATGTTGTCCCCCCTGACCTGGATTCCCACTCCAAAGGTCCCACATGGCCCCCATTCATCTGTAAGCATGAACCTTTTTGTAAGTTATAAATCGCATGCTTTAATGTATGGAATGTTTTCATTAATGTTCATTGTACATCAAGATCTCACACGAGTATCCAGATGATGTCGCTCTGCTGGTTTCATCAACGTGTGACCTCTGAGACGCACTGGAGCGGTTCCCAGCTGAGTGTGAAGAAGCTAGAATGAGAGTAATGACCCCTGAGTCTGAGGCCGCGGTGCTCTGCCAGGAAACCGTGGATTGGGAACTGAGTTGTCGCCAAAAGTGAAGGACTTAAAATATCTCATGGTCTTGTTCCAGTTAGGCTAAGATGAAGCATCAGATCGAAAGGCAGATGGGTTCAATAAGGTCGGCAGTAACACAAGAGTTGTACTGGACTGTTGTGGGAGAGGGAGCTAACCATGCAGGCCAAATGTCTTCATGTATCAGTCGTTATAGACTGTAACCCTCAACTGTGGTCATGAGCTCTGCATAGAGACTGAGAGAATGAAATCATTGATACAAGAAGAGGAGTGGGTTTCTTGTATTAATGGATGTCTGAGCTTACACTTATTAGCAGCTGCAGCCAGCTGCGCTCCCAGTTGAAATATTTTGTCAAAATATTCTAGCGTTTCTGTGTCACGAACCAGCGGCGGTAGAGACTTCCTGCTCTCTGACCAGCCTGCTGATTATGGAAACAGGTGGGCCGCAAAGGCGGGGCATCTCAGGGCCAGACACCTTTGTGTGACCCTGCATCCATACCTGCAACCAGAGCTCTCCTATTCAATGGTTGTGGCCAGGACACTTCAACACATCGACAGACATTCAGAAGTGAAGGCGAGATGAAGGCCAACTGAGCTGGACGAGCTGGTCCGTAAAAGCCGTGTGTGCCGTACATCGAGGAAATATTGTCGTCATCCACAGACAAAGCCGGTGCCTCAGCAGGGATGACCGGAGGCAGCGGGGGGGCGTTGGTTGTTAGAGCGGTGTTGAGGTCAGTCTTCGGGTCACTATCATCACAGTGTCATGAGGATCCACTCCGGTGATGAGGCCGGGGCACGACGGACGGACACTGGCGAGGTTCTTGACGCGGCGACTCCATCCGTGGAGAACAGCAGTCAGTGGGCAATCGTCATTCGCTGAAGAGGAAAGGATGTCTGACAGCGGTGAACGCTGCCTTACATACTGTGGACTGTGCACGTATTCAGGTAGGAACGTCCTGATTGGCCAGGTAAGTACTCTATTTCACAGAAGGTCCTCAGCATACATGGATCATTCAGACTAAGGGCAGATCAATTTTGCTTATTTCAGTCCCGTGATCCTTGCAGGTTCAGGTTTACAGAGCTCTACAGAGGAGTATTTCACTAGATTATGACTAAAGCCCATGGTCCATCCATCCATCCATCTGCAACCGCTTATCCCGTTAGGGGTCGCGGGGGGGCTGGAGCCGATCCCAGCCGACATTGGGCGAAGGCAGGGTACACCCTGGACAGGTCGCCAGTCCATCGCAGGGCTGACACATAGAGACAGACAACCATTCACGCTCACATTCACACCTACGGGCAATTTAGAGTCCACAATTAATCTAACCTAACCTAACCTGCATGTCTTTGGACTGTGGGAGGAAACCGGAGTACCCGGAGAAAACCCACGCTAACACGGGGAGAACATGCAAACTCCACACAGAAGGGTCCCAAGCCGAATTCGAACCTGCAACCCTCTAGCTGTGAGGCGCCAGTGCTAACCACTGCACCACCGTGCAGCCCTAAAGCCCATGGTATGGAGAAAAAATAAAAGGGAAAATGAGGCCCAAGTGTAAAGTAACTGTAATTACTCTTAAACTGAGCAAATATTTTTCAAGCTAGAACTCAAAATAGCTCCACTGATGTAGACGAGGACCAGAGAGGAAGGTTTTAAATAGTTCACTCTGCCACCATTACCTACATGTGGGAACAAATTTAACTTATTATATTAATCATATTGACTTTTATGTTTCCTAAATTGACTTGCACTCACATGACACCAGTCTTTTTAAAGCATGTCTCCTTCTCTTTGCCTGTTGCTGTACTGACGCATCATTTCTATGACAGCTCTGCTGGTAGATGTGTAAAAACCTCAAACCTATTCTCCAGTGTGGAAACAAACAACAGATTGTGGTTAACAGCACTTCACAGTCATCCAGCTCATATTTTACAGCTCTGCACACCTCTGTTCCATGACAAGGAATGACTGTATTTTGGTTATTATTATGACATCAGCACAGGAGGGGGTTGGTGGTAGTTTTCCAGCGTGCAGGGGGAAACACCTGGCTGTGTGCTGGAGGCTCTACAGCAGTGGTCTGACCCCCGGCATTCCACTACAGGGTATTATGCCAGGCAAAATCACCCTCAAAACCTCTGCTAGAACCCCCCCTCCCATCCCCACTCGCTCTCAGCTCTACAGTTTCATAATAAACACAGCTGACACTCCACCAGGAGAAGCATTAGGGAGACAAAGTGCTTCTCCATAATTTACAGCTAATTGCTTACAGTAGTTCCCCTGGCTACAGAGACATATAACGCCACATGGCAACTCACACCAAACACCAACAATACATAATGCTATAATAATAATAATAATAATAATGTGAGCCCAACATTAAAATCAGAGAAATTGACTTTGAATTAATGACCTATTCAAGTGGAAGAAGAAAGTCACACTTTACTGTATAATACGTGGCAACCTGCACTCAATATTTCATCAACATGAAGTAGTTGGGGTTGGGGGGGGTGGGTGGGTGGGTGGGGGGTCTCCCTCCAGATGGCCCCTGGCAGGCCCAGCTTCTATTACATAACTGCTCATGTTGATATTTCAACACTTGTAGGGGAGTTCTGATTTGTTATGGGGAAGTCATATTTAGCCTCAGAGTAACTGGCCTCTGACCAGTCGTTAAAGGCTGTGACCCAGACCCTCACCAATGAATGGGTTTACTACGGGCCCCCAACATGGCACCAGCAGCTGATGTAATGTCTATTGGGGATCTCTACAGTATCTGTTTATATTGAAACCAGGACTGGACTATTAATTATTTTCATTATCAGTAAATCTTTCTTCGGCTGTGGCTCAGAGGGTACAGCAGGTCGTCCACCAATCGGAACGTCGGTGGTTCGATCCCCGGCTGCTCCAGGTCACATGTCGATGTGTCCTTGGGCAAGACACTTAACCCCAAATTGCTTCCGAAGGCATAGCCATCGGTGTGTGAATGAGTATTTAGATTAGATCCTGATGGGCAAAGTTGGCAGCCTCTGCCATCAGTGTATGAATGTGTGTGTGTGAATGGGTAAATGCTGACATGTAGTGTAAAGAGCTTTGAGTGGTCAGAAGACTAGAAAAGCGCTATATACAGACGTAGGCAAAGTTGTTGGTAACGTTCCGTTAAAGAGAGAAAAACCCACAATGGTCACTGAAATAACTTGAAACTGACAAAAGTAATAATAAATAAAAATTTACTGAAAATTAACTAATGAAAATCAGCTGTTGCTTTTGAATTGTGGTTCAACAGAATCATTTTAAAAAACAAACTGATGAAACTGGCCTAGACAAAAATGATGGTAGTCCTAGAAAAGATTGAAAATAATTTGACCATAGGGACATATTAAACTAAGGTGTGTCCTGTAATTAGCATCACAGGTGTCTTCAAACTTGTAATCAGTCAGTCTGCCTATTTAAAGGGTGAAAAGTAGTCACTGTGCTGTTTGGTGTCATGGTGTGTACCACACTGAACATGGACCACAGAAAGCTAAGGAGAGAGTTGTCTCAGGAGATCAGAAAGAACATTATAGACCTTCATGTTAAAGGTAAAGGCTATAAGACCATCTCCAAGCAGCTTGACGTTCCTGTGACTACAGCTGCACATATTATTCAGAAGTTTAAGGTCCATGGGACTGTAGCCAACCTCCCTGGACGTGGCCGCAAGAGGAAAATTGATGACATATTGAAGAGACGGATAATACGAATGGTAACCAAAGAGCCCAGAACAACTTCCAAAGAGATTAGAGGTGAACTCCAAGGTCAAGGTACATCAGTGTCAGATCGCACCATCCGTCACTGTTTGAGCCAAAGTGGACTTAATGGAAGACAACCGAGGAGGACACCAAATCATAAAAAAGCGAGACTGGAATTTTCCAAAATGCATATTGACAAGCCACAAAGCTTCTGGGAGAATGTCCTTTGGACAGATGAGACAAAACTGGAGCTTTTTGGCAAGTCACATCAGCCCTATGTTCACAGACGAAGAGATGAAGCATCCAAAGAAAAGAACACTGTACCTAATGTGAAACATGGAGGAGGCTCGGTTATGTTATGGGGCTGCTTTGCTGCATCTGGCACAGGGTGTCTTGAATCTGTGCAGGGTGCAATGAAATCTCAAGACCATCAAGGCATTCTGGAGCGAAATGTGCTGCCCAGTGTCAGAAAGCTTGGTCTCAGTTGCAGGTCATGGGTCCTCAAACAGTATAATGACCCAAAACACAGCTAAAAACACCCAAGAATGGCTAAGAACAAAACATTGGACTATTCTGAAGTGGCCTTCTATGAGCCCGGATCTAAATCCTATTGAACATCTGTGGAAGGAGCTGAAACATGCTGTCTGGAGAAGGCACCCTTCAAACCTGAGACAGCTGGAGCAGTTTGCTCACAAGGAGTGGGCCAACATACCTGTCGACAGGTGCAGAAGTCTCATTGAGAGTTACAGAAATCACTTGATTGCAGTGATTGCCTCAAAAGGTTGTGCAACAAAATATTAAGTTAATGTTACCATCATTTTTGTCTAGGCCAGTTTCATTAGTTTGTTTTTTTAAATGATTCTGAACCATAATTCAAAAACAATATCTGATTTTCATTAGTTAATTTTCAGTGAATTTTTATTTATTATTACTTTTGTCAGTTTCAAGTTATTTCAGTGACCATTGTGGGTTTTTCTCTCTTTAACGGAACGTTACCAACAACTTTGCCTACGTCTGTAAATGCAAGTCCATTTACCATTTTCCAACAAGGTAAAAGTGAGCATGGCTCACATCCCCCGCTCACTGCTTGACCCCTGCTAAAGTAGGGCCAAAGGTTTAGCCCTTTAGGAACTAATGGAATTAGTCTATTGAGCACAATCTAGCTTGTTATTAGCTCACCTTTATCAGGATAAAGTCAGTAGAAGACAAGAGTTCGAGTTCTACTCCGGAAACGAAATAGAAGTCGGAAAAGAAAATCACAGTTTGTGGCCAAAATTGCAAAAATGTTGGGCACCCTGGACTTCTAAACCCCAAAAGGAACAACTAGACCACACTGTCAACCATCAGACCAAACACAACTAGACCACACTGTCAACCATCAGACCAAACACAACTAGACCACACTGTCAACCATCATACCAAACACAACTAGACCACACTGTCAACCATCATACCAAACACAACTAGACCACACTGTTAACCATCATACCAAACACAACTAGACCACACTGTCAACCATCAGACCAAACACAACTAGACCACACTGTTAACCATCATACCAAACACAACTAGAACACACTGTCAACCATCATACCAAACACAACTAGACCACACTGTCAACCATCGTATCAAATCTGAAGTTCCTAAGTTAAATAGTTTCTGAGTTCTGCTCCGGAAACGAAAGTGTGACATGCGGACGGACGGAAGGACGGACACGCGTAGCGCTATATACTCCTGACTACGTTGACACGGGGGTATAATTAATCATTTGGTGTACATCTCAGAAAATAGAGAAAAATGCCCATCTCATGTCCTAACCTGACATATTCAAAGTGCTTGTTTTTCAATCACCTGATCGATAAATAGACTAATTGAAAAATGTCTGCTGACATTGTTAAACTGAAGTTAAGTATATCTGATACACTTCAAACTTCAATTTAATTTACAACGGTATCACCTGAAATTGTTGATTAGCAGAACGAAGGAAAAGCAGACTGGACAGCGAGTCCTTCTCTCCACAGCGTTCAACAGCGTTCAACAGTGTGGTCGCAGCTCGCCGGAAAGACGAAGCGCAGCTCCAGAGATGGACCCGCGCTGCTCGAGCGTCCTATATGACCCGGTCGTAACTTCTGCTTTACGGAGACTTTAACAGACACAAAGATTTCCTGTGCAATGAGGGATTATTACCAACACATCTTAAGAGTGATTGTCTGACCACTGATTACTTTGGGGAGTTAAATTGTTACAATAACTGATGAAAAGATGTCCACAGCTAAAAAAAGACCCAGGTTGTAATAAAGCGGACATATCCCTTAAAATCAGATTATGTAACTTGTATGGCCACGACAATTATAGGGTAATGGTCAATGCTACAGCATAGTGTAACAGAAAGATTGTATAGTTGGAAGACTGGCTGAGAAATGACAGTTAAACAGCAATCAAATTAAATTAATTAAAAATACATTTTCTTATTTTTATTTTATGCAAAATAAAGTTAGTAAGTGAAGTCAGTGTTGGTCTCTGAGAAACAGCCGAAGTGTAGTGTGGTGCGCCCGGCAGCAACAGGTTCTGAATGATTCATTCTGCTTAGAAGAATAGAGCTGTTTGTAGAACAAAGCCACGACACTGAAGAAGACAACAGGAACAGATCAGAGCTGCATTGTTCACGGAGCCAGCTCTACTAATCCCTGTCTGGGTGATTAACGGTGAATTAGCCTCCATTTATGATTATTTACAGTTATGAGAGGGAAGCAGTGGCGGTGACTTCCTTATAGAGCCCCTTCAAGTTCCAATACAGTACACTCTTAGAAATAAAGGAACCATATAGGGTTCTTCCGCTTGTCGTCTTAGGAGAAGTGTTTTTGGTTCCTTCTTCTATGGTGTAGTGGTTCCAACCAGATCCCTCTCTGGGGGTTCTATCAACCGTTCCAAAATGTACTATGCAAATGTTTTCAGAAACACATTTCGGTGAACTATTTTCGTGAAATAAGAGAAGAAAGTTTCCAACTGAGCCTCCGTGTTGTTTCCAGTTTGAAAGTTGGGAGCAGCAGCCCACGGAGGGAAAGCATTCGTCCAATCAGGAGCCGCGTGTGTTGTGTCTAGTGGCAGCCCACCAAGCGTCCAATGCTGGGAAGCTGCGCGTGCCCTTGTGATAAAAACGCCCCTGTGGACACGTACCATGAGGCCCTGATCACACGGAGAGCGTTTTAGCAGACATTGTGTTCAATGAGGGTGAAGCGTTGTGTGCTGCTTTTGCATTGCTGCGCGCCTCGCGTTTATCCGCTCGGTGCGTTTTTACTGGAGAGCCCTGAACGCCTCAAGTTGAAAAACTATTTGGGTAGCATACAGTTCCTGTTTTTTATTAGGGCAACATTAGCACTCATTTGGTTGTTGCCTAGCAACAATATAAAATACAAAAGACGCGGTTAACTGCAGAAAAACATTCTATCTCATCAGGCAACAAAAAAGCAGTGCTGTACGCCTCTCGTTTTCCATCTGCAAAACGCCACTCTGTGTGATCAAGACCTAATCCTGGTTTTACTTTAAGCCTTAGGGCGTTTTCACACCTGTAGTTGGTTTTCCTCTGGTCTGAATCAGGGACCAAATTGTTACCTTGTTGCATGTTGCCTCGAGTTTGGTTTGTGTTCACACGGCAGTGTTTACAAGCGGACCAACATTTTTGTGCGCAAAGAAACTGCTCTCAACTGCGCGGCTTGATCTCGGTACGGGTCATCTTTTTTTACCTCGTAGCAATTTTTCCCTCAAGGCAACAATACAGTTTGAAAATGAGGCGACTGGAAAACAATGTACTGATAAACTGGAGTCGCCGAAGGCGCATATCAAGACGTACGGAGGACGGAGGAGGAGGCATGCATCAACCCTCCTAAACTGTGACATGCTCATCGGCCCAAAATATTTCCGAAGATCCATCAGGTACGCCCGTGGTCTTCAACACAGCCTGACGTTAACCCTGTTTAGTACTGATGTGAATAGTGAGGGCAAGCGTAGGCTCTTTTGTAGTAACGTTGTCTGGTGTTGAAGTGCACAGTGCATCTCGCTACCGGAGCTGGTTTAATCCAAAAAGGCACAATGCTTTCTCCAGTTGGGCCGGATCGAGGACGGATCATGTTCTCACCACAAACAAAGGCTACCGAACCGTACCGAACCATACTGCAGTTCGTTTGGAAGCGAACCGAGACCACCCCTTCAAGGAGGTCCCGTTTCGCTTGTTTTGGTGCTGCACCCGAGTGCGATTGCTGTGTTCACACCTAGCCAAACGAACCGCACCGAGAGGGTAAACGCTCCAGGGTTCCATTCAACCCAACTAAACAAGGCAGGTGTGAATACGCCCTTAGGCTTTGAAAGGTTCCTTAAAGGGCCGGGCTGATGTGGTCCAACGCAACCCACAACATTCATGATTCCGCAATACAATTTTTGGGGTGAATATTTCATGAAATTAGTTCTACTACAGCTTTTACTATTTCAGTGGTGCAGTGGAATAGTATAATTCTGACTGATCAGTTATATTACACAGTAATATTAAGAGGAATTCTTGCTGTCTAAGGCAAGGGGTCACAGAGAAGTCTTGAACTATAATTATGGAATTTTATACTGGTTTTATAACAACTGACTACATTACCCATGTGTCTTTGTCCACCTTAACGTTGGTTTTAGTTTAACAGTTTAGCCCGGGGCCATTGGCACCATGTCCAGACGTCCTGATGTGGCTCAGAACAACCCACAACAATCAGGGTTCTCCATCACAGTTTTTGGGGGGTGTTGTCTGGGAGGACCCATTTCTACAATCCTTTAAGAACTCTTTCTTACAAAAAGGGTTCTTTGGATGAAAAGAGTTCTTAATGGAACCCTTAGTCTTACAAAGAACCCTTGAAGAAGCCTTTCTTCAAAAAAGGGTTCTTCAAAAGCAAATGGTTCAGGGTAGAACTTTAGGCCTTGAGGAAGAACTCTTTTGGACCCCTTATTTCTAAGAGTGTACCAGAATGAGGAAATAGAAGTGTTTTTTGTTTCACCATCATTCATTCCGTTGTGCCATCCTACACCCCCCCGTCTCACCAACCTACAGATGACACATTCAAGGACAACTGGGGAAACCTCCCGTTTCGTTTGTGTAGTTCCGCCTACGTGAGGTAGGAAAGAAAGTAGTTTGAGAGAATGATCTTTACTCAAGGTCCTCTTAGTAGCTTTTTCCAGAGCTTACACTCGCTTATTAAGAATGCAGGATGTTGTAGAAAGCTAATATATATATATGAATTAATTGACTAAAAAAGCTAGTAGAGGACCTTGAGTTAAGAAGATTGTTTTTCTCAAACAATTGTTTTCCCATTCAATAGAGTTTTGGTTTACATGTTAGCGTTATTATTTAGAATGGTCTAAGTTATATTTAAGCCATTTGAACTGTAATCTCTATTGTTACTGGCAGCTTTGTTAATAAAGTTTATTGTTCAACTGTAAAACATCTTTCTCACAAAATGTTCATTTATGTTAACAGAATGAATGCTGGTCGATTGTTATTAGATTTTCTCAAGTATCAATGTCAGTATCTGCCATAAAAATCAAGTATCCGTCAAGTTGTCGCTGATAGTAACTTCAGTCTGTTGAATATCAGGCTACAGCCAGCAGCCAATCAGCTTAGCTTAGTACAAAGTGGTAACAGGGTCCAGGACTAAAATCTAAGCTGTAACTTCTTCAGACCAGTTCAGATAATGATATTTTTTAAACGTAAACTAAAAACCCATCTATTTAGTCTGGCTTTTATGCAGTGTTTTATAATTTTACGGTTTTATTGTTTATACTTTTTTTATTTCTCATCATTAAAGTGTTTATTTTACACTATTTTGTTTAATCAACATTTTATTGCTGATCATTATTATCTCTTTTATTCTATTTTATTTTATTAATATTTCATTATTTTAATACAATCTGCTTATTTTGTGTAGTTTCATAATTTTTATCTATTCATTTTTATTGTTATTTTTATTTCCTTGTATTTAATTTATCTTTTATTACCTTAAATACCCATCTTTTATTGCTTTCTTATTCAATGAACTTTTATATTGGTTGTTTTAGTCTCAAAATCCATTTTTAACATTCTACATGTATTTCATTCGTCTGTACAGCACTTTGAATTGCATTTGACTTGTTTGAAAGGTGCTATATAAAGTTTGATTGATTGATTGATTGAGATGAGGTGAAACTTGTCCCATTTAACATAGGGCTGCATAATTAATCGAATATTAAACATGATCACGATTTTGGCTTCCCACAATTAAATGAACATGATCGACTGTGATATTGACATTCAAAATGCTCTTCTCATAGAAAACTCTGCTGCATAAATCAAATGCTTTCTAAACTAACAGCTAGAGATGCAGCTTCAATCAGCAGTCTCATATGCTCATATATCGGATTTTTCTCCGGTCACACATACATGTGCCGCCGCCACATGAGGGTTCTAAGTCGACACACAGCGGCACAGTCAGTAACGTCTCACACACAGACGGACAACAACATGTTGTCGGTGTGGAACTCCTTCAGTGTATGTGAAGAAGACATTAAGCTGTAAAAATAAACCACAGAGGAACAACCTTAAAACATCTGGAACAGCTAACTTAAACAGGCACTTCTATTGTAATTTGTTCCCACGATGCTGCTCAGAGCGATCACAGTGACCGGCTCGTCTGCCGACAGCTACACAGCTCAGTTATGGTGCGTTCATGCTCACTGAAGGAGATGTTTTCACACGAATATTAGATAGATAATAGAGAGGGAATTATGACCCGTTTAACTTCCTAACACTAGCTCTAAGCAGCTTCTAATATATAATTATAACTACTAATTCCAAGATTTGTATCAATAAAAATAAAATAATTTATTTTCTAATAATTTGAATTGTGTGTTTTTATATAAATAACCACTACAGATGACAATAACAAAGTGCTGCCGCAATCCTTTCCCCACCTCCTCCACTAGTGTCACTTCACTCAGCTTTACTGGTTATTTTGTAATGGAGTGAAACTAGTCTCAAAATGGTCACAAATTACATGTTATCTCAGCAGAAGTCCACCAACTAGCAGTCGCCTATTTAAACCATATATTTACATCTATAGGCTACTGTATTGAGTATATAGTTGGTAAATGTATGTGTTCTAATCGAGGGGGGACGAGCTGTTCTGTCTATTTAGAAAAATGTCTTTCCCACTTTGAAATTACACACGATTACACCGAAAGCCCAGATATCCCAGTTTTCCAGCAGTACTTAAACGCAGCATGCATTTGTGGATCAGTTTGAGCTGGAGACGTGAAAATAATATATATAATAATCTCATAACTCAACATGCAAATGTAACCTGATCCGTGCGTATCAAGCGATCCGTACACACACAGGAAACTTTTTGAAAGCAGAAAATGATCAGATCTGTGAAGTCGAAGCTAAAAATCTGTACGTAAAATATTAATATTTATTCAGGTTGTGATGTATGCATTATTAAAACTGCTTTACATGTGTTCAAATTGATTGGTATTTGTGTGTACATTGGAACATGCATTTGTGAGTGACCCAAAATTACACACATTTGTAAATCTTAATTTCCATTTGTAGGTCATATAATAACCATTTGTGACCATTTTGAGACCAATTTCACTGCATCATTTTTAGGCAGTTCCACTTGAGTGCAGAGAACTGTGAACAGTGACAGGAAAGCTGATTTAGTGGTGAGAATCTAGACCTGAACCCACAGCACCACAAACATCCGGCACATGAAAGTGAGAAGAATCGGTCTGTGATAAGTCAGCCAACATCAGATAAGCATGTTGTTGTTACTTAATTTAGCCTAGCTTAAGGGCTAAGCCTTTATCGAGCTTTGCATCAGTTTTATAAAAAAAAGTGTCCGTGCACACAGTTGGGGAACCAGAACATGCTTTCTCCCTCATATTCATCTATTCTGTCCAACACATGTTTCTATCATCCTCTAATATGAGTGTGAAGTTTGACCTTGGAGACAGTAGCTTGTGAATGCTCATCACACATACCAGAGCTCCAGAGTTTGTCACGTTTTGTAGTGACAGTTGTCACTTGTTTTAACAATATTCTGTTACTGTAATGTCTATTTCTCTCCTCAGATGTTCTCAGAATCATCTTGTAGTGCACGGTTTAACTGTAAAATGAGAACGTTTGTGACCTGGCAGCCATGTTGAGATCAGTTGAGGAAATACCAAGCACCGCCCACCAGTCGGAGCACAGCCAATAGGAACGCTCTCTCTCTGACATGACCTGTCATTGGTCAAAGTCTCCCGTCACGGGCTAGATGTTCTAAAGTCTGAAAACAGAGCCATGAGGAGGAGCAGAAGTCTAGTTTTCTCTCAGAACACTTGAATTACAATATGCTGAAAGGTTATTATGGAATTTTTGCCCACTGATGCCAAAACTTTTTGCAAATATCCAATAATAATATATTGTCCAATATCATTTTTTTCTGTTATATAAACACTTTACATACATACTATACTATACAATTGATTTTATTTGGACTAAGTAAGACTAGAATCAGTGAATGTTTGCTTCATTTCTCTTTTACCAGACAGGTCAGAGGTCAAGCTGCAGAACAGCGGTCCTAGAAGTTATCTCCAGCTCCTCAGCAGGGTGGCTGCTTGATGAAACTCTGTCTCTGCTCCCTGCACCACCCTGCTGCCCCACCCGTCAACTCCAGTCCTCACACTGCTCTCAGACAAGACGAGAGATACTGTGCTACATGTTCAAGTGATCCTATCTAAACCAGCACACGCCCAGAATCAGTGTGGTGTCACTGGGTCACAAATCATGTTACTGTTTATATCTTCTCACATTCAGAGTGAAGACGTGATACAAATGGCAGCGCTTGGTGCCATAGCTAAGAATGCTGGCCTGGTGCCGGTCCCTCTGGGATACAAGCTGATTGAAACAAACTGTCAGAATACTGGGTGGTGGTGGTGGGGGTGTCAGCATCCAACCACAAACTCAATCATTCACATCACAGAGCCAAACACAGCACTTTAAAAGAGCTACAGAAGAGAGGGGGAGTTCAGAATGAGAGTGTGTGAGAGCTCAGAGAGAGGGGGGGGGGCTGACCATGGCTGCCCTCTGAGAGCAGACCTGAGGATCTCACTGGAATGTGAGAGGAATGAGGAAGTGAGCAGCAGCTCAGCCAGGCGGTGAGGTTAGAGTTAATCTGATGAGCACAGCACGGGAAAACCCTTTAGTAATGTCAATGCTGTCTTTATTTTAGAGTGCGTGTGTCTGGTTAGAACCCACCACCCTTGTCCCTTTGAGTGCATGTGTGTGTGTGTGTGTGTGTGTGTGTGTGTGTGTGTGTGTGTGTGTGTGTGTGTGTGTGTGTGCGTGTGCGCCTGTGTGTGGGTGTGTGAGAAAGAGAGACTTAGAGAACAGAAAAGAAACACTGGGTTTTTCGTAAAAAACTAAATCATAAAAAGTTGAGCAACTTTTCATCCAATTAAGATCCAATTAAGGCTGGTGTTGAGTCCAGATGTGTGTGTCTTACCTCCAGGACCTGGACATAACTGGAGGGGAACCATCCTCTGTCCCCGTCCCTCTCTCCCTCCCACCAGCCTCCGGGCAGAGCCTGGACCACCTTGATAATGTCCCCGGCCTCGAAGGTGAGTCCCTGCTGGTGCTGCTCCCCGCTGAACGGGTACAAACTTCTGCAGTAGGATCCAGACATCTCAGCGCAGCGCAGCAGAGCAGCGCGGTGATGAACACACAGCTCCGAGGAACTAATGTCTAACTTTAGGAGTCCACTGAGGGGTCGTGTCCGCAGTAGGACCTGGACCTGGATCTGTACCTGGATCTGGACCCGGAGCTGCTCACAGCTCACAGGAGACAAACTTTCGAGTGAAGCTGGTGGACATGGACAGGTCCTCCTCCTCTCTGCTCCTCTCTGCTCCGCTCCGTCAGTCTGAAGCTACAAGACAGCGTCAAGCTACCCGGAGCGACACCCCAGGACCGGAAGTCAAATAAACCTTCAAAATAAAAGCACAACGTGTTTCAAAGTTAGTACACAAGTGACAAGCTCTCCTGTAAACTATCTCCATGACAACCGAGCAAACTCCATTTGCCGTTTGGTCATTTAGTTAAGTAGGCCTATAGCTTACACTCAACCTTACAACTTCCTTTAAAGGTCCCATATTGTAAAAGTGAGATTTTCATGTCTTTTACATTATAAAGCAGGTTTAAGTGCTATATAAATACTGTGAAAGTATCAAAACACTCAATATACGGAGAAATACACACAGCCCGTATTCACAAACTGTGCGTTTGAAACAAGCCGTGAGGATTTCTGTCCATTTATGATGTCACAAATATACAATATTTAGACCATTTCATAGTTTTAACTATACTAAATGTGTCCCAGTTTATTTCCTGTTGCAGTGTATGTGAATGACATCAGCTGACAGGATGTAAACATGGACCCAAGCTGTTGCCCAGCAACGTAAATCCGTTGCCATTCCGTTGAAATGCGCTGAAACGGAGTGTTTCAGCGTGAATACAGGTATATTCAGACAGACAGTATGAGAAAAATATTGTTTTTGTTTTTTTAAATTAAAGCATGTAAACATTTTCTTTTAGAAACCCAAAATACAAGTATGAACCTGAAAATGAGCATGATATGTCCCCTTTAAAACTTCCTTTAAAGCAGCAGTGGGTAGAAATGGAACAAATATGATTAAAAAAATATATTTTTATAAAACGGTCACTATATCCTGACAGTAGAGCATGAGACAGGTGACCTGAAAAAAATCATGTTCCTCTGTGTCCTCCGGTGCTCCTAACGGCATCTGCAAGATGTCACAGACCGGAAGAAAACAACCAGTCAGAGCTGATCAGAGGCCTGTACTATGAAGCGAGTCCAACATACCCAGGGTATCTCCTCCATATCTGGCTTCACTAACCCTAACAAACGAGATCCCGCTAAGCGGTCCTATGGCGGTGGTTAACAACTCGGTAAATCAACCCAGGGTTGATTTCTGGCTACGAGTGCGTTCACTTAAACGGGGCGGTGTTTGCAGCATCTGACCAATCACAGACATGGACAAGTCTACTGACTGCAGACAGACAGGCAGAGTGGCACATTTAACAAAGGAAGAGTAAACTATATTAGACAAATACGAAGAAATTAAACACATAATCCAGACTACAAGTAATACAGTTGAAGCTGCCAAATGCAGGAAGGACAACTAGCAAAAAAAAAACTCCCGATGTGTGAATGCGTAAATTAACAGCCTTATTAATTTAACGGAACACTCAAAAGTCAGATATAGTCGTCTGGATATAAATAGCTTTTAGAAGCGTACTGGATGAATGGATTACACTTCATTAGGCCCATTAAGTAAAATGTGGCGTGTGTGAGTATTTCAATCTTCTTTCAGCTGTGTCCCCGTCTCCGGCGGTGTGAAACGGACTCAAGAGCAGGTAAAAAATAAATATAAAAACATAATTCAAAGCGATAAACACCCACAGCATAAATCCAGCTGTCCTTCTTGCATCTGTCAGTTTAAACTGTGTTGGTTTTAGTCTGGATTATGATTTAAACTTCTTCATATTTGTGTAATATTATCATACGATCTGCGCACTGAGCTCTGATTGGTCAGTAGGAGGTGCTTTTATACAAGTTGATGTCTTATCTGGAACCTAACCTGCTGTTCAGCATCAGTTACCATGGTGATCTACTCCGGTAAGAAGTGAACCACCTTCATAGGACGGAAAACCCTGAAGGGTTAACTCTGAAGTTACCTCGCTAACCCCTAATCCTGCTTCGTAGTACATGCCTCTGGAGTGGGCCGTCTCTGAGCAGCTGTCAATCACTCGCCAACTCCGATCAAACGGTCAAACTAGGCAGCGCTGATCAAATATGAATCAATATTCTGTTACTGTAATGCCTATATCTCTCCTCAGATGTTCTCAGAATCATCTGGTAGTGTACTGTTTAGCTGTAGAATGAGAAAGATTGTGATCCGGCAGCCATGTAGAGGTCTGCTGAGGAAATACCAAGCACCGCCCACCTGCAGGAGCACAGCCAATAGGAACGCTCTCTCTCTGAAATGACCTGTGATTGGTCAAAGTCTCCCGTCACGGGCTAGATTTTCTAAAGCCTGAAAACAGAGCCATGAGGAGGAGCAGAAGTCTAGTTATCTCTCAGAACACTTGAATTACAATATGCTGAAAGGTAATGGAGTTTTTGCCCAATGATGCCAGAAATATACTGCCTACTGCAGCTTTAAGTAGGTCTAGTTTACACTCAACATTAAAACTTTTTTTAAGAAGGCTAAGCTACCAGTAGATAGGCCTATTATCAGTAGTAGCCTACTAGGCTAGAATTAAAATGACTCATATAGTAGTGGCAGTGATAATTAGCACATAGCAATAACAGTAGAAGAAGTAGGCCTTCTTTAGTAGTAGCCTTACCATAAATAGGTTATAAATAGCTAGAATAAAGTCAGATTGAAACAACCTTTGTTGTAATTCTATGTAACATGTTAATTTCCAATGAAGCAGCTTTCAGCCAAGTTGACTTAAAGAGGAACATGAATTTTGCCCAAATCACACCAAAGTGTGAGAGTTCCTCATTTGCAGCGTTCCTTGGTATTATGACAGACTTACAGACCTGGACCTCAGCGAGGCGCCTCTATCTACATCAGACATCTTACTCCAGAAGGAACTTGAAAAGAGGAAGAGCTTTCACTGCTACTCAGAGGTAAAGATAAAATCATACAGTCACTCACTCTTCTCTCTTTCTCCCTTTCTCTTCCAACCATATGAAAGTCATCTTGCATTTCAAATGTTTCTCTCAGTCATCCTCCCAAAAGTACGCGGTGAACATATTTTAATAAAGGAAGTTTAAAAGTCAAAGTCATCCGTCCAGAAGCAGTGCAGGATGTACAAACCTTCCTCTGCCACCTGTCCAACAAGCTGTTCAACTCTTTTGCTGGCTCTCACACCAGCAAGCGTTCTAAACTAGCACTGCTCGCCATGCTTCAGCAGACTACTGCACCTTTACTGCCACAGTTTCCACTTGTTGAGGTCAGGAGTTCCCAGACTCAGGGTGCCGTTGTGAGCAGTGACTCTAGTTCGGCCTCTGCTCTGAGAAACAGAGCTGAAGCTGCCAGCGCTCAGACTGGCTAACAGCTGGCTGACGCAGCAGCGACTTGCTTCTGTCTGAATACATCTTCAACATCCTCATCGGTGGCCCGGGATAAGGTCAAAGCTATTTACAAAAGATTTGTTGTCCGCTCCAAAACCTTCCACCTCATGGACTTTGATGAACGCTCCGTCTCTGCAGAAGAGAAGGAGCGTTGTCTGTGCCATCCAGGACATGGACGACAGAGTGCAGAGGGCTGCATACAGCTGCCCCCCCCCCATAGTAATCCCCAATCCTACTAACAGAGTCACATTACTGTTACATCTACTTGTTTGACAATATAGAAGAACAAAGTAAGAATAGCTTCTATGTTTATAATTTAAGATTCATAGATATTGTTGTCAGACTCTGGAGGAGTGCTGTATGGCGACTGGTGAATTGTTGATATTGTTCTATTTATTTTATGTTATAACTGGTTCAACACATGGACCCAAACGCAGCACACAGATAACAGGTAAGTAAAGAACAAAAGGATTTTTTATTATAAAAAAATAAAGTTCTTTAAAGGGGCTGAGGCTGGGGTTTGGGCGTCCGGCCTGACACGGCTTGTATTTTCGAGAGGAGGAGGGGGGCAGACGAGGCACGAGGAAGAGGGCTCCAGGAATCTACATGAGGGTCAGTTGAATTACCCTTGGAGCAGAGGCAGCTGGCAGGTAGGCAGACCTGAGCAGAAGAAAAACAGCGTTTCACAGGATCCAAAAACAAGCAAAGTCAAGGCAAAAAGGTACACAAGGTAAGTAGGCCTGAATACTTTAACTACCACGGAGGGTGCCGGAATGATCTGGCGACGTCTGGGAGGAAAACCGTAGTAGATATACTGCAGGGTTGTGGATTGATAGGCTGATTGGAATCAGGTGTGCCAGCAGCAACCGCCCAGGAGGAGGAGAGGAGAGACCACGCCCACCTGCTCACAGACGCACAGATGACAGACAGGGAAAACACACAGGAGACTAAAGGGCGGGAAACTAAAGGAAACACTGGGGAAAACTAGGCTGGGAAGTGATATCCTAACATTATAAAAACGTTTCCAAAACTCTATTCAATTTTGTACTGTACATACTTACATAATACTTCTGCTATTACCTTTTTATTTTTGATTATTCTCGATGAAAAGAAGCACAAAGAGGGAAAGCAGGGAGCCTTCTTCAGTCGAATGTGGAAAAGGATGAAACGTGTCCACCAAGGAGTGAATCACACCAGCTGCTCTCTCTGCAGTATATTATCAATAACATAAATCATACGTATTTAATAAATGTACCTATTTTATCTGACGGACCTGGTCCAGCTGTGTGTTGAAACGCTGCATTTAAAAACTCCACTAAATGCTGTGGTGGTCTTTTTTCTGAATAGTTTCTAGAAGACGAGGCTTCAACGCGACTAAAACAACACTCCAAGTGGAGTTTGTCCAAACAATGTTTGTTCAGCAATGATTTCAATATTTTAGTTACAAAATCAACGCACGAGAAATTGTATTGTTACTTTATAATATATTTATATTGAATGTACATACTTGACTTTGGATTCTATTTTGTTTTCTTATGTACATTGTTATTGATTGAGTTTTACTTGATCATATTTCATTATTATAATAAAACTGCTCCATTTGGAGCCAAAATTATAGAATGTAGTTGTGTTTTTATTGGTTTTATACTGTGCACAATGGTAGAATGTGATGATGCACAGGGTAAATGTCATTGCCAAAGGCTCCACTGTGTGCACATAGCCTCCTGTAGTGGATATCAGGAGTATTTTAGAGCCAGATTCACTTTCAAGAGCTAGAAAACCCATTTGGCACACTTTGGATATCAAAAATACTCTAATGAAGTCTGGCTGTCACCAGCGTATTCAAAGTAAGTTAAACCATAAAGATACTTTGTGTAAATTAGTCACACTTTGTCTCTCTGTTTTCTCCATAAATGACAGTCTGGATGGAGATGATTGAAATGCAAACATAGCAGTAAATGAAGACATAACACGGCATGTAAAACGTTTCTCTAGTATCTTCAGTATTTGATGAAATACAGAGCAGCAGCAACAAGGCTCTTTACGACACATCTAGCTCAGGTTATTTGTCTCTTTTATGCTTTTATAAGATATACATAAACACAAATCAATTTTCACTCTGTGACAAATGATACAAGAAAAGTATTTTTTTCCAGGTGTGTAATGAACTTCTTTCAACAAGCTGAATCCTCTTTTGGCTCTTCCTCCCTCCATGTTTCTTGTCCTGTCCGAGGGAGCCATCTAGCTGCTGTTACAGAACTACAGCTGATACCAGAACACAGTGAGAGAGAGAGCTAGGAGAACTATCTGGTTTCAATTAAATAGACATTGAGTTGTTTCATAGTCTTTACTAGTAAGAATCACCTGATCAATAAAGATGTAGAAAACATGAAAAGGCATTTACATAAGCTTTACAGCCCAAAGTGGATATGAAACACACACAGATGTCAATAATAATATTAGAGAATATTAGAGACTCTTTGTAGGTGGGGTCAACTAGTGTAGATGCTACTGACATAGATCAACCATACACTATATATAATACGCTATATTATTTTATTGTTTGGCCAGAAAAAGCCTAATTGTAAATAAATTGAGTCAGATTCTGACTTCCCTCAGACTGTAAATTGTACACTCTTCCACAAGTTGTTTAAAAAAACACACCTCCTTCTTAGACCCAGTGTCCTCAATATATAAAGGACATACCCAGTGTCCTCAGTATATAAAGGACATACCCAGTGTCCTCAGTATATAAAGTATATATATCTTTCTATCTAACGCCAGATCCATCGTTCATAAAATGGACGAATTGGAGCTACAGCAGAATTTCCCTCGGGATCAATAAAGTTACTATCTATCTATCTTTCTATCTATCTACAGATGGCAGCTAACAAGTCTGTCAATAACTTCTGTGTGATGTTGATAACGGAGACCTGGCTTCACCCACTGATACCCGACGCTGCTGTGCAGCTAGCAGGCCGCACAATCCACCGCCTGGACCGAAGCAAAGACTCTGGTAAGAGCAAAGGGGGAGCACTCTGTATTGATGTGCATAATGACTGGTGTACAAACAGCCGAATCACTGACAGTCACTGTTCCTCTGATTTAGAGGCTCTGTCAGTGATGTGTCGACCCTTCTATCTGCCGAGAGAGCTGACAGTAGTAATTGTTACAGCTGTCTATATTCCACCAGATGCTAACACTCAAACGGCCCTAGCTCATCTACATAGTGTCATAAACAAACAGCAACAAGCCCATCCTGAAGGTGTTCACATCAGAGCTGGAGACTTCAATCAAGCATGCTTAAAAACTGTACTTCCCAATCTCACCCAATATGTGAGATGTGCTACCAGGGGGAGTAATACATTGTGTGTATTCAAGCATGAAGCATGCCTACACAGCTGTGCCCCGTACACATCTTGGAGGAGCTCTCCAAATGACGTTGTATGGTTTTTAACAATACAATGACAATAAAGGCATTCTTCTATTCTATTAAAGGACAGTCCTCAGTGTATAAAGGACACAGTCAGTGTCCTCAGATTATAAAGGACATAGCCACTGTCCTCAGTATATAAAGGACATAGCCAGTGTCCTCGGTATATAAAGGACACACCCAGTGTCCTCAGTAAATAAAGGACACACCCAGTATCCTCAGTTTATAAAGGACACACCCAGTGTTCTCAGTATATAAAGGACACAGCCAGCGTCCTCAGTATATAAAGGACATAGCCAGTGTCCTCAGTTTATAAAGGACAAAGCCAGTGTCCTCAGTATATAAAGGACATAGCCAGTGTCCTCAGTATATAAAGGACATAGCCAGTGTCCTCAGTATATAAAGGACATAGCCAGTGTCCCAGAGGGAGCTCCAGCCATGAGATGGTTCTGAGCCTCAGTCCTTGTTTCCTATAGAGGAGTCGTCAGTTAGCTCACCTGTACTTGTTAAACACCTGGGTCTCATGCTAGACTTGTATTTGTTGATGTATTCCATCCACCTTATTCTCGGGGTGTTACTGTAGAAATAATTATAGGCGTAACTTCCGGTGAGGTAGCGGAAGTAGCATAAGCTAGTTAGAAAGGTTATGAAAGGTTATTATGGAATTTTGGCCCAATGATGCCAAAAACAACTGCCTACCGCTGCTTTAAGCCAGGGTTCCTGTACACCAGACAGTTACAGCGGATAACCGGCTCTATTATAAATGATGACTCTCAGACTTTGCACAATGAATTTCAGCTTCCTCCTTCTGGACGGAGGTTACAGTCTCAAGGTGTAGAGCAAAGTGGTATAAAACAGCTTTGTTACAGCAGCCATCACTCAGATGAACAAGTTGTAAATTGCAACGTTGCACAGATGCTATAGAAGCAATGCTTATTTATTTATTTCATTTTAGTGGTTTGGTGACTATTGGAGATTGATTGATTGATTTATAAAGTAACCTGATCCTAATTATTTTCTCCATCAAAAAGGTGGAATTGATTTAACTTGTTTTTGGTGAAGTGCTCTCAGGAACATTTATTTTGTGAACTTATTTAGATTTCTGTTATGTTGAATAAAACATCAACACATCCGCTGGTACAGTGTATTTACTGAGTTTTCCTTTAAACCAGGCAGAAAGCTGGTGACAGAACACTGATTAAAACTGTGGCTAACTAAGTATGAAAGACACGCTGATGAATATTATACTTCCATGTCAGGCTTTAACTTCTAATCTGGGTCTCAGACAAATTCCTGTAATGATGAGAACTCTGAGACACTGACGGAGAAACAAAAGAGTAGAGGATCCCTCTGTCTGGTGGGCTGAACAAACAGGCTTCATCTTCAATGAATCCTCTGCAGCTGCTCTGATTGCTCCATAAGGTCCGTTGGTTATTGGTCTAATCACGGTTAATCCTCTGCTCTCATGCTGCATTACTTATTGTATGTAGATGAGTGACAGTGAACAGGACGGCTATTTGAACTCGGAATGTTAATGTCAGCAGGCGTTCTGCTGGGATCGGCCCTGATCTCTGCAAACAGATGCTCAAATTAGACGCAAAGTGGACACACTGAGAGGGACGTCTATGAGCTCACACTCCTACCAGACTGATTATCTGCTGCAGTCTGCCTCATTAGCACCACAACGCTACTAATCTGCTAATACATCCACAACTCTGGTAAATACTCTGAATCCTGTGATGATGATCAGAAACATGTGTGACTGTACAGTAAATATCTAAAGAAAGACAACAAAGACAGACACAGTTAATGCTTCACACCAATTTATTCTGCTAGCATCTCACAGGAACACAACTCTGGTGAGAACTTCCATAAAGGATGTCTTCTGTGTCTTCACCACAGGCTCTACTCAGAATCAGCAGCCTGAGACAGGACAGGACAGGACAGAACAGGAGAGGAGAGGAGAGGAGAGGAGAGGAGAGGAGAGGAGAGGAGAGGAGAGGAGAGGAGAGGAGAGGAGAGGAGAGGAGAGGGCAGAACCGGAGAGGAGAGGAGAGGAGAGGAGAGGAGAGGAGAGGAGAGGAGAGGAGAGGAGAGGAGAGGAGAGGACCGGACAGGACAGGACAGGACAGGACAGGACCGGACAGGACAGGACAGGACAGGACAGGAGAGGAGAGGAGAGGAGAGGAGAGGAGAGGAGAGGAGAGGAGAGGAGAGGAGAGGAGAGGAGAGGACCGGACAGGACAGGACAGGACAGGAGAGGAGAGGAGAGGAGAGGAGAGGAGAGGAGAGGAGAGGAGAGGAGAGGAGAGGAGAGGACAGATATGGCAAGAAGGAACGGTAAGGAAAGAAAAACAAAAAAGGAGATGAAGGGAGAGCAAATAAAAGAATATTTTCTAGATATTAAAAACAACATAGTGTGTTATGGTCATCATACAGTAATCAACCTGTTACCATTTAGCTGTCTGAAACACTTTTTTTCCCTTGACACAACATTTAAAATTAGATTCACTTATTTCAGTGTCTCGATGAATCCTTATGGGTCACTGCGTCCCATGTCCTCTGCAGCCATACGTGCACTGATTGTTCTCATCCATGTGTGTGTGTGTGTGTGTCGGCACTGTAATCTGTGCTGTGGTCAGATCTATGGCAAGCACACCAGAAAGCCACCCGCAAAGTCCACCTGCACATTCCTTCGTCATTTTTGTAAAAGAGATAAAAACTGCATCTGGCGCAACCCTGGACCACAATGCACTGCGCGCAACCGGTCCTCCTCAGCAGGTAAATTGTAGTAAATGACCCCGTTAAGGAAGAGTGATGTCATAAGGAGAGGGACTGGTAGCTATGATGTAAATCAAAAAGCAGTATAACCAAAGGTACTTTGTATACAAGAAAGGACAGAGTGTTGTTGCTGGGATTCATTTGGTTGGTTTGTAATAATTGATAGACATTTGTTTTTACCTTTATGATGCATTTTTTTGTTTCTTTGATTTTGTTTCTTTTTTCATTCAAGATTAATGACCGTCTCAGATGTTGGTAATAATTCTACTTTACTGCTTCGACCCAGGGTCAGTACCTCCAAGTCTGAGGCCATGGTTTCTCTGCCGGAAAACAGTGGACTGCACCCTCCAGGGGAGGAGTGAGTCACTGAACAAGCGAGGGAGTTCAAGTATCTCGGGGTCTTGTTCATGAGTGACGGTGAAATGGAGCGGGAGCTGGACAGGCACTGTCAATTTACCGTCCATCTACGTTCCAAACCTCACCTCTGGTCATGAGCTTTGGATAGTAACAAAAGAATGAGATTGC
This sequence comes from Sebastes fasciatus, assembly GCF_043250625.1. Classification (NCBI taxonomy): domain Eukaryota; kingdom Metazoa; phylum Chordata; class Actinopteri; order Perciformes; family Sebastidae; genus Sebastes; species Sebastes fasciatus. The sequence continues at coordinate 1,284,393 of NC_133814.1, forward strand.
GGAGACAAGCGGCTGAAATGAGTTTCCTCTGTCGGGTGGCTGGGCTCAGCCTTAGAGAAAGAGTGGGTAGGGTGAGGAGCTCAGTCATCCGGAGGGAGCTCGGAGTAGAGCCGCTGCTCCTTCACCTCTAAAGAGGCCAGCTGAGGTGGTTCAACATCTGATCAGGATCCTCCTGGACGCCTCCGGGTGCGTTTTCCGGGCACGTCCAACTGGTAAGAGGCCCCGGGGTAGACCCAGAACACGCTGGAGAGATTAGATATGTCGTCTGGCCTGGCAACGCCTCGGGGTCCCCCAGGAAGAGCTGGGAAACGTTACTGAGGAGAGAGATGTCTGGAATTCCCTGCTAAACCTGCTGCCCCCGAGACCCGGCCCGGATAAGTGGAAGAAAATGGATGGATGGATGGATGGATGGATGGATGGATGGATGGATGGATGGATGGATGGATGGATGGTGCTCCAGCTCAGGAAGCCAATAAGGTTCCTAATAAACTAAACCAAACTGGACTCTAAATGTATCAGGGGTTACCTTTCCAAAGTCTCTGCTCCTGGCTCTCATCTTGTTGACCTGGGATTCAGCGATGTCTGCCCGCTCCTGTGCCTCTTCCAGCTCATGCTGCACCTTCCTTAGCTTAGCAAGATGAGTAGTAGCCTGCTCCTCCTGCAGCAAAAAAAACAGAGTAAGCTATAATCACAACACAAGGAAACAATAGTTCTTTAGTTTGTTTTTCTAGCAGTCAAATCAGATCTTACAGCTTCTTCATTCTGCCGTTTGGATGCCTTGACTTTGACTTGCAGCTTGTCTACCAGGTCCTGCAGTCTCAAAACAGTCTTCTTGTCCTCTTCAGTCTGGTAAGTGAGCTCCTTCACTCGCCTCTCATATTTACGGATTCCCTTGATGGTATCAGCAGCTCTTCTCTGTTCACTCTCTACTTCAGTCTCCAGTTCACGCACCTACAAGATAACGTCCAAACCCCACAAACACAACATCAGCTGTCATTTTTGCTCTCAATAATTATAATAATGACTCTCATATGGTGTGTTACCCGAGCTTCCAGCTTCTGGAGCTGTTTCTTGCCCCCCTTCAAAGCCAGGTTCTCAGCCTCATCCAGACGGTGCTGCAGGTCCTTCACAGAGACCTCCAGGTTCTTTTTCATCCTCTCCAGGTGGCTGCTGGTGTCCTGCTCTTTCTTCAGCTCCTCGGCCATCATGGCTGCCTACAAGAACACAGCAAGTTAAACTTGTGTTTGATTTATAATTTGTCATTACAAATACCAAACGAATGCACATTATCACGCTGGACCTGACAACAACAGCATCCATAGAGACAACCTTATGGTTATTAATCACACTATATGAAGATGTACATTCTAGATATAATTAGAGGGGCATCATATTTACATCAGTGATTGCCTTCTTGGCTTTTTCCTCTGCATTGCGAGCCTCTTGGACTGCATCCTCCACCTCGCCCTGCAGCTGGCTGACATCTGCATCCAGCTTCCTCTTGGAGTTGAGGAGACTGGTGTTCTGTAGGACAATAAACTGTCAATAAAAGGTGACTTATGTTTATATTTCACGAAGTTAAGCAACGTTGGCATTCATTGGGAGGTTGGTGTTTCTGTGAACCGGACAGATTCTAATATCCACTCTCTTTCCACTCTGCTTTGATCTCCACCAACTGCTGTCCCGTTAGATTCCCTCATTGATATATGTACTATTGCGGCTCACCTGAGAGTGCAGCAGCCCTACTCTGTCACAGGCGTCGACCAGCTCCTGTTCAGCTAATTTGCGGCTTCTTTCTGACTGTTCCAGAGCAGCTCTGAGCTCCTCCACCTCCGCCTGAATCAGGCCGCTCCTGCGCTCCACAATGGCCACCTGCTCCTTCAGGTCCTCCTGGCTCCGCAGCGCCTCATCCAGGTGGAGGGTTTGTTCCTGCAGAGAGACCGGCGGGTAAAAGATGCTTTACCCAAAAAGCTAATAGCCTTGTGTTAAAGCCGCCAGTGAAGCGTATTTCACCTTGAGGTGGGCCTGCATGTTCCTCAGCTGCTTCTGGGCTTCAGCTGCCTGCCGGTTGGCGTGGCTCAGCTGGATCTCCATCTCATTGAGGTCGGTCTCCATCTTCTTCCTGATTCTCATGGCATCGTTCTTGCCGCGCGTCTCAGCGTCCAAGGCGGACTGCAGCGTTTCCACGATGCGCTGCTGGTTGCGTTTCATCTGCTCGATCTCCTCGTCCTTCTCAGCCAGCCTGCGATCAACCTCTCCTTTGACCTGAGTGAGCTCCAGCTGGATACGCAGGATTTTGGATTCCTCATGTTCCAGTGAAGCCTTGAGTACAGATAAAAATAAGAATGCATTGATAAACATAAGAATATATATATATATATATATATATATATATAAATATGAAATAAAAAATTATATATTGTATATATCATTTCTTTATATAGTGCTGAAGTTACCTCAGCTTCTTCCAAAGCAGTCTGGATGTCTGTCTTCTCCGTCTCAGTTTGTTTCCTAGTCTTCTCCAGCTCATGGATGGCTTTGCTGTTTTCTCCAAGTTGTTCAGTCAAATCAGAGATTTCCTCTAAAAAAAATAATGCATTTCTTCAATTAACAACCAAATGAAACAAACAAAACTAATTATTCTAATCATGTCCACAATTGGGAGTATGCACTACTATCTAGTCTTTCCGTCTTGCCTCATGAGAAAGTGATATGAATTAACATAACATTCATATCAAATCGTTCTGGTCCATTAGAGCTTATTCAAAATCGTCTGATTCATTGTCAAACATGTTCCAGATGAAACTTCCTTTAATAAAGCAGTACTATTTTAGAGTCACATGCGTGTACCTTGCAGGTTTTTATTCTCTCGTTTGAGGACCTCCAGGTGCTCCAAAGCTTCCTCATAAGAGTTCTTCATTTTGAAGAGCTCAGTGCTGAGAGAGCGAGACTCTTTCTGTGATCCCTCCAGCTCAGCCTGACTCTCTTCATACTTCTGCTTCCACTCAGACAGAATCTAAGGAGGACATAAAATATTGGTTTGGATAAGGATGGTTTGTCCGATTTTTAAGATTTGAACTTTTTGTGCTAATGGCTGTGTTTCTCTGTAGGTGATCACACGCTGTTGATCCACATTGTCGTTGCTCATGCTAATAACCCAATTATTCTATATTGCAAATAAACTTCTGTTGCTGCATGAAATGGTCACCCCACGTCATTTTATTCTAATGATCTAACACATAACAGGTGTTCTTCTGAGACTGGACTGACTTTAATGTCTTTCAGAGGCTCTAGCAGGTCCAGGTTTAGGGCTCGAGTGAAGACACAGATATCATATGAAACTATCAATTGGTACCAACCATGTCATGCTAGCTTGGACAGAAGGAGGTTAAATAACGCTCCAAAGTTGGGCTAAATCTTAGTGAGGAAAAACTGGCATGGCCATTTTCAAAGGGGTCCCTTGACCTCTGACCTCCAGATATATGACTGAAAATGGGTTCTATGGGTACCCACGAGTCTCCCCTTTACAGACATGCCCACTTTATGATAATCACATGCAGTTTGGGGCAAAAAACATGCAGTTTTTTTCATGCAGTATAAATTTGTTATTGTCTCCTATTCTAAAATGGTGTATCTGAATATTTCTGCATACTTGGGTCCTTAAAGAGTCTTGGAATTCCATAAATTGGGTATCACTGTAAAGCTGAGACTCTTGTGGATCCAAATGACCTCTGGTGACCTCTAGGATAATCACATTCAGAGGATGGATGGATCAGACTAGAGACCTAGAGCATTCAGAGGATGGATGGCTTTCCTAGCTACATTGACAATAAGGGGGTTTCTGAGCAGTTTACACAACACAAGTGCTTGCTATCCAATAGCCGAAAATGTAATTCTTGCGGGAATCTCCAAATGTCAAAAGTTTTTGATCCCAAATCACAGCATGGCTTTTTCTATGGTGTTCCTCAAGGTCTTGGTGTCTTAATGTGGTATTTTGGAGGAATTATTGATCATTTTTTTTATCAATTCTCCAGTGATAAAAAAATTGTTAAATTTAGTACCAAATCTATAAGTGGAAGCCCAGGTGGTTACACCGGATGGGCATTTCTGCCTGTCGCATCTCCGACGGTGCCATTTGGTATCAACCCAAAAAGTGCTGCAACAACGTATGAGACATAATAGAGCATGGGGATGACCATCATATACTTCTATCATAATGTTCTAAACCCTTATACACTTTCAATATTTATTTTAATTAATTTATTAATTAATTCATGTTTATCTCTGATTTATGACTAGAGCAACTTGACACAGTGCTGTATCTCAGATTAATCTCCAGGTTCCAGCTTTCAGATGATGTACACCACTTCTATGTGACATCTACTGTTGACCTGCTATCTCCCCCTAAACACCCCCTGTACCACCTAAAAAAGACTAAAACGAGTCTATCGTGGGTCTCACAGGGTTAATGCAGCAAATGTTACAGCTTTCATTAACTGGGTATGGAAGGAGTCACTGCTATGTTAAGCCTACATAAATCAACAATTGCGACAAGCAAAACAAACTGAGTGACAAGGTTTCAGACTGTCAGCATCTGTGGCTTGTTGTGATTTTTTTTAGCACAATATACTTGTTGTTACCTTATCAAAGCATCTCTGCTTCTTGTCCAGGCCAGCTGCTTGAGCATTCGCCCTTTCCACATCAGTCATGAGGTCCTCCACCTCTCCTTGGAGCCTCTGCTTCGTCTTCTCCAAAGACGAGCACTTGGCATTCACAGCCTCAACTGCCTCCTCGGCCTCCTGCAAACGCTGGGCAAGCTTTTTCCTGAGCAAAGTGTGAGCCATGATTGTCATTTTCTTACATTGCAAATATCCAATTTCTTATGTATATTTATGTATTTCTTATCTATATGCATAAGAACAACTCTCACTTGGCCTCCTCCAGTTCGTCATTGCGCTGGATGGCATCGGTCTCATATTTGGTTCTCCACTGGGCCACCTCACTGTTGGCCTTGGACAAGGCTCTCTGGAGCTCAGCCTTGGCCTCCTGCTCCTCCTCAAACTGCTCCCTCAGCAGATCACAGTCATGACGGGCAGATTGGAGAGCATGGGCGAGGGCATTCTTAGCCTATTAGAGAGGCAGATTAGGCTTTCAGTTGAAGAAACATTTGTTAAAATCAGAATTTATCTGGAGGCTTTTATGCTAAGCTAAACTAATTGTCTACTGGTGAATTTTCCCCCAATGTCTGACTATTCCTTTAAACCTCCAATCCTCCATTCCTTTAAAGGACCTTTTTGTCTCTAAGTAGAATGAAACCCAGTAAAAAAAGGCCAAATCTGTTAGCCTAGCTTAGCTTACAAGTTCAAACAACCTATAACGCTTGGGCCAGACTGCCTCTCTGAACTGCAACGTCTCTCACACGTGTGCGGCCACACCGGCAGCGTTTCTGCTGCTGCTGCCAGCCCTTTCTTTCTACATGGAGTTTGACTTTCATAATGGCCATCTCAATACATTATGAATGTAATTTATATTTATTTTAGACAGAGAAAGGTTAAGAACTGTGTGGTAATTTGTAAATAATAGTAATAATTCACAATTAAAACCCCTTACAAGTCACTGCATTTTCTACAACACTGTCCTGCAAATATTTCAGAATGAAAGCCTCGTCATAACAAATGAAGGAATTCTGTCCACAGAAAAAAATGCTACCGCGCTTTTATTTTGAAACATAAGCAGGAAGTGTTGATTTAAAAATAAATCTTCACTTTTTTTCATGTCTGTGACATATTCTACAGATGTCTAGACATTGAAACTGTAGTAATGTTGCTGGTATGATGTCAATATACAGTCAAATGATCACTTTCACTGTCTGTTGTTGCTGTGAACCGCGCTGCTCGCGGTAAAAATAGGCGGCTGACGTTCCCTGTGTGGACAGGGCGTAAGTCTCTAGCTACCTCAGCTAATCAGTTAGCTCACTGACCTGCTAGGATAATTAATATGACGGGCACTGATTGGTTGTACAAAGTGCAGCAGTGCAACAAACCTTTGTTTCTTCCTCATTGTGTCTCTTCAGTTCCTCAACTAGCTGAGTGCAGGCAAGTCTAGCCCTCGACATCTGAGAGAGTATCGCTTCTTTCTCCTCCAGAAGATGAGAGAACTCTCCTGTTCAAGGGGTTTAAAAACAAGGTAAGAAACGAGAGAAAAGAGTTGGACTCCAGAAGTCTACTAAAATGATTTGACTCCATACCGTTTTCATTCTGAAGTCTTGCCCTTTGAGCATTTAGCTCAGTGATCAGACGAGTGTTCTCATCATGTTTTGTCTTGTATTCACTCAGTTGGTCTTCCAGAGAGCGACACAGCTTCTCATAATTAACCTGTAATATATATAACATTAATTAAATTGCAATCTTGATTTACCACATCCTTATCCTTTCCATACTGGTCTAGCTTACCTTTGCCTTGACCATGACCTCTATGTTGCTGGACAGGTCATCAATCTCCATCTTGTACTCATTCTTCTCCTTCTCCAGCTTCTGTTTGACTCTCTGTAGGTTGTCGTTCTGCTCTCCCAGCTCAGCCACACTGTCGGCGTGTTTCTTCCTTAAAACTGCAGCGGTGGCCTCGTGGTGAAGGGTCGACTCATCCAGGTCTCGTCTCAGTTTCTGAAACTCGACCTCTCGCTTCTTGTTGGTCTCTATCTGAGCGGTGGTGGCTCCTCCTGCCTCCTCCAGCCTCTCACTGATCTCCTCCAGCTCCCTGGAGAGATCAGACCTTTGCTTCTCCACTTTCGCCCTGGCAACACGCTCCACTTCAATCTCCTCCTCAAGCTCTTCAATGCGGGCCTGAGTTAAGCAACAAAGACCTGAGATCAGTCATTTGATTCCGGCAAATTTTCAATTAACCCTCAAGTTTTTGAAGTACCTGAAGCTCCTTGATCCTCTTCTGAGATTGCACAGCCACACTCAGCTCATCCTCAATTTTTGATACAAGTTGGCTGCATTCAAAATCTTTCCTGTCATGCAAAACCATACCATGATTAGAGCACGTGCTATGTACAAACTTATCATTATGCCTTGACACCGCTGCACCAGTACATACTTTTTAAGGCGCTCCTCCAGCTGTTGCTTGTCATTTTCCAAATCCATTATGGATTCGTGAGTTAGTTTCAGATCTCCTTCGAGCTTCCGTTTGGCTCTCTCGATTTCCATCCGGATCTTCTTCTCTTGTTCCAGACAGCCCTCAAGCTATTTTCAATTTCAATATCAGTTTTAATGCCGATTTTATTTATATAGTCCAACAGTGGATATAATATAATGATAATAAAAGCAATAATATAGCAGTAATAATAATATAAAAATGACCAATAATAATAATAGTGTTATCACATGGAAAGTAGAATTAGTAGTCATACATGTTCTGATTTCAAAGAGGTAATGTCTACAGCTTACATCATCGACTTGTTGCTCCAGCTTGATCTTGGCTTTGGCCAGACAGTTGACTTTGTCTTCCTCTGCTTGCAGGTCGTCCAGTGTCTGCTGGTGGGCCTCCTGCAGGGCCAGCTTCTCCTTGGTTAACTTACCAATGGCATCATCAAGACATGACATTTCTTCAGTCAGATTCTTCACCTGAATATGTGAAAAGTAGTCAATGTGTTAGTAAATGCTTGGGATGCTGGGGTTTGGTGTTCAGATGACCACCAAGCAGAGACACACCTTGTTTTCAGTGGCATGTTTTTCCTTCTCCACTTTAGCCAGTGTGAGCTCCAAGTCATCGATGTCTTTCTTCAGCTCAGAGCACTCGTCCTCCAGCTTAATCTTCTTGGCGGTCAGTTCGGCGTTCACCTCCTCCTCGTCCTCCAGCCTCTCGCTGAGTTCTTTGGTTTTGGCCTCAAACAGAATCTTGTTCTTAATCAGCCCCTCACATCTTTCCTCTGCGTCTGCCAGACTCTCACTTTCCTGTTAAATAAAAACACAATTTGCAAATATGTAACACACAGTTCTACTTTCTTATGACTTACTTAATTGCAAAAGGTGTGTTTTCTCTCCTCACAGAGTGAATCTGCAGACACAAGTCATTCTTCTCCTGAAGCAGGGAAACCATTTTGGCTTCCAGTTCCTTCCTCTTAGACTCCGCTTTGGCTAAATCCTCCTTACACTTGGAAAACTCCACTTTCATGATGGCCATCTCCTTCTCAGTCTCAGCACTCCTCAAGAGTGGCTTGATCTTGAAGTAGAGCTTCATCCATGGCCAGTGTTTTACATTCATGAAAGAGCGAATGTTGTACTGGACAATGTATATAGATTCTCTGAAAAGATGGAGCTTGTTCTTAGTTCTTCACTGAGCAGCAAACATGTCTTTAGACCTACAGTCTTTGATGTATACGTGACTGATAATCTGTGATCTCATCTAACCATAACTCTGATTACCTCCTCTCCGTCATTTTCTGAAAGTCCTTCCTTCTGAGAAAGCCACGACACAAGGCTTGAGTAATGGTGATGAGAGAGGCCAGTTTCTCATCCCTCATCTCTTCCAGTAGACCCAGGAGCCCTGCTTTAAAGAATACCTAAAGGAAGTAGAAGTTTAGGCATATGTTGAGATACTACATCAATAAACCAGTTTTAACATCAATCTCATAGTATAATGGTTTTAGTATGGTTGATCAAGGTAGTATGATATGTCGTCAGGAAAAGTGTTTATATGCGTTCCGGATACACTCGGAGGAGCAGCAAAAAGCCATCATAGCCTTTTCTGACTGCATCACACAAGCTCCCAAAGTCTCCAAGAACTCTGTGTCTTTCTAATCTCATCTTAATGCGATGAATCATATCACTGGAATAGCGTTGCACACTTGTCAGAGGGTCTGTTCCGAAAAGTTGCAAAAATTGAGGGACACAGCCTATCCTATTGTTACTTCACAAAGGGGGTTTCAGATGTTGTTAAACGATCCCACATGGGCTGCAGTCCTAACACACTGAAACCCTCAAATTCAAAATACATTACCTTGGTATGCCCAAACTTATACTGCGTGTGATCCACATCGATAGACCCCAAGAGCTTCTCAGCAGCTTTCTTGTTGTCAATGAATTGTCCCTCAGGTATCACACTAGCATTCAGTACTTTGTACCTACAAGAAAAAAATTGAGAAATGTTTTTTTTTAGTTTTTTTTTATACATTTCTCATAAGCCTACTCTACTACTTCTTACCTTTGCTTGAAATCCCCATACAGGATCCTACTAGGGTAGCCCTTCCTGCAGATCCTGATTCCTTCCAGGACACCGTTACATCGCAGCTGATGGATCACCAGATGGTGTTGCATAATCCCTGAAGGTCAACCAGAGCCACATTATAATTGAGCTGCTTTAGGTACTCTGATAAAGAGTTTTATTAACATGAACTTAAATACCTGGAGTTTTAGTTTCATTTGGAATCAGACACCGAACAAAGTGAGGATGGGTGCTCTTGAGATTTGTCATTAGCTTTCCCAGGTTCTCCTGTTCCAGATTATCAGTGTCAATACTTTGTTATAACGTGGAATCAAAATTAAATTAGTCTTACAAAATTAGGGAGCATCCAATATTAATTTTGGTATGTAGTTACCCTGAAGACGGCTGACACAGTCTGGAAGGATGAGCCCTTCTTCTTAGCTGCTTTCTTTACAGTAGCACCAGTTCCACCACTTCCTCCACCAGGGTTGTCTAAAAGAACAAATGTTTTTATCAACATCATCAGGCTGAACAGTTGGGCCTTTAAAGGTGTTAAATTATAAATTCAGAGCACATCTCTCACACGGCTCAGCACACGGCTCTCAACATGGCGGAAGCCAGCGGCTAGCAGCTAACGGTGCTAACAGCATGAACAGTGCTGACAGAGCTAGCAGTGTTAACCTGGAGGGAACCGGAGGGTGGGTGTTACGCCTCCGTGACGACTCTGTGGGTGGGTCGGGATGCCGTTATCAACTGTAACCGCAGTACCAAGCAGTGGCGATTAGCTAGCCAGGAGGCCAGGGGGGCTACGTAAACAAAGTGCTCACAGATAAACTCGGATTACAACACACACAGAAGGAGAGCGAGAGGTTCTCTGCTCAGGTTGCCATTACTCCACTATGTGCCCGATCTCACACCGGGCGCAAAATGGCGCAAAGCGGCGCACACGCAGCAAACAGCGATTGCTGGTTTCAGACCAACGTAGTTGTCATTTTCACGCCCAGCGCCCACATTGTGTATGTAGCAAATGTACTTGCGCCCATCTGTGCGCCCATGGGCGCGTTGGTCTTAAAATAAGGTTGAGACAACAGAAAGTGATTGTGCCATTGACCAACAAAAACCTGGTCTAAAGTCTGGTACAATACATTCCTGCTATTTAAAGGGCTCCTTATTCAGATAGTAAGATGTGTCTACATAGGCTGGTTCACAGCACGTGTACACTGTAGTTGTTACACAAGGACGCGCAGCAGCGCTCCTTCTCCTCCTCCTCCACCAGCCAAGGACCATTGCGCTTTCGCCACGCGCATGAGCAGATCCGTTTCCTCAGCTGAAAACCGGTCGCTTCTCCAATTTGTTGAATCTGTGGAAGATGACACTTTGATTGATTTAATTAATGTTACACCCAAAACACACCTATGATTAATTAAGAGACTAAATACAACCCTTTCGCCCCTTGAGCCTTACTTTGCACTCAGATTATGCGCCGTTTAACTAGCAAAAGTGGAGTTGACCACGCCTTAATCGTCTGTAGATCAATATAGATTGTTTACATAGGGTCCTATATCTTTACATATATAGTTGTCTATATATAGTATTGCTATATCAATGCTCTGAATTTCAAATGTACCACTTTTAAATGAAAGAAATGTTCAGAATCACAACAGTTCTTACCAGCAGATGAAGAATAGGTAGAATAGAGGAAGGCCAGTAATTTGAGGCTGGCTTTCTGGAAGAGCTGGACTACAGAGTCATTCAGCGGGTCTTTGTTCTTGTCCAACCAGCCGGAGATGCTGTAGTCCACAGTGCCAGCGTAGTGCACCAGGGAGAAGTGAGCCTCAGCCTTGCCTTTGACAGGTTTGGGCTTCTGAAAGTTGTTTGATTTTCCAAGATGTTGGTCATACAGCTTGTTTTTGAAGGTGGTGTCTGATGCCTTGGGAAACATGCACTCCTCTTCAAGGATGGAAAAGATGCCCATTGGCTGTTGAGGACAGTAAAAAAATACTTTACATAAAAAAACACTAGGCATTCATTTCTATAACTTTGTGTAATATGATACTTGAATGAAGCAACCTTTTCAATAAGCTCTATACAAGCAGCCAGGTCCATTCCAAAGTCAATGAACTCCCACTCGATGCCTTCCTTCTTATACTCCTCTTGCTCCAGCACAAACATGTGATGGTTGAAAAACTGCTGCAGTTTCTCGTTGGTGAAATTGATACACAGCTGTTCCAGACTGTTATACTGTAAAACAAAGCATTTACTAGAGCATGACCAAATGATTCGTTATAAAATGACAGTAGAAGCACTGCTTAATGCAAACTTACATCAAATATTTCAAACCCAGCGATGTCCAAGACTCCGATGAAGAACTGCCTGGGCTGCTTGGTGTCCAGCATCTGATTAATGCGGAGGACCATCCACACAAACATCTTCTCATAGACTGATTTGGCCAATGCACCAATAGAATTGTAGACCTGCACAATGACATGTGGCAGTGAGATCCCAACACACCAAAGACATAAGGTCTTTAAAGGAGGGAAAATGTTGGATGACATTATTGTTATACGCTAAAATTTTTTGGCCACTTTGGAGCAGAATAATTCCACAACTGATATATTATCACCTCATAAAGTTATTATGTTGAACAAGCATACATATCCATCAGACACAGAACATTATCATTCATTGGGAGTCATGTTTCTGGTGTTCTGATTAATCTAAGTCCAATAATGACTAGTTGTTATATGTTGGAACTTATTTCACAAGCTAGTTTGTCTGTTAGCCATCTGATAGTAGGCAGGTAGTGTACTGTGGGCTTATCTGAGCTTTTAAGGTGGAAACAGCTGCCTGCTGTTGTACGGTTTTAAGGCAAACAGAGTTTTCAAGACTTAAAACAAAAACAATAAGCTGAAAGAGGCTAAAATGTGCCACTACTAGTGACAGCTTCTACATATATAAGATAAATATTAAAGACCCAGTGAAATGAAAAATACATTTTCCCAGTTTTAATCCTCCTGTCCAATTGTTTATTTGGCCCATGTTATATGATAAAGATGTGTCAAGAGTATTTTTATTTATATTTTTCTCTTCTGTAAAACGGTTTTAAATGTCTGTTGACTCATTCTGCACTCAGGGGCATTTACAAAAAAAGAAATCATCCAATCAAATGAGACTTTGGGCGACCAGCTAGCCACACTGGTGGATGGTAGTAGTTTACAGAGCTATATGGAGAGATAGGAAGAGATGAGTGTTTGGATCTCAAAGGGGAACAAAATTGTTTTCATTTCCGAAACAAACAAATGGGCATGAAATACAGACTTTTCTGTTACCTGCATGTTTTCCCAGTTTTACAGTATTAGAATAACTTCTGTAAGGAATAATATAAAAGTCTTAATGTGTTGAGCAGGATGTTTTCACATTACTTGTTTACAACACACAAGTACCTGCTGAACAGTCTGACTTTTGGTCACGTACTCATTCCCAACCTTCACTCTTGGGTAACACAGTGCTTTCAGCAGGTCGGCAGAGTTCAGACCCATCAGGTAAGCTGCTTTATCAGCTACTGATCAGAGAAAAAGAAAGAAGAAAATCAGAAAACTACAAAGCAGAGTGTCACAGAAGAGAAGAACTGCGGGAATATGGGGTTCTGCTATGAGCCATCAGGTCCTTGAATAACCAAAGTGATAGCTGTGTCATCTCTGCTCTTTGCAGATGATGTGGTTCTGTTGGCTTCATCAGACCGTGACCTTCAGCAGCACTGGGGCGGTTTGCAGCTAAATGTGAAACGGTCAGGATGAGAGTCAGTACCTCCAATTCTGAGGCCATGCTTCTCTACTTCACTACACGACACGACCCCTGATATAACATTTATTAAAACACTTATTGTAACCCAAACCATGATCTTTTCCTAAACCTAACAGTACTTTTTGTGCCTAAACCTAAAGTCATTTTGGCTCCTAACCTCATCAAAGTCGTTTTGGCTCCTAAAGCTAACCGAGTCGTTTTGGCTCCTAAAGCTAACCAAGTCGTTTTGGCTCCTAAACCTAACCAAGTCGTTTTGGCTCCTAAACCTAACCAAGTCGTTTTGGCTCCTAAACCTAATCAAGTTGTTTTAGCTCCTAAAGCTAACCAAGTCGTTTTGGCTCCTAAACCTAACCAAGTCGTTTCGGCTCCTAAAGCTAACCAAACTGTAGGTGTAGGTGTAGTAGGTGTGTCCTGTAGTACTGTGCACCTGTAAATAGACTTACTTGGAGGACACGGCTAGTAGAGTGCTATTTTATTGCGCATATTTACATATTTCCTATAAAAAACAGGAGGGTCTTGTTGTGGATATTGATTGGCGTTTAGGGCATTCATGACCACTGTATTTTAGTAGGCATCGACTACTACCAAAACGTAGTCCACTAGTCGATTAATCGCGGGAGATATATTTCTTTTCACCCAATAATAATGATCAATTCTTGTCAAAAAGATCTTAAATAGAACCAGTAAAATGTTTACTAATGTAGGCGGGACCCACCTAGGCTCTGAGAGGCTGTTCACAACTGAGCCGCTATCTGATTGGACCAAACCCAGCAAAGCTTGTCTGAGCTGGAGATACCGTTTGACTGCAGTAACAACACAACTGCTGTTTTGCAGGGATAGCCACTGCTTTAATACCGCCCAGGACATTTTGAGCTTCATACACTTCATTTCCTGCATTCTGGTGCACAGAAGCTCATTTGTACATGCATCGCCACAGATGAACAATTCAAATACAATGTTACCTAAAAGACTATCATCATAAACAGAACAAATCCAGAGATTATGGCAGTTACCCTCTGTACCATCTGGCTCTGCTTGCTCTTCTCTCTGCTTCTGCTTGAACTTCATATTCCCATAATGCATCACAGCACCTGTTAGCTTGTAGATGCCAATCTTCTCCTCTCCAGTGAAGCCTAGGGTGTTGATAGCACTCTGAAGGTACATCATAACAGAGCTGATGTCAGTCACAGTCAGTGGGCCTCATGCAAGAACCGCTCGTACGTAACAGATTCTTTAGACAGCGTGGGCATTAATGAATGCGTGCTCATTTACGTATCATTTACATGGTTATCTGAAGTTAGGAGCGTTTGCTGAATCTGATGTGGAACACTGGTACGAGCCCACGGTACGAAAAAAAGAAGGAGAAAGTTAAGACAAGAATACGAAAATGTTCTTGCATGAGGCCCAATGTTAGCAGGGATGGTAAATGGTAAATGGACTTGCATTTATATAACGCTTTTCTAGTCTTCCGACCACTCAAAGCTCTTTACACTACATGTCAGCATTCACCCATTCACACTGATGGCAGAGGCTGCCATGCAAGGAGCCAACCTGTCCATCAGGATCTGATCTAAAGACTCAGTCACACACCGATGGCTCAGCCATTGCAAAGACGACTTACGTCCGTGGCCATTAGTTCTTCACTGTCATCAATACTGGCCACGCTGATCTCCCCTTGGCTAACAAATGGGAAGTCGAAGGGATTGGTGGAGATGAGGAGAGTCTCTGGATGGAAAAATAATGTGCAAGTCAAATCCAACAAACAAGACATTTGCTCAAAGTGTAACACTGTCCTCCAACATGTTACCTATCAGCTGCGGCTTCTTGTTGGACATGACCTGGTAGAAGATATGGTAACTCCTCTCTGCAGACAGCTGAAACGTTACTCTGGATTTTTCCAACAAATCTACCAAAAGAAGAAAGAAGACTGACTTAAACTGAAGACTCTTGACTAAACATCACATGTCTCCGTTGTATTCTAACTCACAAGTTTCAATATCAGCGGAAGCCAGTTT
This sequence comes from Sebastes fasciatus, assembly GCF_043250625.1. NCBI lineage: Eukaryota > Metazoa > Chordata > Actinopteri > Perciformes > Sebastidae > Sebastes > Sebastes fasciatus. The sequence continues at coordinate 1,299,416 of NC_133814.1, forward strand.
TCCTGTGGTTCCAAAGTGGATTCTTATGAATTTTCCCTGAAAAGGGGAATAACAATGAATGTAGGAAACGAGGTGACGGATCAGAAACGGGTATTAACAAAGTTTTAACTCACAAAACGTGAGGAATTATCGTTTCTGAGTGTTTTGGCATTTCCAAAAGCCTCAAGCAGTGGGTTAGCAGAGATGATCTGGTCCTCCAGATTCCCCTGCAGCAACACAAAGAACAACATACAATATTACAAATGCAGAAGTGATTTGGTTACAAATATATAAATGCAATGGAAGGTTATTAGTACTTGTAATACCATTTGAAAGACTATAAAATCATTGTAATATTACGTGTATTTTCCCAGAGGCAGCAGCATCTTTCTTCCTGTCTGCAGACCCAGCGATTGTCGCAAAGTACTGGATGACCCGTTTGGTGTTGACAGTCTTTCCTGCACCAGATTCTCCACTACACAACAAGAGAAACTGTTTTATTCCCTCTGACAACAAGCTTCAAAGATGAAGGCTGTAACAGTTGCACCAACATGCAGCTTACGTGATGAGGATGGACTGGTTTTCTCTATCTACAACAGATAACACCACAGTCATATTAGAAAGGAGCCATGCATTGCATCAGAACCTTAACCTCATAGAAAAGTGAATATAACAAGAATTGTTTTCCATTTTCAGTTTACCGGTGAGCATGAACTGATAGGCGTTGTCTGAGATGGAGAAGATGTGGGGTGGAGCCTCCTGACGCTTTTTGCCCCTGTAGGCCACCACCACCTCTTGGTTGTACACTGGGAGCCACTTGTAAGGGTTCACAGTGACACAGAACAGCCCAGAGTAGGTCTACAACACATCAAATCAAATCAGAAGAATAATGTGTTTGAGTGAGCATGGCTTTGGTGATTTGCAGTCATAAGATGTTTAGAAGTCTATAGTTAAAATCAGACAAAATTTGGTTTGAGAAATATACTTTTTTCTACGAATCCTTACAGGGAGGACAAGAGGACCCGATTCATGTCAGGAAGATGTCACCTGCATGGACGCATCTACATCAGTTAAAGCAGCAGTGGGTAGTAATGGAGCAAAAAACGGTCACTATATCCTGACAGTAGTGCATGAGACAGGAAATCTGAAAAAAAATCGTGTCCTCCGGTTCTCCTAACGGCATCTGCAAGATTTCACAGACCGGCGGAAAACAACCAATCAGAGCTGATTTGGAGTCTGTTGGATTAATATGTTTTACTGATTATGCACACATCACTGAATAATCTATTTATTTATATTCATTTTTAAATATCCGTGGCCGTCACACAGCAGCAGGGATGGCACAATGGTCTCTGAATTAAGAATTTTTACGCATGTGGCACAGCAGCGGTAACTTCATTCATTTCTAATAATTATTACTATTTTATTATTTAAATCGAGAGCATGAAGTAGTGCTGTAGAAATATGAGAGTACAGATTACTTTTTTTCTCCATGACACCTCCCAGGCTCTGTACTTGCATGTATTTTAGAATGTTTTTTAAAACGCTCAGATTTAATATAAAAGAAACATTGAAACTGAATGTAATCCATCCCGTTGCAGACGGGTTGATCTGTCTGTAGGTTACCTATAAAAGTTCTTTCAACAGCATTCCAATGACTATATTTCAACTTGTTGTTAGGACCTCCTTCACATTAGAATATAGAAATTTTAATATTGTAAACTAATACTGTATTTATGTGAAATAACAATGTATAATAATAATTCCACTCTCCAACCAAATTTTGCTGGTTTTAATGTAGACGTCGATATCTTTTGACCTGCATATCATCAAATCCATGCCTACTAGGATGTACAACACTCGGAATAATGTCAAAGGGCAGTAGCTGTAGTGAAACGTGGAAAATGTATTTCCTCTCCTGGAAATGTAAAAGAAAACATGCAACAAGCTTTCTGTGTAGAATGGAGCTCAAGGTCAGCTTGTTTAGATTTCATTTGGTTATTAACACGCTACTGCTGGACTTGTTTGGAGACACTGGTAAAGTATTCCTTTTTTCAGATTGTCATGTGTAGCTGTCAGATACTGAACTGTATAATTAAATCTTAATTTAATAATTATAATTTTCGGCATCATACATCACAAACATTGTGTCTGTTGAGCAACAGTCCTCCGGCATTGTGTGGGAATGACCATTATCATTACTCACATAGATCATCCACGCCGCGTAACGCTCTTTGAGGTTATACAGCACGGCGGCCTCGTTGAGGTGGGTCATCATTGCCATGTCCTCGATCTTGTCGAACTTGGGCGGGTTCATGGGGAAGATTTCGTCATCCTTCACTGTTACAACCTGTGAAAGAGAGATGTGCCCTTCATCAGCAGGAACCATATGGAGAGTGTGTGTGGGTGATTCGCCTCGTCCAAAGCTGACGTACCTGTCCTGCATCGGTTTTAACGGTCGCTTTGCCATCGTTTTTGCCTTGCAGAGTGCCTTTAACAAACAGCGTCTTTGGATCCACCACATACACTGCACTTTTAGCATCAAAGGGTCTGTTTTGGGATTCAATTCTCTCCCGTTCGGGTCTCCTCAGGTATGGGGCGGCCTCCCCAAACACACTCATTTCAGCATCGGAACTCATCTCTGCAACACACCCCAGAGGGGACTGAAAGGTCCAGGGGTAAAAGGTTAGAATTGTGTTTCTAATAACTGTAGAATAATTGATATCAATCATAATAATTAATATCAACTCTTACCTCTGTGGGTTACAACGGGTCTGCTTATGTATCCTCCACCTAGAGACACCTGAATCAGAAACGAGATGAAGTCCTAACAGTGAAGTCACCAACTATAACACCCATACAACAATGGAACAGGAGCATGTCCTCACCAGCAGAAGTTCCAGCTGAAACATGTGGACGCTTTGACCCTTACTGCTTTTATAAGGTCCCTCTTGGTGCATTAGGAGACACAGCAAACACCTATATTTAGGTCAAAGCCTCTAACGAATGTGGGTGGAGAGAAGCGATTAGTCTGGCATCATGGAGATGTCACTGAGCTTTTGTTATAAATCCGTGGCGGGCAGCAACTGCAGCTCAAGAAAAGAATGAATGCCAAACGAGGGTGACCTCTGCCAGAGAGCCGGCGCTAGATGCTGAAATGCTCCAAGCACGCAGAGACCGATGCGATGTTTGTTTAGCGTCTTCATTGCTGTGTTTGGAAGATTAGAACCAAACAATACTATTAAGGATGCATATCTATGATTAGCAGCTATTATAGGATTTTAAACTGACATATATAGTCAGTCTTTATAGCCTATCTGTTTATAGCCTAAGAGTCAATATATTTTCATTTATCTAATTAATTAACTTGACCTTTTCTTGATAAGCATCGTCTGTTAAGATGGCCCATTATCATTCACAGGACATCAACAATGCTTCGCCACCTCCGTTGGTGTTCGATACCGCTGCACAAAGCACCCTTCAGCACCGGTATGAGACGCACCGAGCTTTCCATTAACTCCAGTGTAAACCCATCCATGGCAACAGTAAACGCTCAGGGAAAGTTCTGTGGTGACGTAGTTTAAAGAGCGAAAAGAGACACACAGGGCGGGTATGAGGGGAGCTGGATGGGTCCAACAAACACAGGGTTAAGTTTCACTTTAACGTTACAATCAGCTGTTCGTTCGTGTCCTGTGTTCATAACGTCAAGTCATTTTTTCACTGTACAAATATAGTAGGCTAATTTTAAGCCCAACCATGTTGTTTTTTCCTAAACCTAACTAAGAGGTTTTCTTACCTAAACCTACGCATTTTTGTTTAATTCACAACATTAAGCACGTGTTTCCTGTGACGGGTCTGACAAAGCGTCAATTGGTGATGAGAATGTGTTGTTGGGATCAAAATCAAATTTTTTTGAGAGTGTTAGCCAAAATAGCAGCATAAATCGGCCTATGCATGAATCAACACAGAACAGCCACAGAATGAAAAAAAATAACATTTAAAGACAATATTCGACACATTTCTCATTCTCATTTCACATCTCTAGCTGTATTTCTGAGAGTGAGATGAGAAGATTGATATCAGTCTTACATCTGTGTGTGAAGTACACAGCTGGGGTCAGGATGTGGATATAGCCTAGCTTACTGTAGCATAAAGACAGCCAGCCTTCTTAACCCTTAACCCTGAGAGCTCAGTATCTCATCTGTTACAAGAAACCTATCACACGTGGTTCTGAGGTTTCTACCTATTAAAGGGGAGATTATTCCAACCACTGTCGCACTGATGTGAGTGCATGCTTATCTCATGTTGGGTCTCTACATTATAGAGTACGGTCTAAAAAGCATCTTGAGATAACTTCTGTTATGATTTGACACTATATAAAAATTAATTGAATTGAAATTGTTTACACAAAACTTTACATACGTACTGTATGTAACAATCTACATGTAGCCTATCAATCGCTTTGTATTGCCAATGTGTGAACATTAAAAACTGAGACCTTCCCCGACTTTCTGGTTTGCCTATAACAGCCTGTGGAATGATTTCTATATAAAGGACTCGGGGCGGTTTTTGGCAGGAAAATCCAAAGAATGTGATGTTTATGCGCGCTCTCGAGTACGCCTCCTAGTTCAGCTCCTCTTAGTGTGGAGCTAACGCAGCAAAATACGATGTCCCGGTTCGTCCGGGATTGTCCCGGTTTCAAGCTGGGACACGAGTTCTGACAAATATCTGTAAAACACCAAATTTTCACGGTTTTCACCACAATTAATATAATGATATTATACTTGTTTTCAGCGTTTACATAGACGTTTCTCATGTTCTGTCCCACACATTATGACCTAACACAATACAGAAACATAAACAATGCACCACACATCTGAATTCAACACTGATTGGTCTGTATGTGTGTGTCAATCAATCAACGTGTTGTTGTCAAGGCTGTTACTATGACGCTTAGTATGACGTCAGTACGCTAAGGTTTAGCTGTCATCCCGAAGAGAAAGTCGGTCTTTACTTAGTACATTTTAGGTTGAGCACAGTGGAAAAGACGATATAAAAGATGGCCAGATAGCAATATAAAATAGCTATCAGAGAATGGGTTACAGTCAACCATTTAGCCGACAACCTGGGCTTGTGCACACTGACACATACCTTGTGTTTAGTCTTAGAAAGTATCTGACAATAGGGAGTGGGAATAGTGGAGCGTTCTGGGGAGAAGCCTGTCTGGATGGCCGACCAAAATTTATGACATGTCAGAAATTCATCCGATTCATGCCGCAGCCGCCTGGCACCTTCTACGTGGGCCGAGCCCCGTCCTGGCGGGGAGAGAGGGCGCAGCGAGCTCTTTGTCCACGGTGTCTCGAGGTCCAGGTGGGGAGCGCTGTAAAGCCGACCTAGGGCCGGTCGCGACGCACCGCCTCGTATGCGTGACTCCCCATCCTGCCGTGTGTCGCTCACACCCTCCAGCTGGCTGTTAACGAGGGCCTTTTGGCACAGAGAAGTACTCGTATCAGTACTCGGTATCGGCGAGTACCCAAATGTAAGTACTTGTACTCGGTCTGAAAAAAAGTGGCATCAGTGCATCCCTGCTTCAAATTGTCATTTCTATGTTTCGGGTTTCTGTATGGATTAAACTAATGAAATACAACCTGTTAATTTGTGAGCCAGTTGTTGGGAACTTTTTTTGTTGTTGTTTTCTCTCCCCTGTTTCCTTGCATTTTCAGACTTTATGCTTAGGCTCGGCTAACCATGCATTTTATACAGTTATTGTGTTCAAAGGAACACATTTCAGTGTTGAAGTCCAATATACAATAGCACTGTCTCTGAGACTTATTATCTGTTTTGAAAAGTACATGAAATACATCTGTAACTTCTTGTGATTGCCATGACAGTCTTATAAATAAAGGCATAGCTGATGAATCCCTCAATAGAAATTCCCCCAGGATCCTCCGCATGGCTTTAGAGATTACAGGGGACTAATGGTTGTGTCAGAGATTTGGAGTCCTCTCGTTTCCCCTGCCATCATCTCCCAAAGAGGAACACTGGAGGACAGCGAGGAAAATAATGACCTGTTAGGAACACAAGACTGGTTTAGGGAGAGATGGCTAATATAGAACCTTTGAAAAAGGACAGTTAAGAATGTCAAGAATAATGCAAAAGAGAACACTTTGGTATTAAATCACTGAAGAATGACAACAAGAGTTACAGTAGATAAGGAGAATTACTATATGAAATTATTTAAAATAATTTGACCTATAATATCATTAACTTATAGAAACAGTTTTTCAGAAATATTATTCCCTAAACAGTCTTGAATTACATAAATTAGGTAAAGCTGAGACTCTTGTGGATCCAATGAGCCCAACTGTATTCATGTGTGATGATGTTAGTCCCCATAGGAGACATTTCATTGACCTCACTGTATAAAATGACCTGTGGTGACCTCTAGGATAATCACAGCCTCATGAAACTTTACAGCCACAAAGTAGAGACCTAGAGCATTCAGAGGATGGATGGATCAAACTAGAGACCTAGAGCATTCAGAGGATGGATGGATCAAACTAGAGACCTAGAGCATTCAGAGGATGGATGGATCAAACTAGAGACCTAGAGCATTCAGAGGATGGATGCATCAAAGTACAGACCTAGAGCATTCAGAGGATGGATGGATCAAACTAGAGACCTAGAGCATTCAGAGGATGGATGGATCAAACTAGAGACCTAGAGCAGTCAGAGGATGGATGGACCAAACTACAGACCTAGAGCATTCAGAGGATGGATGGATCAGAGACCTAGAGCATTCAGGATGGATCAAACTACAGACCTAGAGCATTCAGAGGATGGATGGACCAAACTACAGACCTAGAGCATTCAGAGGATGGATGGATCAGACTAGAGACCTAGAGCATTCAGGATGGATGAAACTAGAGACCTAGAGCATTCAGAGGATGGATGGATGAAACTAGAGACCTAGAGCATTCAGAGGATGGATGGATCAAACTAGAGACCTAGAGCATTCAGAGGATGGATGGATCAGACTAGAGACCTAGAGCATTCAGGATGGATCAAACTAGAGACCTAGAGCATTCAGAGGCTGGATGGATCAAACTAGAGACCTATAGCATTCAGAGGATGGATGGATCAAACTAGAGACCTAGAGCATTCAGGATGGATTAAACTAGAGACCTAGAGCATTCAGAGGATGGATGGATCAGAGACCTAGAGCATTCAGGATGGATCAAACTACAGACCTAGAGCATTCAGAGGATGGATGGACAAAACTACAGACCTAGAGCATTCAGAGGATGGATGGATCAGACTAGAGACTTAGAGCATTCAGGATGGATGAAACTTGAGACCTAGAGCATTCAGAGGATGGATGGATCAGAGTAGAGACCTAGAGCATTCAGAGGATGGATGGATCAAACTAGAGACCTAGAGCATTCAGAGGATGGATGGATCAAACTAGAGACCTAAAGTTTTCAGAGGATGGATGGCTCTTCTAGCTAGATTGACAATAAGGGGCTTTCTGAGCAGTTTACACAACACAAGTGCTCGCCATCCAATCGCCGAAAAATGATATTCTTGCAGAAATCTCCAAATGTCAAAAGTTTTTGATCCGAAATCACAGCATAGCTTTTTCTATGGTGTTCCTCAAGGTCTTGGTGTCTTAATGATGATGACATTATTTCTGATTTATGACCAGAAGAACTTGACACACAGTGCTGAGCTGCATCTCAGATTAATCTTCAGGTTCCCAGCTTTCAGATGATGTACACCACTTCTATGTGACATCTACTGTTGACCTACTATCTCCCTCTAAAGACCCCCTGTACCCCCCTAAAAAAAGACAAAAACGGGTCTTTTGTGGTCTCAGAGGGTTAAAAGCAGAGGAGCCAGTTGACGTCTCAATCCTGTTGTGCTTGTTTTGGCCAACAAAGGGAGCTGCTTGCTATAACATCTTCATATTACTCTTCTACTAACCACTTGCTCAGGCTAGTGTAGTTGTGTCTAGAAGGGAACCAGCACATTGGGGAAACTCTCGCCTGATGGTTAGGCATCGACCTTGAATAGTTAAGGTCAGCATAGGTCGTTGGGCAGCGAGTCTCGTGATAGTTTTTGCAGATCTCCGATCAGATTTCACAATTTGCGAAAACTGCTGTGTAAAACTGGGCCAGAAGCTATAAGTTCAATGAATCCACAACACAAATGTCTTTTCAAGCCAGATAAATTACAATCGTTTGAGATACTAGTGATGTCATATTGTCACCGTTTATTATATAGATCAGGGCTATTCAATTACAAAGTCAACTGGGCCACATTTTAAAACCAGGATATGTAGATGGCCAGACATTTTCAGCAGCCTATTTAAATCCCTTTTTTAATGACATATTTTCAACAAATGCAAATGAATGTAATAAAAATAGCAATGTTTATTGTTTCACTTTTGAACATTTTAGGTCACATATCTGACCCAGGCACATCCCACAGTGCAGAAACAATTGTGAGGGCTTTGGTTTAGGACCCAGAAGCAGACACAGACACAGCTGGATGGTGGTTGAAAGTCAGGTGGATTTATTATAATTAAAGGTGGTGAGGGCGCTGGAGAAGGCAGGGGACAGGCAGGCTGTTGAGCAGGGTGGAGCAGCTGGAGGAATGAGCTGCGGCGGCGTGAGGATGGCTCGATGGGAGGCTGGCACTGGAATCCAGAAGACAGGAGAACACAAGGTTAGATATCAGAAGCACTAGGAAACATAAGAATAACTCTGGTAAGTAGAATACAGAGCGGCCGAGAAAATACCAACTGGTAGGCAGAACAATCTGGCGAGGACTGGCAGGAAAGCTGGTGTTCTTGTACTGTGGGTTGATTAGGTGATTGTTGACAGGTGCAGAGTGCAGAGTGGAGAGTGGAGAGTGAGACCAGGTGCCTGATGAGGAAGCCGCGCCCCTGCCACACCCACAGGCAGGGGAGGGGGAGACCCAGGGAAAGCAGAACACTGAAAAACTCCTGGAGTCAAGGCCAGAGACGTGACAGGACCCCCCCCTCAACGGGCGCCTCCGGGCGCCCCAGGCTTGTCTGGATGCTCCCGATAAAAGTCCCGAATGAGGGAGGCATCCAGAAAGAAGCTGCGCGGGACCCATGAGCGTTCCTCTGGGCCATAACCCTCCCAGTCAACCAAGAACCGGAACCCCCGACCTCGGCGACGGACGTCCAGAATCCGCCGAACAGTGAAGGCAGGGTGATTGTCGATGATCCGGGGGGGTGGAGGGGGTTCGGCTGGAGGGCACAAGGGGCTGGAAGACACAGGCTTAAGCAGCGAAACATGGAACGTGGGGTGGACTCTCAGAGATGAAGGCAACTTTAACTTGATAGCAGTGGGATTAATGATCTTGTCAACTTCAAAAGGTCCAATGTATCGGGGAGCCAATTTATGGGACTCCACCTGAAGGGGCAAGTCACGGGAGGAAAGCCATACCTTTTGACCGGGTTGGTAAGTGGGTGCAGGGGATCGATGGCGGTCAGCAAGGCGTTGATTCCGGACAGCTGAACGGAGAAGGGCAGACCGGACCTCTCTCCAAATCCGCCGACACCTTTGGATGTTGGCTTGGACCGATGGCACCGCCACAGCCTCCTCCTGGACTGAGAAGAGGGGAGGTTGATAGCCTAGAGAGGCCATGAAGGGGGACATACCTGTGGCGGCGCTGGTGAGTGAGTTATGGGCATACTCAACCCAGGGTAACTGTCTACTCCAGGAGGACGGGTGGTGAGCAGTGACACAACGCAGGGCTGCCCCGAGATCTTGGTTTGCCCGCTCCGTCTGCCCATTCGTTTGAGGGTGGTACCCAGAGGAGAGACTAGCTGTGGCACCCAGAGCCTGGCAAAAAGCCTTCCAGACCTGGGAGGAGAACTGTGGTCCCCGGTCAGAGACGATGTCCTGGGGGATGCCATGAAGACGAAACACATGGAGGACCAGGAGGTCCGCAGTCTCTGTGGCTGAAGGTAATTTAGGGAGAGGGACAAAATGCACAGCCTTGGAAAAACGGTCTACCACAGTCAATATGATTGTGTTACCTTCTGACGGGGGTAAACCGGTGACAAAGTCCACAGCTATGTGGGACCAGGGTCGGCTGGGGACGGGCAGAGGCCGCAGGAGACCAGCTGGGGGTTGATGGGAGGCCTTGCTGCGGGCACAGACGGAGCAGGCGGACACAAAGGCACGGGTGTCGGGGGTCATGGATGGCCACCAGAACCGCCGTTTGATGAAGGAGAGGGTGCGGTGGAAGCCAGGATGGCAGGTGAGCTTAGATGAATGGCCCCATTGTAGAACTTGAGATCTGGCTGAATCAGGCACAAACAGACAGTTAGGAGGGCCATTACCTGGGTCTGGATGAGAGCGCTGTGCCTCCCGTATGCAGGTCTCAATCTCCCATGTAGCTGCGGCCACCACACAGGAATGAGGTAGAATGGTTTCTGGCTCAGAGCAGGATTTCTCTGGGACAGACTGGCGGGAGAGGGCATCAGGTTTGATGTTGCGTGAGCCAGGACGGTAAGTGAGAATGAAGTTAAACCTTCCCAGGAACAGAGCCCACCGGGCCTGGCGGGAATTTAGCCGTTTAGCAGAGCGGAGGTAAGAGAGGTTTTTGTGGTCTGTCCAAACTACAAATGGCTGCTCAGCCCCTTCCAGCATGTGCCTCCATTCCTCAAGTGCCAGAACCACCGCCAACAGCTCACGGTTTCCCACATCGTAGTTGCGCTCCGCCGGAGAAAGGCGCCGGGAGAAGAAGGCACAGGGGTGCAGCTTGTGATCCTTAGGAGACCGCTGAGAGAGGACGGCCCCCACACCTGAATCAGAGGCATCCACCTCCACGACAAACTGCAAAGAGGGATCAGAGTGAGTTAGAATTGGAGCACTAGTGAATAACTGTTTCAGAGTGTCAAATGCTATGTCAACCTCCCGCGTCCAAGTAAAGGGGATGGCTGGGGAGGTGAGTTGTGTGAGAGGGGCCGCCACTCTACTGTAGTCTCGAATGAACCGTCTGTAGAAGTTGGCGAATCCTAAGAACCACTGCAACTGTTTCCGTGTAGTGGGTTTGGGCCACTCAGCCACCGCCTGAACCTTTGCTGGGTCCGTCTTCACCTGCCCCTGCTCGATGATGAAGCCCAGAAAACTCACAGAAGTCACGTGGAAGTCACACTTTTCAGCTTTTACAAACAGTTTGTTCTCCAGAAGACGACGGAGCACTAACTTCACATGTTGGACATGTTCTTCCATGTTCCGGGAGAAGATGAGTATATCATCAAGATAAACAAAAATGAAGTGGTTCAGCATGTCACGGAGGATGTCATTAACCAAGGCCTGGAAAACTGCAGGGGCGTTGGTGAGGCCAAAGGGCATGACTTGATACTCAAAATGGCCCAGGGGAGTGTTAAATGCAGTTTTCCACTCATCTCCTTCTCTGACTCGGATCAGATGGTAGGCATTCCGGAGGTCCAGCTTTGAAAAAACAGTGGCCTTGTGCAGGGGCTCGAAAGAGGGGTCGATGAGGGGTAGTGGATACTTGTTTTTAACAGTTATGTCGTTGAGGCCACGGAAATCAATACAGGGGCGTAGAGTGTGATCTTTCTTTGCAACAAAGAAGAAGCCGGCACCAACAGGAGAAGAGGAGGGTCGAATAAAGCCAGCAACTAGTGAATCATTGATGTACTTCTCCATAGCCTCCCTTTCGGGACGGGAGAGTTTATAGAGACGGCTCGAGGGAAGGGGGGCACCCTGGTGCAGGTCTATAGCACAATCATAGGGCCTATGTGGGGGCAAGGTTTGGGCCCGCTGCTTACTAAACACCTCACCTAAGCCATGGTACACAGGAGGGACTAAAGAGAGGTCAGGGGGCTCAAAAGTAGGAGCAGCAGTTAAATGAGAGGGAGCTAGGGCTGACTGGAGACAGTGGGAGTGGCAAAAGGTGCTCCAACTAGCAATAGATGCGGTGGACCAATCAATATGGGGGTTATGGAGTTTAAGCCAGGGCTGACCTAGGACCACAGGAGCATGAGGTGAGGGAATAACTAGCAGTTTTATAGATTCGTGATGATTACCTGACAGGATGAGACTCGGGGGAACAGTGTGATGAGTAATGCGGGCCAGGAGCCTTCCATCCAGCGCATTGACATCCTTAGGAGCAGGAAGGGCTTCAACAGGGATCCCAGCTTGGGTAACGAGGGTGGAGTCAATGAAATTATCATCAGCCCCAGAATCAACCAGAGCAAGAAGGGGGATAGAGTCACCCTGGCACACAAGGGATGCATTAAATTGCATTCGGGGGTGAGGGGCTGATGGAGAGGTGGAGGTGTGGCTCATCAGGGCCTCTCCAGTTCCGGATGAGCCTAATCTTTTGGCCGGTGAGGACAAGAAGCGAGGAAGTGGCCAGCCGTGCCACAATAGATACACACACCAGCCTTGACTCGCCGTTGGCGCTCTGAGGGTGAGAGGCGAGCTCGTCCCAACTGCATGGGCTCCTCCATTGAGGGTGATGCTGAGGAACTGAGGGGCTGGCTGGTGAAGAACTGGCTGTCAGGGATCACCCGGGGGGCAGGTTTGGACTGGAAAGGAGAAGTGGGGGCATGCGGGCGGCTGACTCTCTCCCTACGGCGTTCACGAAGACGGTTGTCTAAGCGTATGGACAGGGAAATGAGGGAGTCTAAACTATCAGTCTCATCCCTTGCAGCCAACTCATCCTTAATATTCTCAGCAAACCCATGAACAAACACTCCTTGTAAAGACACTTCATCCCACCCACTCTCTGCTGCCAGGATCCTAAACTCAACTGCATACTCTGCAACTGATCCAGAGCCCTGACGGAGGGAGAGGAGACGGTTAGCAGCCTCTTTACCCTGAACAGGATGATCAAAAACTTTTCGCAATTCAGTTACAAATACCGGGTAAGAATTACAAATAGGAGACTGCCTCTCCCACAAAGCTGTAGCCCACTGAGAAGCTTTGCCAGTAAGTAAACCCAACATAAATGCTATGCGTGACTTATCTGAAACGTAGGTGGTAGGTTGCTGCTGGAACACGAGAGAACACTGGAGAAGGAACCGCCCACAAGCCCCCAAATCCCCAGAGTAGCGTTCTGGAGTCGGAATGAAAGGCTCCCGAGCTAGTGGGGCTGGGGTGGCATGCCCTGGTGGAGGCGTTGGGAGCGCTGGTGGGGGGTCAGCTGGTGAAGCTGCTGTGGCAGATGAAGCTGTGAGATGGGCGTTGACCTGGTCCATTTGGCTGCCGAGTTGGATGACATTGGAGGAAAGAGCTCGCAGATTCTCCACCAATTCACGGAGGATCTTGTCATGTTGTCCAACCAGCGAACCCTGGGAGGCTAAAGCATGGCGGAGTGACTCTGTGTCTGCTGGGTCCATGGTGGCCAGATTGTTCTGTGAGGGCTTTGGTTTAGGACCCAGAAGCAGACACAGACACAGCTGGATGGTGGTTGAAAGTCAGGTGGATTTATTATAATTAAAGGTGGTGAGGGCGCTGGAGAAGGCAGGGGACAGGCAGGCTGTTGAGCAGGGTGGAGCAGCTGGAGGAATGAGCTGCGGCGGCGTGAGGATGGCTCGATGGGAGGCTGGCACTGGAATCCAGAAGACAGGAGAACACAAGGTTAGATATCAGAAGCACTAGGAAACATAAGAATAACTCTGGTAAGTAGAATACAGAGCGGCCGAGAAAATACCAACTGGTAGGCAGAACAATCTGGCGAGGACTGGCAGGAAAGCTGGTGTTCTTGTACTGTGGGTTGATTAGGTGATTGTTGACAGGTGCAGAGTGCAGAGTGGAGAGTGGAGAGTGAGACCAGGTGCCTGATGAGGAGGCCGCGCCCCTGCCACACCCACAGGCAGGGGAGGGGGAGACCCAGGGAAAGCAGAACACTGAAAAACTCCTGGAGTCAAGGCCAGAGACGTGACAACAATCAAAGAGAGCTGTTAATGCTGCCAATAGTTTACTACAGTACAACAGTTACCATGGTCAAAATACATGAAATCACAATGGTCCCCCTTTTTTATTTCAGCTAATAATATTGGATGTATTAATGACAGACCTATATTGACCGCTGAACTGGAAATGACCCAGTTTTGATTTAATAAATGTGGTCACCTCAGAGGTAACACATCAAAACGTGTCAACAGCTCGACCAGCTGTGAGTGAACTGAGGTCTTCAAACCGTCACTCTGTATTCTGGTGTCATGAGAGGGAGATTAGACGGCTGTAAAGTGACAAGAAGGGTGCTAAATCATGAACAAGCAGCCGGTGAACCCACGGGGTTACACTGCCTCCATCTTAGACACGGGCCACTTTAGGGAGTTAATGAGGAATGAGATATTCTTAGGGACTGTCCTCAAAGGGACAATGATGCAGTGGATTATCACCGCAGCCACAAACTGCTCTTTCATTTGCCATTTTTAACTGGCACGTGTTTCTATTGATTGAATAACTGCTTCAGACATTCTGAATATCGCCTCCTCATGAGTCTCAGAAAGCCAAAGTGAATACAGCGGATTATAATCAGAGTGAATTCTAATCTTTAATGCAACAGATGGCAAAATCTCACGGCTTATGAGTTAATGTCAAGTCAAGTTCAAGTTGTCTAAATAAAGGGCTGCTAAATGGAAGTATTATCTGTCCGAGATGCACTTTGATATCATTTGATGGACAGCTGGTGGACAATCGCTCCTCCCTGAGCAAAAACTCATTCATTATCTTAAATAATAACATAATACATTTTGATCTGTTGAATAGATTTCAATGTGTAAATATTAATTTTAGACATTGCTGTTTATCCAATTAATAGATTAGTGTGGATTTTCATGCATACTGATAATTTCTGTTGGATACTGGATGGTTTTAAGTCGGCTATTTAGTGGTTGATCTTACTTATTTTACCCCTCTTGGGGAACAGGCCATCGATAAGGCTTCTCCACCCATCTCTATCCTGGGTCTTTCTCTCCAGCTGGTTCCAGGTCTCAGGTGTTCTTTGGCCTTCCTCTTTTCCTTCTTCCTTGCGGGTTCCAGGATAAAGCTTACCTGGTGTTCCTTGTTGTAGGTTTACAGAGTGTGTGACCTCTCCATTTCCAGCGTCTTTGTGAGATCTCTTCATCTGCAGGAGGTTGGTGAGTTCTCTGCCAAAGCTTGTGGTTGTTTATGGTGTCATGCCATCGAATCTGGACAATCTTACTCAAACATGTGTTGATGAATATCTGCACTTTCTTGGTGGTCATCACAGTTGTTCTCCATGTCTCTGATCCATACAATAACACAGATTTGACATCGGTGTTAAATAGCCTGACCTTGGTTTGTAGTGAGTTCCAGATGTTGTTTAGCTGTATAAATGCTGCTCTTGCTTTGCCGTTTCTTGTTTTTACATCAGCATCTGTGCCACCCTGCTCGTCGATGATGCTCCCGAGGTAGTTGAAGGATGTTATTTCTTCCAATGTGCTACCTTCTAGTGTGACCGGGTCAGTGCTGGCAGTGCTGCTCTTTAGGATTTTGGTCTTGTGAATGTTGAGGCCACCTTGTGCAGACATTGTTGCTATGGTGTTGGTGGTTTATCTTGGACAAAGTTAAAAGAACAAAAGTGAACGTACATCTTTTAGAGGGAACTGAGTCAATACAAACATTGCAGCCATGTTTAAGTCCCTGTGTGATAGTACTAATGGAATACAACAATTACAGATTCAACTGGGCCAGGTTTTAAAACCAGGAGATGTAGATGGGCTGGACATTTTCAGCAGCCTTTTAAAACCCTTATTTTAATGACATATTTTAAACAAATGCAAATGAATGTAGTAAAAAAAAGCAATGTTTATTGTTTCACTTTTTGTTGATGCTATCAATGCACAGGACCATAGTTGGTTAACTATAACTGGCAAAAACAGTCATCAATAAGTCTCTCTCCCTCCCTCGCTGCGCGTGTGTGTGTGTGTGTGTGTGGTTTCTGTGCATTTGCATTTTCTGCATTGAAATCTAAATAATGAAGCTTAAACCCTCTCAGATAAACTTTGGTTCCTATGTTATACAATCATTTAATAATCAAATAAACAACTTCTGCCTGATTCCCTTCAGACAACCAAGTAAGCTTGAATCCACCACTAGTTAGTTAGTCAGGTCATCTCCAGCAATTCTGTGACATTTGACAATTATTCTTATACACGTCCATTCAAATGTTACAACTGTATGCCGCTATATGATGATATTAAGTATGTTAATAACTCTACTGTAAGTAGATAAGATATTGGCTCAGATCATGGTCACTGGCAGGCCTCAGAGCGCCATCTAGTGGGCTGCGGAGGTACTGCCAAATAGATGTTTTGGGTAATTTACAAAGCTAATTGTTTTATATTGAAATGTGCTCAAGAATCGACATAAATAAATAAAAACCGTCAAATTAAAAACCACAATTTTATTGACCGGTTTGAATATAAAATCTAAAAAATATATATTTTTCAATTGCAGTTATTGATTATATTTGACATCAACATTCTTCAAACCTGTATATTTGTCCTTAAGGTGGGATATAAGGATGCAGATTTACCTCATTGTTTATTCAGATATTATTTTAGTTATCTTTTGGAATGAAAATCCATTTAATGGATTCCTCTGTGTTAGTGTCTGTATAAAATGAGACGTAGAAATGCTCTGCTGACAAAAACATATGATTTGGAAAAAAAATTATCGCTCTTAGAAACTGTAAATATGGCGATTACTCATCTGCTTCTTTGTATTTTTTTTGTTTGAACGTTACTTTTACACTTAACACTGTATATTTTCATATGTGAAATGTTTTGAACTCTAATATCTAAAATGTACTGGTGACTTTTATCATGGTAATATTTTGACCTGTTGTATGTCCTTTGGCTGATGTTTTTATATAACCCTTCATAGGATTCTACCAAACCCTCACACCTATTTTACATTCCTTTCATGTGAATTGTATTTTACTCTCTTTATGTGTGAAATGAATGAACATAAACATGGACGTTTGAAGAGGCTAACAGTGTTTAGGTTTGCCCCTGTTGGCAGGCTAACGTTCCCTCGGATGCAGTGACACTGAATGGATCTGTTTCTGAGAGGAAGAAGTGATGTAGGAGACAAACATTATTTTCCTCATACTGTCTGTCTGAATATACCTGTATTCACCCTCTGTCTGAAACACTCCGTTTTAGTGCATTTCAAAGGAATTGCAACAGAATTGCGTTGCTAGGCAACAGCTTGGGTCCATGTTTACTTCCTGTCAGCTGATGTAATTTACATACACTGCAACAGGAAATAAACTGCAACATATTTAGAATGTTTACGTTTAAAACCGTGTAATGGTCTAAATATTGTATATTTGTGACATCACAAATGGACAGAAATCCTGACGGCTTGTTTCAAACGCACAATTTCTGAATACGGGCTGTGTGTATTTCTCCGTATATTGAGTGTTTTGATAGTTAAACAGTATTTACATATCACTTAAATCTGCCTTATAACATAAAAGACATGAAAATCTCACTTTTTACAATATGGGTCCTTTAAAACAACTACGGTATTCCTAAATGCCAGTTCATTGAACTCATTATATTGACGTGTTGGGATAGACGTTATAACATGGTAGGAAACAAAAATATAAACAAAACAGTACGTTAAATGATGGGATGGATAAGGATAATAACTCAGTCAAAAGAAATGACCCCCACCTCTCCCACAGGAGAGTGATACAAGAGGGCAGAGGGCATTTATAGTCAGGACCACAGAAGAAGATACAAAGGAGGAGCTGAGGAGGGACTCTGAACTTCCCCCATCCTCCTGGAGTCTGGAGGTTCTCCCTGTCTAAATAAAGTGCAACTTCATCCATTAAGTGTGATTATAAAAACCAGAGAACAAGATAGACCTAGAAAAGGGTCCATAATGACCCTGTTACATGTTACCATGCATGTACATGTTTCATGTTACATGTTACAGACATACTGCTCAACTGGCCTCACTCTGGGTCACGTGGGACTAATCGTTGTCACGGCAACCATAAACTAACAGAGCGCACTGAGCATCTTCAGGTCTTTACTAGTGAAGACACACAGAACCATGTCTGATGTGGAATCTGATGAGTTTGGTGATGAGGGCAGTAAACTGGGGGTGAGAAAACACAATGAACTAACCTTAGTTAGTTAGATAGATAGTTAGATAGATAGTTAAGCTAGTTTGTTGGAATGACGTTAGCTGCCTGGAGCTAACTTTAGCATGTGGTTGTCTGTCTGTCTCGGGATACATACTCCTGTGTTTGTTTTGTCCGGACAGGAATATGAAGGGGACAGGAATGAAGCAGGAGAGAGACACGGAGTCGGTAAAGCTCTTCTGGTCAACGGAGACATGTATCAGGGACAGTACGAGACCGGCAAGAGACACGGACAGGTAACGTTAACGTGATGATGATACTGTACGTCATCTACTAGACCCAGGGGTCAGCAACCTGCAGCTCTTCAGACCCTCTCCAGTGGCTCACTGTGGACTTATTAACATGGAAATGAAGAACTGTTTTTATGTTTACATTTTTATTTTTATTTATCATTGTTGTAGGTCTATGGTACGACGGGGTATTAGGGCCACATTGAGGAAAAAAATAAATCTGATATTTACAGAATAAAGTCATAATATTATGGGAATAAAGTCATAGTTTTACGAGAAACAAAAGTCGTAATATTATGAGAAATAAGTCATAATATTATAAAGTAGTATTCTCGTAAAGTTATGACTTTATTCTCATATTACAACTTTTTTTCTCTTAAGTTATGACTTTATTCTCATAATATTACGATTTTTTTCTCGTTAAGTTATGACTTTATTCTCGTAATATTATGACTTTATTGTGTAAATCTCAGATGTTTTTTCCCTCAATGTGGTCCTAATACTCCGTAGAACATTGTCTCTTTGGCCCTCACTGCATTAGACTTATATACTATATACTTAGACTACAAACTGTGTTACCTTCATCACAATGATCAAATGTTTTGCGGCTCCAAACAATTTTTTTTGTTGACTAAAATGGCTCTTTTTGATAGTAAAGGTTGCTGACCCCTGTACTAGAGGGTCCAAATCTAATCCACCAGTCCAGGTCCAGAGCGGTCCCGATGGGGCTGAGTGGACACCGAGTAGCGGTACACATTGAAATATAGAAATAATGAATATAGGAGTGCTGTTGTAGTGAATCTCAGCAGTAGGAATAACTTTATTAAATATTCCTCCAAATGAAAATGAGACTTTTTAGCCTTCAGATGTGGTGAAAAGCTCAGTCGCTTTGGCTAATTTCTCTAAACAGTCGTAACTTTCTATAAACTTTAAAGGTCCCATATCGTGCTCATTTTCAGGTTCATACTTGTAGTTTGTGTTTCTACTAGAACATGTTTACATGCTGTAATGTTAAAAAAAAACATTATTTTCCTCATACTGTCTGCCTGAATATACCTGTATTCACGCTCTGTCTGAAACGCTCCGTTTTAGCGCATTTCAACGGAATTTGCGACGGAATTGCGACAGAATTGCGTTGCCTGGCAACAGTTTGGGTCCATGTTTACTTCCTGTCAGCTGATGTCATTCACATACACTGCAACAGGAAATAAACTGGGACACATTTAGAATGTTTATGTTTAAAACCATGTAATGGTCTAAATATTGTAGATTTGTGACATCACAAATTGACAGAACGGCTTGTTTCAAACAGTACAATTTCTGAATACGGGCTGTGTGTATTTCTCTGTATATTGAGTGCTTCGATACTTTCACAGTAAAGCACTTAAACCTGCTTTGTAATATAAAAGACATGAAAATCTTACTTTTTACAATATGGGACCTTCAAGTGTAATTATCACAACTGTTTGATGGGACATCACAACTCTATTACATGTCTGCTATAAAGGAAGTAACTCACCCACAACACTTCCTTCATGTTTCTAAAGCAGTTATTGTGGCAGTAAATTGGCCAACGCCACCAAATGAAAAGTTTGTCATGTTGTGAGCCGGATTGGTCAAAATGATAGATGTTTTTTCAACGTGACAGTCAACCCTGGAAATATTTATTTTATGCAAATCTCTGTTTTGTTCTACTGTTTTGTTGACACTGACTACTGACTGTACTATACCAGAATGTCAGTAGCTGAATGCTGTTGGCACTCAAATTCAAATTCAAATAAGCTTTATTGGCATGAATGTTCAGGTTACATTATTGCCAAAGCTAAATTACATATTAATGAATAATTACATTTCACAAGAAATAATCACAAAATAATAATCACAATCACAATATACCAAATACATTTTAAATATACTTTCTTTTACAAATGTAATCAATCAGAAACATGTTCGGATCTTGTAGCACCTCTTATTGTACGGCAACAGTCAACATATTTTGCAGCTAATGTTGCACATTGATTTTTCTCCCCACATAAATATGTTATTTTCTGAGGATCAGGAAGATGGATGAACTCAGGATATATTGTGGCAGCTGCCACACTCCCTCCCCCATATAATAAACACCGCCTCCAAGGTGTTCTATTTCATCCTTACTGACCGCCAGAGGCAGTGCTTCAACACTGAATATCTTCGTCTCGCGCATGCGCAGGTCGAGTATTAATATCAACAAAGTCACGTGTGACCTCGGATGACCCTGGTTAGGTATAAGTTCCGGTGTCATCCACGAGATCAGTCCTATTTCATCTTCTCGCTTGCGCAGTTTAACTACTGTGGTAGCATTAGCTAAAAGCTAAATTACCTAACCTATTTGAGCTCGTCGCCGGTAGCCTTGTGACCACCGGTCGGAGTTGCGGAGTTTCGCCCTCCAAAGGCTGCGACGAGCCGCCCATCAAACTGTGTTGTCCGCCGTTCGGTCCTCCGACGGAGGAGACGGCGGATGCACCTATCCTGATCATCACCAGCGTGATAAGGACATCTTCCAATGTGTACATCACCCAGTGAGATCGATTTACATTGTTTTCTATAACAAGAACGTCTGGGCACTGTTAGCAGAGCGTTAGCTCATGCTAAACTAGTGAGATACTAACAAAAGCGTGTCCGCTCAGTGTTTACCGTTTGACAACGTGCTGTCAGGGAGGAGGCGTCCAGCTCTCCTCTCTGCTCTGTGTAGCACTATAACGAACATTGCTTACAGCTAAGTATAGTGGTAACATTACTGTATGCATTGTTTACTATAAACTTACTGCCTTCTTAACTAGCAGAGTGCTCTCGCTCAGGCTAATTTCGGCATTGTTTTCACAACGTTACCGCCTTCACAGTTAGCGGAGTGCTCTCGCTCAGGCTAACCTTGGCATTGATTACCACAATGTTACTGTCCTCGCATTAGCAGAGTGCTCTCGCTCAGGCTAATCGGGTAGACTAAGACATTGACAGTTACTGTGCTAGTGAAAACAGTGTGTTCGCTCTCCTCTCACTACACAGACTGTTTCTTGCACGTTCTCCTCAGTTAGCAGAGTGCTCTCGCTCAGGCTAACCTTGGCATTAATTACCACAACGTTACTGTCCTCGCATTAGCAGAGTGCTCTCGCTCAGGCTAACCTTGGCATTAATTACCACAACGTTACTGTCCTCGCATTAGCAGAGTGCTCTCGCTCAGGCTAATCGGGTAGACTCAGACATTGACAGTTACTGTGCTAGTGAAGACAGTGTGCTCGCTCTCCTCTCACTACACAGGCTGTTTTTTCTGCACGTTCTCTCCATTTAGCAGCGCGTTCTCGTTCAGGCTAACTCGGCGCGACACCAGCAACAGTTAAGTATATTGATAACAGTTACTGTGCTAGTGAAGACAGCTTGCTCGCTCTCCTCTCACTACACAGGCTGTTTTTTCTGCACGTTCTCTCCAGTTAGCAGAGTGCTCTCGCTCAGGCTAAACTGTGGCATCGCAGTCCATAACACTACTGTCCTCGCATGAGCAGAGTGCTCTCGCTCAGGCTAATCGGGTAGAATCAGACATCGACAGTTACTGTGCTAGTGAAGACAGTGTGCTCGCTCTCCTCTCACTACACAGACTGTTTCCTGCACGTTCTCTTCAGTCAGCAGAGTGCTCTCGCTCAGACTGACTTCAGCAGCAACTGACGGGACAGAGTTTCTCCGTGGCTGTCACGATGCTCAACTCTCCAGGCTGCAACACCTGTATGGCTCCTCTTCAAACCTCCTGATGGGTTACGCTGTCCCCTCAGGGCAGCTGGCCCCAGCCCAAACTACCCGTTCCAAACGGCAGGCCACAGAGGCTGCGGGTGCGCCATCCAAGAAGCAGGCTAAGTCTGGCAAGCTGTCTTCTAAGGTGGATCTGCATACGGCTGAGCTAGCCCAGATGAAGTCGCTCCTCCTGGCCCTCCACTCTAGTGCGGGTACGGAGGACGCAGGTACACCAACTCTGCCCATGGCTGAGTCATATTCGGAGGAAGATGCTGTCTCGATGGTGGCTTCGGCCACCCTCTTTAATGAATACAACGTGGAGGAGCCCTCCCATTCCTCTGGGCGCGGCTCCCGTTCCTCGGCCCATAGTTCTTCCGATGGGTATACGGCAGCCAGAATCGGCGCCTGCGAGCGCTTTCTTTAGGCGCGCGACGGCCTCCACCACCTTTACTGTCCCTCCCTCCAAAGAGTATCTTAGGGAGTTACAGGCATGCTGGAGGGGTACTAGGGCTTTCTCCCGTCTCCCGTCTGATGGCCGAACCCTGGCAGCCATGCAGGATGCGGCAAAAAATTGGCCTTGACCACATGCCAGCTATTGAGCCTGCCATTGCTTCTCTCATAGTCTCCCCTGACGAGGCTCTGAGACCAGAGGCAAGGTGCCCTCGACCCCAATGTCGGGTCACAGATGACCTCCTCTCTAAAGCTTATGATACAGCGGCTCGCATGGGCCGCATGGGCAACTCCCTCTCACACCTCATGCTTGCCCTCTCAGCCTCTCTGCAGGAGGCTGCTCCCGACGTTTCCTCCACCAGCCTCAGTGACGCGTCATTGCAGGCGTTTGCACTGATGTCGAGGGAACTTGGACGGCTGATGTCCATGCTGGTTCAGACTCGTCGCCAGGTTTGGCTGGCGCAGTCGCCCTTGTCTGAGACATGTCGGAGGACCCTCCGTACTGTTCCAGTAGAACCAGGGCACCTGTTCGGGACAGCTGCCCTACAGGTACTTGAGCGGACTGTCCAAGCTGACCAGACCAGGCAGTTCTCTGGTCTTCGAAGGGGCATGCCCCCCCCTGCCTGGCCGAGGGGCTCCATGTCTGCCCCCCGAGGCCGCTCCCGGCCACCGGCTCAGCCTAGTGGCCACCACGGACCTCAGCGCTCCACCGAGAGGCAGGTCCGCTACCGTGACAACCCCGCCCACTTGCCCTCCAGGCAACCCTGGGCCGTGGAGCCTAACCGCCGCCCCCCCAGAGCCTTCAGAGGCCGGGGGGCCCGCTACTGAGACCCTAGGGCCGGCTGTCGGTTATTTCTCCCAGCAGCAGCTCAACTGCTGGGCAGCTCACACTTCAGACCCCTGGGTGGTGTCCACCCTAACCCGGGGGTACAAACTTCAATTCCGGCGCCGGCCCCCATCCTCCAGCCGGGGCACGAGTATTCACCAGGTGTGTTGCGGCGGCCCTCTCGCCCCTGCAGTCACGCGGCATGAAGATCCTGCCGTATCTAGACGGTTGGCTGATCTGTGCGCCATCCCCGCTTCAGGCGGCCCGGGACACGGCCCTCCTTCTCTCCCACAGGACCCAGCTGGGTCTCAGGGTGAACTTGGAGAAGAGCTCTCTGAACCCCTCCCAGAGCATAACCTTTATTGGTATGGCTCTGGACACAGTCACTATGAGGGCTTGTCCGTCACTTCAGCGTGTGGACGACATCCTCCACCACCTTCACATCTTCCAAGGGGGCAGGTCGTTGCCCCACATTCTGTTTCTTCGCCTGCTGGGCAAACTGGCAGCTGCCTCAGCTGTCGTTCCCTTGGGCTTGCTTTCACTGCGCCCTCTGCAGAGATGGTTGAACAGCCTCCACTTGGACGCCAAGCGGCACAGGCACAAGAAGATAAAGGTGTCTCAACAGTGCTTTCTCGCTCTATCCCCATGGAGGGAGAGAGCGTACTTGGAAAAGGGCGTGCCCATGGGCTCCGTTCCATCCCGCAGAGAGACCGTCACAACAGATGCCTGCCTCTCTGGGTGGGGTGCAGTGTGGCAGAACAAGACTGCTCGGGGACAGTGGTCTGCTCTGGACCGCACAGAGCATGTCAATGTGCTGGAGCTACGTGCAGTGCACCTAGCGCTCAAGCACTTCCTGCCATACCTGAGAGGGAAACATGTGCTCGTCCGGTCGGACAACACCTCGACCGTTTTTTTATATAAACCACCAAGGGGGCACCAAATCTGCAAGGTTGCTGCAGACATCCCAGGCTCTCCTGACATGGGCAGCCTCTCGCCTGACCAGCCTACGGGCAATGTATTTGCCAGGGGAACGGAACCTTGTCGCAGATTTCCTCTCCCGTCACATACCCCCGCCGGGGGAGGGGCGCCTTCACCCACAGGTGGTGCACAACATATGGAGTCTCTTCGGCAGAGCAGAGGTGGATCTCTTTGCCTCAGAGATGTCAACCCACTGCCTCCTCTGGTTCTCCTTGAGGGAGAAGACCAGCCCTCTAGGTCAAGATACTCTGGCTCACACGTGGCCAGAGAGTCTCCTCTATGCCTTCCCACCGTTCCCTCTGATCCTACCAACGCTTCTCAGAGTGTTTCAGCAGGGCCACAGACTTCTCCTGGTGGCCCCCTTCTGGCCAGCAAGGATAGGGTTCTCACTGCTGCACAGACTCTGCTGCGGGACGCCCTGGCGCCTCCCCAGCAGGACAGACCTCTTATCTCAGCTGGGGGGTCAGATCTGGCATCCCGACCCCAGCCGCCTTCAGCTGTGGGTTTGGCCGCTGGAGGACCCGACCCAATGCTGACTGATTGCATAGAGCCCGTCAGAAAGACTATTCTGAATGCCAGAGCACCATCTACCCACCTGCAGTACGAGAACAGGTGGAAGTTGTTCTCTGAATGGTGTACAGTTCAGAAAGAGGACCCAGTACATCGCTCGGTGCCTACAATTCTGAAGTTTCTGCAGTCCCTCCTGGAAGGTGGCCGGTCTCCATCTACACTGAAGGTGTATGTGGCTGCTATTTCATCGCAGCACGATAGGGTCGATAATAACACTGTGGGGAGCAACAGGCTTGTGTCTCTCTTCTTAAAAGGGGCTCTGCGGCTGCGTCCCCCGAGCACTCCGAGGGCTCCCGCATGGGACCTGCCCCCGGTGCTGGACGCTCTATGCTTGCCTCCCTTTGAACCCTTAGTACAGGCAGAGCTGAGGTGGCTGTCGGCCAAAACTTCATTTCTCCTTGCCATCACTTCTGCAAAGCGTGTAGGCGAGCTACATGCCTTGTCAGTGAACAATTCACGTCTGAGGTGGAACTCAGATGGCTCAGGTGTCACTTTGTGGCCAAATACAGCGTTCCTCCCTAAGGTGCTGTCACGATCACATCACAATCAGCCTATTCGGCTTGCCCAGTTTCAACCCCCTAAAGGAGATGGGGAGGAGAGGGCAAGGCTGTTATGCCCAGTGCGGGCCCTTAGAGCCTATGTAGAAGCCACCGCATGCATACGGCGGTCAGAGCAACTCTTTATCTGTTACGGCGGTCCCAAGAAGGGCTGTGCGCTCTCAAAGCAGCGCCTGTCCCACTGGATCGTGGAAGTGATTTCCCACGCATACAAGGTGAATGACCGTTCTCCTCCATCCACAGTAAGGTGCCACTCTACCAGGAGTGTTTCCACATCATGGGCAACCCTGAGAGGGGTCCCCTTGGAGGACATATGTGCCGCGGCCTCAGGGACGTCACCGAGCACATTCTTCAGATATTATAGAGTCAATGTGGCCACCCCCCATCCACTGGGCGTGGTCCTTCAGCCGAGTTCCTCTGCTTCATCTTTATGGGGTATGTACTCGAGGATTCCTCGTGACTCTGTTGTTATAAGTCATCCAGTGTTGAAGCACTGCCTCTGGCGGTCAGTAAGGATGAAATAGAACGATAGTTACGAATGTAACTACGGTTCTATGAATCCTGGATGACCGCCAGAGTTCTTAGTCACTCAGAATCTCGTGATCCCGCGAGAAGATTCTGTAGGACTGATCTCGTGGATGACACCGGAACTTATACCTAACCAGGGTCATCCGAGGTCACACGTGACTTTGTTGATATTAATACTCGACCTGCGCATGCGCGAGACGAAGATATTCAGTGTTGAAGCACTGCCTCTGGCGGTCATCCAGGATTCATAGAACCGTAGTTACATTCGTAACTATCGTTTTACACACATCCTTTAGACAGTTATTTACCTTTAATACAATGTCACAAAAAAAACATAAATTCATCCTCATCACTAGTGTCACTGTCCAGAAAAATGCGCATGACCGCCTCTCTCTCCTGAGCCTCCACTTCAACAGTGTGGCAGCTGCCAATTCTCTGGTGTTTGCTGTTGTTTCCCTTTTCCCTGGTGTTTTTTTGGTTGAGTTGCTGAGTGATTAGAGGGTTATTCAGTTCACCTGTTGCGCAGGGTGTGGGGACTGGCTCTTAAATGATAGTTGAGAGCAGCTTGGTGCATTCCCCTCTTGGCCAATCAGGGTGTAACGACGCCCTTTCTGTAGGGCTTAAAAGAGGAGGGAAACTGCACACCCAGTGTCATTCTGATCTCTCCTTCACTCAAAGCAACATGTGTTATCAGCTTTACCAGAAACTCTGGTCTGTTTTGGGCCCTTTTGGGATTCTGTGATCTTTGTGTTTTGTTTGTTGAGAGTGTTGACTCCTGGTTGGGGAAACAAGTTAAGTGCCAACCAATTAGGTTACCTGCACTGGGACGATTAGGTGCTATTTGTGCAACAGCTGGCTTGCCTTACGATAGCCTAACGCCTGCAGGCTGTATTTTTGTATTCTATTCATTTGTTGATTTTCAATGAAACCCTTTATACCCATTTCTTTTAGTGTATTTTATTTGGGAAAACTTTAAAGGAGGGTAAAAGGAAAAACACAAACCAATATTTCAGTTTCCTTAATTGTTTGTTAATATAGAGGCATTTGTTCATTAGCGAAGAGGCATTTGTTCATTATTATTATTAAGAAGGCATTTTATTTTATATTATTATGTGGATGGGAACTGTTTTTCAGTCTTCTGACTGAACAACTAAAGTCTGGGGAACTCAGTACCGCCACATAATTGGCAACCACGAAGGGACACGTAACACAAAGCATAATCTTTCAATAAAGAGATTTAGTTTTGTGTCCCATCTTCTGATATCTATTTAGCAAGTGTATTTGAGTGTATATTTCTGAAATATGTATTTGGAGTGTAGCTTGACTATTAGTCCAAATAATTATTAGTGACTATCCAACATGTCTTGGGAAGATCCAGACATTACCGCATTGGAACCGTCGCTTGCGGAATTGGAATCCGAGCTTTCTTTAAATGTTAGCTTGGATATGCCTGTAGTTGGGCAGGAGGTGCACTTACTGGATGATGATGATGATGATGATGAAGAGGGATGGGTAGATGCTCCAGTAGAACCACAATTGTCTGTGGACACTCATCCTCTTTTGGCTTTAGAGGGCTTATTACTTCCGCCTTCATCCCCAGTTCCTGTAGCTCCTCCCACCCAGGAACACTCAGATTCGGATTTAGTTATTTTTGCTAATGCTGTAGAGTCGATGAAACTTGTGTTTAAAAATACAGTGGATTGGCAGCGTGAGTGGCTGTCAAACATTTCAAAGGGCATACCCATCGATAAAGCTCTAAAAATGTGTACTACTCTCATAACAAATGTGGTGGAGAAAGCAAGTAACCATTTGCTCGCAGAAGTAAGGGATTTTGGTTCAAAGTGCATAAATGCCATTCAGTGGAATGCACAACAAACACAGTCTGAGTTCCAAGAGTCCCTGATTACTGACCGTCAAAACTTGATGACCTCCATTACATCCGCGGTCACTGAAAACAAGGATGTACAACTTCTGGTGACCGAGGTGCATACATTGCAACAGCAGATGGGTTCAGTGCAGGCTACCCTTGAGTCTCTTGTGCGTCAACAGTGTGCACTCAATTCTCAGGTCAATTCAATACATAAGCGAGAGGAATGGGTCCTTAAAGAAAAAAATTTGTCACAATGACATCCAAACCCTGCAACAATGAGAGAACCTGCTGTAGTTCAGTAAAAAACAAAGACAAATTGTACCTCCTCACAGTACTGAACACCATGTAATGGATATTTATGCCATATACAGTACGTGTTTGTCTGACAGATTTGGTTAATTGAATGGATCATTTTGCATGTGACAGCTCAAACGTTTGGAAGTTGTGAAGAGGACGACAGTTTCACTGAGAATCAACTCATCAGTTTTGATCAATAAGAAATGTGCGAGTGGTTATTGTTCAAATTAGACAATTGTACTGACTCTTTTGCACACATGTGGCAAAACACGTGCAATTGCTTGAATGAATGAGAAATGCTAATCTGTTGTGAACAAAAAAATAATTGTTCAGAGATTTTTATTACCTCCGCCCCAGGCCGAAGGCCTGGGAAGGAGGTTATGTTTTCACCGGTGTTGGTTTGTTCGTTTGTCTGTTTGTCTGTTAGCCGGATTACTCCAAAAGTCCATGATGGATTTAAATCAAATGTTTGAGGGGTGGGGTGTGGCACAATGAACAATCCATTAGATTTTGGTGGCGATCCGGATCATGCTCCGGATTCAGGAATATTTTTTTTAGGATTCCGATCAGCCTGAGCATTAAGACCACAGGGTATAACACATGCGCAGTGTAACTGATGACGCGTTGATGACGCGTAATCCTTCTGAGAGCAGAGAGATACGTGTGTGGATGTGTGTGCGGGAGCTGCTGGCCGTGCGCGGTGAGAAAGAACAAAGCGGTAGCTGACAGGATGAGAGACAACGTAGTGTAACGTTATACAGACATAACAAGGCTGCCGAATGAGAGAGGCATCCGCCGATACGTTACACGGAAACACACCGTGTTAATAACCAGCCGATCACCTCACGGTACCGCCAGCTGTGAGCTGTGATTTGTTTTTAAAGTCACGCGTTGGCGGAGGTCTGCGCTCCCCGAGTGCCATTCTAGTTTATTTATTGTTTTGAACAACATAATTCTCATTCGAGAATTGAGCCAAAGTGAATGAGACAAACTGTAATTAGATGCCAGTGTAGACTTTGTACAAAGTACAAAGAGGTCAATGTACACTTTGAATATAAGAAATGTTCTCATATTCTTTAGTTCACTCTATAGATCCATATTCAGTCTATGATGAAAGCAATGTTTCTGTTCTTGCCACAGAGGTTTCCATTATGTTACCTATAAAAGAATAAGTCTCTTTGACTAATGTATATTTGTCTCTGACTGTCTTGTCTAATAGGGGACATATCACTTCCAGAATGGGGCAAGATATGTGGGACAGTATTACGAGAACATGAAACATGGACAGGGCACCTTCTACTATCCAGATGGCTCTCGGTATGAAGGTACAATAAAGCTAAAGCATACGAGTTGAGATCGTTGCCAACCATTGCATGTCATTAGTGTGTGTGTGTGTGTGTGTGTGTGCAGGGTGTCTATCAACACAGTCCAGCTGAAGCCCTGACACAGAACCTCAGAAACTAACTCTCATTGTTGCCCTCTTTGTCTGTCAGGGTCGTGGGTGGAGGACCTGAGACAGGGTCATGGAGTCTACACTTACCCCAATGGAGACACGTATGATGGAGAGTGGCTGCATCATATGAGGTATATGTATATATATATATATATATAATATAATATATATATGTAATATATACATATATATATAATATATACATATATATATAATATATACATATATATATTATATATATAATATATATATTTATATATATAATATATATATATATAATATAATATTATATATATATATAATATAATATAATATATTATATAATATATATATTATATATATAATATATTATATATTATATAATATATATATTATATATTATATATTATATATATATTATATATTATATATATATATATTATATATATTATATATAATATATATATATTATATATTATATATAATATATATATATTATATATATTATATATATTATATATATTATATATTATATATATTATATATTATATATATTATATATTATATATAATATATATATATTATATATAATATATGTACAGTTCATGTCACTTAGATGTTGGTAGTTTTCATTTCTGAAAGCACACATTCCTGTGATCTTCTTGATTCAAAGCTGCTTGATTCTTTTATCTAAACTCAATGATACAGTCAATATAAATCCTACATGTCGACATACTGTAGATAATCACCCATCACCCATCCATTCAGGATTTACACCGATCAGCCATAACATGATGACCACCTGCCTAATATTGAGTAGGTCCACCTTTTGCCGCCAAAACAGCCCTGACCCATGGAGGCATGGACTCCACTAGACCTCTGAAGGTCTGCTGTGGTATCTGGCACCAAGCCGTCAGTAGCAGATCCTTTAAGTCCTGGAAGTTGCGAGGTGGGGCCTCCGTGGATCGGACTTGTTTGTCCAGCACATCCCACAGATGCTCCATCGGATCGAGATTTGGAGGCTGAGTCAACACCTGATGTAAAAGAAAACGTGATACATCAGACCGGGCCACCTTCTTCCATTGCTCCGTGGTCCAGTTCTGATGCCCATTGTAGGCGCTCTTGGCGGTGTACACTGGTCAGCACGGGGCACCCTGACCGGTCGGCAGCCCCAAACACAACAAACTGCTCCTCACTGTGTGTTCTGACACCTTTCTATCAGAACCAGCATTAACTTTTTCATCATTTTGAGCTCCAGTAGCTCTTCTATTGGATCAGACAACACGGGCCAGCCTTCGCTCCCCACGTGCATCAATGAGCCTCGGGTCTGACCCTGTCGCCGGTTCACCGGTTCTCCTTCCTTGGAACACTTTTGATAGATCCTGACCACTGCAGACCGGGAACATCCCACAAGAGCTGCAGTTCTGGAGATGCTCTGACCCAGTCGTCTAGCCAGCACTATCTGGCCCTCGTCAAAGTTAATCACATTCTTACGCTGGCCCATTTTTTCTGCTTCCAACACAAAGTTCAAAGTTCAAAATGTTCACTTGCTGTCTAATATATCCCCCCCACTGCCTGGTGCCATGGTAACCAGATGACCAATGTTATTCACTTCACCTGTCAGTGGTCATAGTGTTATGGCTGATCAGTGTATATATTTATATAACATTCATATATACATCTGTTTTTTCACTACTTGTGTACATAACAGTCCTGTCTATTCCTCACCTTTGTTTGTCCCTAGCTGTTATTTATTTTCTGTGTCAGTACACTGAGAGAAATGCAAAAACAGAGTCAAATTCCTTGTACGTGCACACAAATAAATCTGATTGTGAATTAATGAGAACGTGAGTTATCTCGGGATACATCGCTGTAGAAAATAGAAATGTGTTTTGAGTGGATTTGTTGATTTGCAGGTCAAACATCTATGATGACGACATTTTGTTGCAGGTTGCACATGTTGTTTCAACAGCATTAAATGACTATATTTCAATATACAGCAGGACCTGTTTACATATGAAAGTAACTGAAATGCTTTCAAAATTACAGAGACGTCAACCTCTTTTTTACCTGTGCACCACCAAATCCACTCTTATTAGGTACAGGGGATGGGGGGGTTTTAAAAGTGCTGACCTCCTTGGTGTGATCTGATTGGCAGGGATGGCCAGGGCGTCTACCACTACCATGAAACGGGCTCAAAGTACAAGGGCTCATGGATGAATGGCAAGCTGGAGTCATCTGGAGAGTACATCCACTCTAGCCACAGATACAAGGGTAACTTTGTCAACAATAACGTAAGTTCTACTTTGATCACTCATTCACAAAAAGCTTGACTAAAGATTAATGACAATATCTAACATCTCTCACTGGGGCCTGAGTTACGCCAGGCAAGATCAATATCTGTCAGAAGTAACAGTGTAGATGGTTTAGTATAAAACAGAATACAAGTAGTTAGAACATCTCAGGTTTCAAATCTCTTTACATCAATCTGGCAGTCTCTCTAAATCCAGTTCTTCTACATTCCATCTGTGGTGCTGCCAGTATCAGAATAAAGCCAGAACGATCGCTCAGAGAAAACTACAGTTAATTACAACTTGATTTTCACTTTTGTAGCTCTGGCCATCAGTTCGATCAGTTATGATAATAATAATAATAATAATAATTACATTGCTAATAGAAAGAAACATGAGCACTGTGATGATCAGACAGGTTATTAACCCTCAGGTGAGACAAACTATATGATGATTCCCCATCATGAATGATTAGCAACATTACAGGTGCACAGGTACACTTGTTTACAACCTGTTTGACTGCTCGTGTTCCCTGCCCATCCCACATCTCAGCAATTACTTTAGTGAGTTTATTACAACTGATGGAAACATTGGCTAGAGCTACACAAAGAAAGCATAGCTTAAATGATGTTTAAATATTTTTGTATCATTGTGATCTGTATCATTATCAAAAAAGATTCTTCCTCCTCAGTGTTAGAGCTGTGTCTGCCATCCCATTCTTATTTTACAGCCGTACGGCCTGGGGAAGTATGTGTTCGACATTGGGTGTGAGCAGCACGGTGAATACCGCCACGCAGAGCAGGTAATTCAACATCACGATAATCATGAGAACTGGAACTGTGCCAGGTCACACGGAGTGAATATATAATATGTCCTGATATGACAACCAGTGCACTGAGACACAACATAACCGTGACAACTCTCTTAACTAAAACTCCAGCCAGCGACTGATGAGGAGAACGATAAAAATATGAAAACGCAGAAGACGCCCTACCCGGGCGCCAGAGAGGGTTATCTCACCTTAGGGACATCAGGAGGAGCAGAGGAGGTGCCGTCACTGCCTTTGTGCAACCTTTTGTCAGTAGCATAGATCAATCAGCCACTTCAGTGTCTTGGATGACGAAAATGTCTTTTCATGTTCAAGAACGCATTGCTGTTGTTGAATGCACTGCTAGAAGTATGCTTCTCTTTCAGTAAGCACACTTGCCTGTTCTAAGCGCATGTTTCACTTTATATGCATGATGTGATGGGCCATGTTGAGTGACTATATAAAACCTTCAGAATGCATGTTAATAACTATAAGTACTGTATGTTGGAGATGCAAGCTGCAGTGTGTGTCATCTTTAGTGAGCCAGGAGTTTGCAGACGTGTTCATGCTTGTCTTGCTCCACACAGTCACGCTGCTTCCTTAAACTGAACACAGTGAGGCCTATGTCATTTGTGAAAACATCGAGATGAAAATCTGTGCATTTTGCTTGCAATACAAACCAAAATGTGTCCCAATAATATATTTCAGAGCATTTCTTTTCCGTGCACAAAATAAATTGTGTAATCTAATTCTTTGCAGGACCAAGCTGAGGGTGAGTGGGGCGAGTTGGCCTCCACCGCCGTTCTCAATTGGATTCCCAAGAGTGTCACCGGCCTGACTCCAGACAAAGACACTTCAGGTGAACTTTATCTAATTTATTGATACCAATACAATACGATAGACCTACAGTAAATATGCCATCATCTGCTGAAGTTCAGTCTTTGTTGTTGTTTCTGAGGCATAAATTCAGCTTCATGGCTGTTTCTGTGACTGTAGTTTGAAGTGCTGCTGTAACATGCCTCACATGCTTCAAATACCAAGGTACAAAGCAGCCAGACAGGATATGATGAGCCGGGGAAAAAGATAAAGGATCAAAATCTGCATTTTAGTGTTAGTGTTTTCTCTTTTGTCAGGTGGGGAACAGGAAACGGCTTTAGAAGAGGAGAGAGCAGAGGACTGACTGTTTGATCGATCCACAATCCTGCATCTTTTAACCGAAGTTTACATAACATAAATATATTCATACATATGTCAATAAATCTGTTAAGCTTGTGTTTTCAGTGTTTTCTTATGAAGATGTATGGCTGTAGCAAATGGATACTTTCCATTGCCTACTGTAATTAATTAGCATGGATGTATACAGTGTGTACCCTTGATACAGTGCAGTGCCCATCTGTGGCAATTTACAGAACACATTTTTCTTGAGTGAGAAGAAAAACTTTATCATAATAATGTAACCAAAAGGAAGAACTTCTTTTACAAGTATAACCATAGCACAGCAGCTGCAGGGCCAGTCTAAAGCCGTGGGCACACTGCCCGCATGAGGCTCGCGTGACGGCAGCGTCACGTCGTGGCTGCGTTAAGCCCACCTAGGGTGTTCACACTAGACACCAGTTAGCTGCCTGTCGGGAGCGTGTCAGCTACCTGTCAGCTGTGTTTCTGGTGCTACTGACAGCCCTTTCTTTCTACATAGAGTTTGCCTTTTAATGGCCATTTAACTTCATGATAATTATAGTTTATATTTATTTTAGACGGAAAGGTTCAGAAATGTGTGGTAATTAGTAAATAATAGTAATAATCCACAATTAAAACTCCGTACTGTATTCATTTATGATGCTTTCCAAGTCACTGCTTGTTCCACATCACTGCCCGGCACATATTTCAGAATAAAAGCCTCGTGTTAACAAATGAAGGAATTCTGTGCAAAGAAAACCCGCTTTAGAGCTTTTATTTCGAAATGAAAGCAGGAAGTGTTGATTTAAACCCCAAACGTTATAAATTTTTTGAGTTCCCAAAGTGACTGCGTGTTTCCACAGCACTGACTGCTCATATTTCAGAATAAAAGCCTCGTGTTAACAAATGAAGGGATTCTGACTATAGAAAAAACGCCTGAGGGCTTTTATTTTGAAATGAAAGCAGGAAGTGTCTCATCTCCGTAACATATTCTACAGATAAACCTCGAAACTGTAGTAAAGTCTTGCTGGTATGAAGTTAATATACAGTCACTAGATCACTTTCACTGTCCGTGACATATTCTACAGATGTCTAGACACGGAAACTGTGGTAATCTTGCTGGTATGATGTTCATATACAGTCACTAGATCACCTTCACTGTCCGTGACATATTCTACAGATGTCCAGACATGTAAACTACAGTAAAGTCTTGCTTGTATGATGTTAATATACAGTCACTAGATCCCTTTCACTGTCTGTGACATATTCTACAGATGTCTAGACATGTAAACTGTATTATGTAGCTGATATGATGTCCATATACTGTCAATAGATCACCTTCACTGTCTGTTGCTGATGGGACACGCAGCTGAGACGCGAGAGGCTCGCGTGTAAAATAGGCGACCCTTCTATTCTATAAAATAGACGCGCGTCTGACGCACGTGAGACGCGCGTCTCATGCGGGCAGTGTGTCCACTCTAACCTGTTAACTTGGACGCCGAAATAAAAAACAACACGCCACGCGAGACTCACGCGAGCCTCAAGCGAGCCTCAAGCGGGCAGTGTGTCCACCACTTAAGCCTTTTCAGGGCCCTAAACAGATTCAGATTGAGGCTTCCTGAAGACCTCCAAGCAGCTCCTTGTTTAAATCAAGTCAAATTGTATTTGTATAGCTCCAAATCACAATACAAGTTATCTCATGGCACCTTTCATATAGCGCAGGTCAAGACCGTACTCTATCATTTAGAGACCCAACATTCCCCCTTGAGCAAGCAGTGCAACAGCGGCAAGGAAAAACTCCTCTTTAACGGGAAGAACCCTAGAACAGAACTTATTACTTAACATGCTACAGACCAGAGATTTGCTGAGAACTGCAAATCTACCAGACCCAGCTAGGAGTCCCTTCCTATTCTCATCCATCATTCTGTTCAATGCACTCCACACAGAGTAACAGTTAATAAAAACTGTGAATTCAGTGACAATGTGAGGAAATAGGCTGAGAACATAGGCTAGACTTTATCATGTATGTTGCATGCATGTTGTCTAGAGTTTTAAAAGCTTTTTTTTTTTTTTGTAGCTGCTGAGAAATCCATTCTTACGGAGCCCCCTAGACCCCCAGGAGAAAATTTGTATTATCTCGTTCCCTCGAGTTAGGTATCTCGTTCCCTCGAGTTAGGTATCTCGTTCCCTCGGGTTAGTAAC
The DNA here is from genome assembly GCF_043250625.1 of Sebastes fasciatus. Lineage (NCBI taxonomy): Eukaryota > Metazoa > Chordata > Actinopteri > Perciformes > Sebastidae > Sebastes > Sebastes fasciatus. The sequence continues at coordinate 1,335,570 of NC_133814.1, forward strand.
TCGTTCCTTCGAGTTAGGTATCTCGTTCCCTCGAGTTAGTAACTCGTTCCCTCGAGTTATCATCAATGGTCTCTTCCTGATTATACTTAAGACATTTTGATGGCACTACACTTTACAAAAGTGAAGTTAATGAATATTTTTGCCAAAATTATGCAAAAGCATAAGTGTTGTAGTACAACTATGAGGAGACCATTGATGTGTGGAGTGATTTTGGTGGTACTACACTGTATAATACTGAAGTTATTGAATATTTTTCTCTTTTCGGCGTTGCATTTTGTAGATGGTCCCTGACCACTCGTCTCACCGCCGGCTGCACATAGAGACCAATGTTATGTGTTGATTAAAATGAGGTTGTAGCTCGTTGTCTACCTCACTACGGTTAGAAAGAGCCGTTGTTTGTGTTTTAACAACGTTTTAGTTATGAGTTATTGATCCGGGAAGTTTGAATCTGTTAATATCTTTCCAACTTTACCGAAGTACATCATCTAGGGGGGCTCCGTACATCAGCAATGTGTGGACAGTCAGGAATGATTGGAAGAAGTGCACTATGAAGTAACTCGAGGGAATGAGTTACTAACTTGAGGGAACGAGATACCTAACTCGAGGGAACGAGATACTATCTCGAGGGAACGAGATAACCTAACTTGAGGGAACGAGATACTAACTCGAGGGAACGAGATACTAACTCGAGGGAACGAGATACTAACTCGAGGGAACGAGATACCTAACTTGAGGGAATGAGATACCTAACTCGAGGGAACAAGATACTAACTCGAGGGAACGAGATACCTAACTCGAGGGAACGAGTTACTAACTCGAGGGAATGAGATACCTAACTCGAGGGAACGAGATACGAACTCGAGGGAACGAGATACGAACTCGAGGGAACGAGAAACTAACTTGAGGGAATGAGATACCTAACTCGAGGGAACGAGTTACTAACTCGAGGGAACGAGATACTAACTCAAGGGAACGAGATACCTAACTCGAGGGAACGAGTTACTAACTTGAGGGAACGGCTTAATAAAAATTTTGAACACTCCAAAGTTGGGCTAACTTGTAGTGAGGAAAAACTGGCACGGCCATTTTCAAATGGGTCCCTTGACCTCTGACCTCCAGATATGTGAATGAAAATGGGTTCTGTAAAATTGCATACTGGGGTCCCCAAACAGTCTAGAATTCTATAAATTGGGTATCACTATAAAGCTGAGACTCTGGTGGATCCAATGAGCCCAACTGTATTCATGTGTGATGATGCTAGTCCCCATAGGAGACATTTCATTGTAATGAGACCATTTTTTAAAAACTTGACCTCCCTGTATAAAATGACCTCAAGGATAATCACAGCCTCATGAAACTTTACAGCCACAAACTAGAGACCTAGAGCATTCAGAGGATGGATGGATCAAACTAGAGACCTAGAGCATTCAGAGGATGGATGGATCAAAGTAGAGACCTAGAGCATTCAGAGGATGGATGGATCAAACTAGAGACCTAGAGCATTCAGAGGATGGATGGATCAAACTAGAGACCTAGAGCATTCAGAGGATGGATGGATCAAACTAGAGACCTAGAGCATTCAGAGGATTGATGGATCAAACTAGAGACCTAGAGCACTCAGAGGATGGATGGATCAAACTATAGACCTAGAGCATTCAGAGGATGGATGGATCAGACCAGAGACCTAGAGCATTCAGAGGATGGATGGATCAGACCAGAGACCTAGAGCATTCAGAGGATGGATGGATCAAACTAGAGACCTAGAAACATTCAGAGGATGGATGGATCAAACTAGACCTAGAGCATTTAGAGGATGGATGGATCAGGCTAGAGACCTAGAGCATTCAGAGGATGGATGGATCAAACTAGAGACCTAGAGCATTCAGAGGATGGATGGATCAAACTAGAGACTTAGAGCATTCAGACGATGGATGGATCAAACTAGAGACCTAGAGCATTCAGAGGATGGAAGGATCAGACTAGAGACCTAGAGCATTCAGAGGATGGATGGCTTTCCTAGCTACATTGACAATAAGGGGGTTTCTGAGCAGTTTACACAACAGAAGTGCTCGCCATCTAATCGCCAAAAAAGACGAAATCCCTCAAAAAGTTTTTGATCCCAAATCACAGCATGGCTTTTTCTATGGTGTTCCTCAAGGTCTTGGTGTCTTTATGTGGTATTTTGAAGGATTATTGATCATTTTTACTAATTCTCCAGTGGTATAAAATGGTTAAATTTAGCACCAAATCTGTGTAACAAATGGTATCAACCCCAAAAATTGCTGCAACAATTTATGAGACATAATAGAGCATGGAGATGACCATCATATACTTCTATCATTATGTTATAACCCCTTATTCACTTTCACTATCATTTTAAATAATTAATTCATGTTTATTTCTGATTCATGACTAGAACAGCTTGACACACAGTGCTGAGCTGCATCTCAGATTAATCTTCAGGTTTCCAGCTTTCAGATGATGAACACCACTTCTATGTGACATCTACTGCTGACCTGCTATCTCCCCCTAAACACCCCCTGTACCCACCTAAACAAGACTAAAACGGGTCTATGGTGGGTCTCAGAGGGTTAATGAACAAGTTACGTCTGAAAACGGAAGCTTATTTTACTCGACTATATCACTTGTTCTCAATATCCGGTCTTTCTAACAGCATTATTTTGAAGGATCCAACCGGAAGTCATTGCTCTTATTGTTGTATTGTCGTCTTCCTGTCCTGACAGCAGCAGAGCAGCTGGAGCAGCAGGCTACGTCATGCTGTCTGTCATGGTGGAACATGATAGATGAAGTTCATCAGTCCATCTGACAGCCTGGCAGCCTGGCTGCACTTCATCACGTGTACCGGTTGAGAGGGTACCGGTACCGGAGCCGGTTAGTGTTTCCTGGATACACTCGGATATCAGTTATTCCGAAGACAACATCGAGAATGGAGGACTGTCCTCAGCAGCCGCCGCTGTTCACTGTGGGTGTGATCGCGGACATCCAGTACGCGGACAGCGAGGACGGATACAACTACCAGCGGACCCGGAGACGGTACTACCGGAGCAGCCTGCAGCTGCTGAGACAAGCCCTGGACAGCTGGTCCGAGTCCGCTGTCAAACTGGAGTTCATCCTCCAGCTGGGAGACATCATCGACGGCTCCAACAAGCGGCGGGACGCCTCTGATCGAGCCCTGGACACCGTACTGACAGAGTTCCGCTCCGGATCCGGATCCGGCTCCAGCCCCGTGGAGGTCCTCCATGTGTGGGGCAACCACGAGTTCTATAACTTCAGCAGGAGCTCGCTGCTGCTGTCAGAGCTCAACAGCACCCTGGGCACCGACAGGAGCCGCAGGGGGGACATCTACGCCTTCCAGGTCAGCCCGGTCCCCGGGTTCACCTTCATTGTACTGGATGCTTATGATGTGAGCCTGCTGGGCAGAGAGGAGTCCAGTGATCAGTACAGAGAGGCTATGGACCTGATCAAACAGTACAACAACAACGAGGATCTCAACTGTCCCCCAGGTATGAGGGCTGCTCACTACTCACAGTGTTATTGTATATGATGCTAATGTATAATACAATATCATTCTTCAGCACAATGTATTGTATATTGAAGCCATAGCTCACAACAGGCTCTGGATTGTGAATATGTCAGGTCAGGTCAGGTCAGGTCAGGTCAGGTCAGGTCAGGTCAGGTCAGGTCAGGTCAGGTCAGGTCAGGTCAGGTCAGGTCAGGTCAGGTCAGGTCAGGTCAGGTCAGGTCAGGTCGCCCCATAGCTGTGATCTAATCACAACACATCACTGTGAGATATTGCTTTCAGAAAACAGCCCTCAAGTATGGCAATATGAAATTTATAGACACATTTCAATTTAAGTATTTTTTTAAATGAATAAATAATAATGTAATGCAATCACTGAGAAACTGCCCAGCGTCAGTAGGGGGACATTGATAAGGGAGGTGTGTTGCTGGGCGTGGCGAAGATGTTAACTTTCTCCGATCCTGCATCAGGGGCCTCATTTAAAACCATTGTGTGCGTACAGAAAAGGGCTTGAAATGTTAAGCATGAATTGGGATTTAGAAAATAAACTGACGAGGAAATGTGTGTACATTTAAGGAACCGACCCGTGCGTATGCACATTATGGAGGAGTGGGAAATTGGCGACAGATGGTGCGGTGGTGAATTGAAGCCAGCTTTTAGAAATTAACTGTGAGTAGGGTCTGGTACCGTTCACATTTGAATGGATGGACGACATGACAGCTCCCCAAAAGTGAAGCCAAAACAGCTGGATCGCCCCCTGGTGGCTGGCTGCAGTATAGGGCATTAGACCCGCCTCCCCCATGTTCGTGGATGGGATGTGGGCCAAACTAAAAGGTCAAAGTACACGTCAAATACATTTTCCCCAAAGATGTTTTTTTTGTCATTTTAGGTAGATCTTATCACGCCGATGTATGTTAAAGTTTGCTTTTAATTAGTTATTTGATGCTATAAAAATGGGGTGAGACTTCATGATTGGCAGCTGTGAGTCTCTCCCTCTGACAAGCTGCGGCCGTGCTCGACTCGCGATTGGTTGGGGTGTGTGTTTGGGAGGGACCTCGACAGCGCGGTTCCACCGCCCGATCATTGCTGTTCAGACTCTGGCTCCAGATAATGTCAAAATCTCATGATGACAGCTCCCATATCCAGGATATTTTGGCTTCACCTCTGTGGAGTGAGAGGAAGTGGAGACGCGTTGTTCATCTTTATATTCTGTACAGTCCATGCTGCGGCTCAAACACTCTCACCCAGATGTGCTCTCGGCTACCGAAATTTGGCACTGCTTGATTTAATGTGAATCAGTGGTACCGATCAGTGGTACCTTTAAAATGATTGAAATGAATGACTAGTACTGGTTACTGTATGAAGGATGATGATTGAAATGAATGACTAGTAATGGTTACTGTTTGAAGGATGATGATTGAAATGAATGACTAGTACTGGATACTGTTTGAAGGATGATGATTGAAATGAATGACTAGTACTGGTTACTGTATGAAGGATGATGATTGAAATGAATGACTAGTACTGGATACTGTTTGAAGGATGATGATTGAAATGAATGCCTAGTACTAGTTACTGTATGAAGGATGATGATTGAAATGAATGCCTAGTACTGGTTACTGTATGAAGGATGATGATTGAAATGAATGACTAGTACTAGTACTGGATACTGTATGAAGCGCGTGCACATTCCCCTGCTCGTTTGGTGGGAGGGGCTTATGACAGAGAGAGGAGAGCTGCAGGATGAGGGCTGTATTTCTAAATTCTGGTGTTTTTTTGCTTTTTCTCCCTGAAAACTGCCTACCCTGGGGTACCACTTGAATTACAACATGCTGAAGGGTTATTTATTTTTGCTCAATAAGGCCCATAATAAACTGCCTCTCCCAGCTTTAAATGGACCACTCTAGGTTTGATCATCCAATGAATTCATTAATTTGCATATTTTATTACGCTTTAGCCATTTCACACCCTGTGAAGACTGACAGTGAAGATCAAGTAGATAATGATGTTGTTGTTTCAGTGTCGGAGGGCCTGCAGCAGAGGTTCACTATGTTCAACGGTGGGTTCAGTAAGGACCAGCTGGACTGGCTAGATTCTGTTCTGACCTCGGCCGATGAGAAACGTGAAAGAGTCACAATTGTCAGTAAGTAAAACCTGTCGCTTTAATTTTTTACTTTTTTTCTTCCAAGAGGAGTCAGTAAATATGTAATGTAAAAACTCTTCCATTTCTAGACTAAACAAATAAACCAATTTATAGATTAATTTAAAATGAACATTAGTTGCAGCCTGTGAAATATGTTGTGTGCATCATCTGCTGTCCTGCAGCTGTATCAGTTCAAAGCAATCTAAACATTTGTTTTCCTGCCCAGGTCACCTCCCCGTTCACCCCCGCTCCACAGACGCCATGTGCCTCGCCTGGAACTTCGATGAGCTTCTGGCCATCATACGGTCCCACAGCAGCGTGGTGTGTTTCATGGCTGGACACGACCACGACGGCGGATACTACCAGGATAAAGACACGGGAGTGCACCACCTGACATTAGAGGGGGTGATTGAGACTCCACCTGACAGCAACGCCTTCGTCACGGTCTCTGTGTACGAGGACAGGATGGTGCTGAAAGGGAACGGGAGGATCAAAGATCGAGTGTTGCTGTTTCCATGCCAACGTGACACATCATAGGGCAACGTGACATATGCTGGAAATAAGATTCATACACTACTGAAGCTGTCATGGCAATATTTAGAGGTTTAGAGAGGTATATTCTGGACTGTGACATTTAGAGGATGTTTGTTACATTCTCTGGAGAAGTCAGGGAATTTTATATGGCTCACTTTAGTTGGCAGATCATCTTCCATCCCACAGGATAAGGCTTTCCATGTTTTTCTCAGATGAAAAACATTCACAAATGTACACACTCCAGTAATGGAAGTACTATAACTTTCCATACTTTTAGTTATATTAAAGGCCAAGGTGGGAATATTTTCAAATGTGAAGTACTGACAACTATTACAGAAACACAGACCGGAGCATATGTGGGTCTGTTGTGCAATGTAGTAACAGATTTGATGGGTGCAGTGTATTGCTAACTATAACTGATATATTACCCCGTTTTCAGGTGAGAAGATAAGTGCAAATCTGTATGACTTACAATGTAAAACAATACAACGAATAATAAAAATCTACCTGCAGTACTTGCACCTCTGTGCTCAGCTAAATGTCTCAGTGACATCTCTGGCATTTCCTGCCGCATTCATGTTACATGGGAAAGTTGTGGAAACCAACCTTCTATCACTTGAGTTTTACACTTGAATATCACTTGAGGTTGGATTATGAACCCCAACTTTGACATCACTCCGGACACCGTGGTAGTGCATTAACACTATGGAGAATCTGCTTGCAGATGACAATGTGGTGATAAATCATGCCAATAACTGCATATTGCTTTGTGTGAGAAAAAATAATCCTGTATTCATTCAAAATCCGGCAACCCAGCACCTTCCTGCAGGGTTGTGCGGAGTTGTGCAGAGTTATTTGTGTTTTAGAACGTCACCGCCTTGAAAAAATCAGAAAATAATGTTTAATTTCTCTGATTTGCTGTGAAGAAGTAATCCCTTTTAACTATATAAAAATGTGATAAACAACGATAAAAGTATTAATCCTATAACTTTGTTTTTACTATTGAAACAGCATATATTCCTAGTGCAGCTGTATAGACCCCAGTGCTGTAATACTTACACTGGCCGCTGTAACTCACAGCTCTAATGACGTAACGCAAACGAACTTCAAGTTGCATCATAGCTGTGTAGAAAAAGATGCCACCCAAGAGGCCCAAAAAAAGAACATCTCTAACTTAACGGATGGCAGAGGAGGACGAGTTTATGCTGATTTGTAGGCTAGTTTGACGGCGACCAGTAGAAGTGGAGAACGTAAATTTCATGATGACAAGATAAGAAGGATGTGTCCTTTGTTTCAAGTATATACCCATATGATGTTAAGCTAGCGGTCAGTCGTGTTCCGGATCGGCTCGGGTTTGATTGTGTTTTGTCTTCTGATTTTTAAAACACAATAAAACTCTATTTTTCTTGCAACATACTTGTACAGCATCAAGTGATTCATTTGAGTAACCTGTGTTGACTTTCTGACACTATTAGAATTGAACATTGAATAACATTGAGCTGTGATCTCAGCCGTCTAGGCCCAAGGCCTGAGATTTCCAGATTCAACAGCTGCTTTGTTCTCACTAACGCCGCTCCCTCTCTTCAGTCACTCTATAGCTCGCTCCACCATCGCTGATCTCTCTCTCTCTCTCTCCCTCTCGTTGAGCTGAGGACGAGGGGCCAACATTGAATGCTGTGTGTTTACAAACACCAACCGACAACTGTTACATATTATACCTTTGCGTAATCAATAATTTGACACAAAAATGGTCCGCCAGAGTCCGAGTTCAGAACTGCCTCCATAGCAATGGTCTGCTATAAAGAAATAACAGACATTATAACACCATGACTGTCCAATCAGAATTGAGTATTCAAAAACACTGTGTTATATGAACTGGATACCGGACCCCAAGATGGCACCTATTTAGTCCAATAAGAATTGCTTGCCTGGCGCATAGGCCAAAGAGGATTTATAGCTTCCGGGTATGCGGTCCAGTGAATATGAGCAGTAGTGTTTCTCCTGCTGGCCTCGCGGAAAGTTTTATAGATATCAATCAATCAAAAACTCATACTAGAAATAGTCATAATTGACCTTGTTTGCAGTTCGAGATGTGCTGTCAACAGTTTTACAGCCGTCTCTTTTACAATGGAGGTCTATGGGGCAAATGCTTTTTGGGCTGCAGGGGGATTTTTCGTTGCAATACCGCGAGTGGCCACTGGAAAAAAAGGAAGCAAGGCTGAGCGGCGGCACCGTATCCAGGGTACATCCCAATTCTCTTAATTGTCATTTCCTCGCTCCTCGCTTGAACCAAAAGTTCTGGGGCACCATCTGAACCATCTTAAAGACCGTCCCAAAGCTCTTATTTCTGCACGGAGGACCGAGGATCGAGGAGGGATCTCTGAGGAGCGAGGATGCACGAGAATATCCTTCACAGAAGTCTTTTACCAACCGACACGCCCCCTTATTGGATAGCAGTTACTGATTGGACGCTGCTGCTGATAGACACGCCCCTTATTGGATATCAGTTACTGATTGGACGCTGCTGCCGACCGGACTGATCTGATAACTTTACCTCTCAACATCAGTGGAGTTTCATACCGGAGTGAAGACAGATCACAGAGTGAACGTTTTATATTTTAGTTGTCTTCTGATTCACCGTCTAGTTATAATCAGTGTTAACTGAAGCTCTGAACAGCAGCAGAAGGACCTGCAGTATCTCTCCTTCACACACCGGCAGTGAAGCAGCCTGTCACTGAAAGAGCTTTAGAACACCTGACAAACGGGTCTAAAACAACTTTCTGCATTTATTAGAATGATGTCTTTTCATGATCTGTTATTTCCACCGTTAACTTTTATTAATGATACTATTAAAGTCCGAGAGAGAAGGAGAGTCTGTCTGTCAGCAACAAACACCTTTTACATCATTTATCCTCATTTCCATTCAGTCACATGAGGTTGATAATTCCTGAACGTCGGGTTTGATATGAGTTATATAATTTACATTTTCCCTCAAACATTCAGCCTAATAAATAATGTCCAGTGTTCAAAAGACACCAGTCATATTCTGGGTTATTAAATAATGAATTCACAATCAGAATATCAATAACTACAGATGCTAATAATGAATAAATAATATAAAGATATTGTGCCAGTAGAGATGGTTCCTGGTCCTCTAAGCAGGACTCAGTCCACAGTAGAAATACAGACTGCAGCTGTTATTCATGTGCAGGTGTTTGTTAAACAAGTAACAGACTACAGAGAGGAAACACTGCTGCTCTGCCACTGAGAAGAAATGAGTGTCTTTATTATTGCTCTGTGCGCAGGATTTGGGGAAGTGTGTGAGGTTTTTATATGTTGTTTTTATGAGACGTGTATATGACCACATGAATTTCCCCTTGTGGAATAATAAAGTTGACCTTTGACCTTTGATTAGCATTAGATCAGTTCAGACACAAACTCCATCTAAAGTCTCTACAGCTGTTAAAGCCGACTGACAGCTGATCCAGCTGTGATCAGCTGCTGCCGTCATCAGAAACGGACGTCGCTTCACGTGGCGCTTCAGAGGAAACAATGTCTCATTTCTCTTAAAACGTGTTTCCTCTGTCCTCACATGGTTTCTTTGCGTCTCTCCATGCTTCCCTGGTGGGAGGGACAAAGACGCAAGTGAGGGAAACGTGGATGCAATTATGAGAATTGGGATATACTCCAGGGCTTATTATACATCCATGGAGCAGGTCCTTTTCCACAGAGTCAGCCATGTTGCACCAACATGTTTCTAGAGTAGCCCACAACGGACAAACCAAACACTGGCTCTAGAGAGAGCCTTTCATGTTTTTACGTAACCTGAAGGCCACCGTTGTTCTCTGACACGCCTGTAAAGGGAAGGGTGAGCGGAGGGGTGTTCAGTTGGTTGCCATGTACAATCTCACCACTACATGCCACTAAATCCTACACACTGCTCCTTTAACTCAAAGTCAATTTACTAGCTTTTTCTGGAGTTACCTAGGTTTGGAATTGTAGGTAGTTTATGGCATTCTCTTGTATAGCCTGACATGACAACTGAGCATACTCCATCCACTGACGAAGACACATGGGATGTGGTTGAAACCTCAGATTTACCTAGTAACTGGACCTGGAGTTAAGGTTATTTTGTCAAACTACTATTTTAAAAGATCAAGAATGAACTCTCATTCTAAATGCTCTCTTTGACTTGATGACATCTAACAGTGACAAGAATGCAACTGTGGTATCATGTAAATACAATTTAAAACACTACTATGCTTAGCTGTGGGATTCAAACAACACAGAAAGTGTGAGTCAGTATCAGGAGGGCCTGTGTACTACAGCAACACAGGAACAATGGAGATTAAAGGAGCACACACACGTTTAGGTTCAGGATTTTGTTTAACCACATCAAATAAAAGTGTGACATTTAGTTGAAACAGTATAGACAATAGAACGCAGGATGTGATTAGATACAGAGGGAGGTAGACTATGTACCGAGTGAAATATGTCAAACATCGCGTTGTGAAGTCGGGATACCTGTATTTCCGACAGGCCTTGAAGGCAGCAGCGACACAGACGTGGCCGTGGTGCAGCTGCTGCGTTCAAGTGACGCAGTGTCCCGTGTGGAGCAGGCAGAGCAGAGAGGACGAACTTTGTCTCTCTGCATCGCAGCCTGAGCGCTGCTGACGGGTTCACACACAACAATGGCGACTCCCAGACCTGACAGCAACTCCAACAGCAACATTACAGGATCCACGTCGCACCACTTCCACCAGCAGACACAGAGCAGCAGCATGCAAGGTACACCACCACGGCCTTTAAGTCCACATTCTCTCGGTTTCTACTGAACACTCTGGAGTTGGGAGGAAAAGGTAGCTTGTTGTAGCTTCCC